>NC_137148.1:14151555-14366555 GCF_951394435.1 Stenella coeruleoalba | reverse complement strand
TCTGAAATAAACATGATCGCCAGAGGTCCCTTTGATTTCAGATTTTTCTTGCAGTTGTCTGCTTTGCCGTCGGTGAGGACTGTCATTGCCAGTTTTAGATGGACCCTAATTAACACCGGCTGCTGTCCTGGCTTCTTTCACAGCCCCATCATGGAAGCCTTCGGCAACGCCAAGACCGTGTATAACAACAACTCCAGTCGCTTCGGGAAGTTTGTTCAGCTGAACATCTGCCAGAAGGGAAATATCCAGGGCGGGAGAATCGTAGATTGTATCCTGTTTCGTTTAGCTTTTGGTCTATAGTACTATGACTCTCTAGTGGAAACTGTTCTTGCTTATCCTAAGGACAGATAACAGGATATGAAACGTTTCTTTCTGGTTCTACCTGGTCACTGCTCCAGTATTACTGTGCCTGACCTGTTAGTTATCCTAGGAGATAAGGAACCATCTTTCTTTGGGGAAGTTCTGATATCATGTCCCTAATCTGCAAATTTGGACTCCTAACCAGACATCATATATTTGTTGTTTGAAATCAATTCTTTAACTAGTGTGATACTTCCTGGGTACATGTGTCATGTCTGAAATTGGATTTTGATGAAACAGTCTGTATCGTTTGCTTACCTTTTGCACCAGAAGTCTCAGTGTCCAAGACACAGGAAATTGTAATTACTTGGGCAACAAAGAATAGAAAACTAAAGACTAATTGAGCCTCGTGTATCCTTGTTTTGTTCCTTGACTTACCATTGCTTATCACATGAAGATTTATTAGAAAAAGTAAGTAAACGTGATTTAATTCACATTATCTCTCACAATAACTGTTTTCGGCAATTACCGGCTCATGGTCATTAAGCAGAGGAAACATCTCTGAACAGAAATCTGATTTCTCTTCACAGAACCGAGTAGTAAGGCAAAATCCCGGGGAAAGGAATTATCACATATTCTATGCACTGCTGGCAGGGCTAGAGCGTGAAGAGAAAGGTGAGTGATGGGACAGCTGCAGAGACATATGTGCTCGCAGCTCATTTTGCCTTTAAACCCATCTGTGGATGAGGAGACATCTGTTTGGACTTTGTTGTTCTTCCACCAATTGAAACGAAATGTGTGAGATGACCAAAGACACTGAGTTCGTTTAGAGCCAGATAACGTAGGGGGAAAATCATCAATAGAGAAATCGTGAATTTTTTTGGTTTGTTTTGGAATCTTAGTTCTTTTCTGATTTAAAGAATATTTGTGAAAAATACATAATGTGGGCTTCCCTGGTGGTGCAGTGGTTGGGAGTCCGCCTGCCGATGCAGGGGACATGGGTTCGTGCCCCGGTCCGGGAGGATACCACATGCCGTGGAGCCGCTGAGCCTGTGCGCCCGGAGCCTGTGCTCCGCAACGGGAGAGGCCACAAGGGTGAGAGGCCCACATACCGAAAAAAAAAAAAAAAACCCAAAACATAATGTATTACAACTGGTTTTACTTTTAAGTCACACCCAAATAACGCTAATTTCTAAACATTTGATTTTTACAAAACCAATCAACACAGGATCCTCATCAGTTACTTTTTTCAGTAACATTTTCTTCCATCCCATCGAATTTAATAATTCTGTTTTCCCTAGATGATGATTAAGAGGGAATGTTTTAATCTTAATAGTGGACCATTAGGAGCATAGAATTATTTTTGTACTTTAAAAAATAAAGTTGCAAAGTGAAAACTCTTTTAAATTATGTCTTACCCTGGCCAGTCAAATACTGATGTTGTGTTTTTCTTTTTCTTTTTGTAGAAGAATTTTATTTATCTGTGCCAGAAAACTACCACTACTTGAATCAATCTGGATGTGTAGGAGACAAGACAATCAGTGACCAGGAATCCTTTAGGGAAGTTATTGTAAGTTACTTTCCTATTTTCCTTTATTAAAGGTGACCAAAAAAAGAAAAAGCGACAGCTTTCATTTCTGCTTCAAAAAAATTTTTTTAATAAAAAAAGAAATCACATTTGTACCGCTGTGCGGGAATAGGTCCTTTCTTCTTGTTCCAAGTCATGGAAAGGAATCCTCTCTCTTTAGAAGGTGGGTGAACGTCTGACATTCAGGACAGATGTTGGTTGGCTTGGAATAGTGGTCAGAAAAGCAAAACAAAAAAATCACAGGTTTGGGACTGGAGCAAGCAGATCCTCTGTTTCAGGGCTTACAATTAAACATTTTTTTGAATAATTGGTTCTACAGTTAAAAAGAAATCTGTCAACAATTAGACCAGGTGACTGTTCAGGTCTCATCCTGTTCTCATAGCCACATCCTGGTAACCAATTCTGATCACACAGAAGTAGGCATTTTAAGACTCTGCAGTGTGGACCTGTGCGGTTTCCTGCAGTTCTCAAATTTCCTGGGACTTTGTTATAAAGTGACTGCATTTAGGAAGCCTGGTCATCGAGTGTTATTAACAGCCCCACCTAATTGAGTGGAGCTGGTAGATTTCATCAGCGTGGTCTCAGTTCCTTTGCCACAGTCATTAGTTCAGCATTTGGAGTCAGCGGATCTAGAATTGATCCGTCATAAATGCAGCTAACACCGACTGAGGGCCTACTCTGCAGACTTACCATCTCCCTGCTTCTAACGACCCTGTGAGGGTAGAACTATGATTGTCTATGTTCTGTGACTCAGAGAGGTTGGTGGCCAGTCTAACCACACACAGCACCTAATAGAGCCTGTATCTAGACAAAGTCTAACTAACTCCAAATCCCACACTCTAACCAGGAGGCAGGTAGGTAGTCACTGCTTTACGTGCACCCAGATTTGTCTTCCTAGTTGTTGTCGACAACTTGGTTCTATATCCCCATTTACTTTTCTAGATTGTTCATAAGAATGCCTCGTGGAATGGAATCAAAGTATATTTTTAAATGGATATATATCACACATCATTTCCCCACATCTAATGTATGTATCCTTAAACTGAAGTTAAAAACAGATGAGGCTATAATATCGTGATCATCTTCCCCTCAGCCTTTCTTTTAAAGATGTCCCATTCTGCCATTTATAACATAGAGCGGTGTCTCTGTCATCTCTCATTCCTTCATCCTATTAACAAAAAGCCTCCCGCTGACAGCGCCTTTTGCTGTGTACCTACCCTAGGCGGCATGGGATTTGGCCCTGCAAATTGGACTTTAAGAGATGTTTAAGTATTTAAAATTTTCTTTCTCCATTTTATTTTGGCATCCTGGACTTCTTTAACTACACGAGCTTTCTCCATTTACTTTGTGATGGAAGGTGGTTGTTCGCAGTGGTAGACAGACTCCCAGTTATTCAAGTTGCAGTGTCGCTGCAGGGCCATACTGACTAGCTCACTGGCCGCAGTGAGCCAGTGGGCAGCGAGGCCCTCCCTCGGCCTGGGAGTGACTGGAGAGAGGGTACTCTGATGGCTTCCTCCTGGGGCATTGTTTTCTGATCCAGAATTGTTTGCTCTTTCTGGTAGCTGCAGAAAGGAAGCTTGTGGAGCTTGGCCTGTTTTCAGTGATTGCTAACTTTTATTTTTAAATTGAAACGATAGGTTTTGGCATTTGAAATTTGGTCCTACCATGAAAAGACATGTCATCTAGAGAGGAAGAAAAATTTACACATGAAGTTGACATAGTGAATGTACACACCAGACTTATAAGAATTCTATTTATAGATACTTAAATATTTACTTTGCAATTACTTTTTAGTGTCCATATATATAATCCCTACATTCTGCTGAAGAAATAAAGATGATTGAAATAGATTATGGTATGTTGTTTTATCATGTAATTTGTCTTTATTTTCTTCCAAAATCAAATACCATTTAAATTTGTATCTTCATACTTCAATTCCATAAAGCTCCTTTTCCCAGAGGTTTTGAGATTAAAGGAAGGGAAGGGACCACATTCTATTGGGACTCAAGGACATTTGTTTGAAGAATGTGTTAAAATGTTAACGGAGAGAGATTATTTCTGTGAATTACATATGAAAATGTCACCTCTGGTGTTTTCAGCTACTAAAAAAAAAATCCATTATTCCTTTTTATCAACTTTAATGTCAGTATACTCTGGCAATAGGACCTTTTAAGAATTTTGCTTATTTCATTAAGAATTCATGTATTATTAGAATTCCTTATTGATACCAACTGGCATTAATATAAATATGTACCTGTGAGGGATCCTGAGCCATTTTAAGGAACCTAGTTTTTCCTGGGGCAGAGATGGTGAACATATGCTAAATTTCGTAGCCATTTTTTTTGCAGCCTTCCAAGTTCCACTATAAATTGTTGAGTCAGGATGAAGCTATTTCAAGTCAGTAACAACGAATTTATTTTTACTGCCTGTGTTTGACCCACCAGAATAGTGGCTGATGAAGTGCGTGGGGGAGTAACAAGAGTCTTTGATGAGTGATAATCTCTTCATTCTTTGACTCCACAAATATTGAATGTTAATGGCGTGCCTGGCCATGGACCAGGACTGGGGTTTCCTTTTAGGTCTTACTGGGTGTCCATTTAGGTCTTACTGAGTGTACCCATTTAGGTCTTACTGGGTGTACCCATGGATTTTTGATGGTGTGAGCCCATGCATCCATAAGTTGACTCCTCGTGAGTCAGATATTATGAAGATTTAAAGAGCTCTCAGCCATAAAAAAGGAACAATATAATGCCATTCGCAGCAACATGGATGGACCTAGAGGTTGTCATACTGAGTGAAGTAAGTCAGACAGAGAAAGACAAATACCACATGATATCACTTATATGTGGAATCTTTAAAAAGGCTGCAAGTGAACTTATCTACAAAACAGAAATAGAGTTACAGATGTAGAAAATAAACTTATGGTTACCAGGGCGTGTTGGGGGGAGGGATAAATTGGGAGATTGGGATTGACATATGCACACTACTATATATAAAATAGATAACTAATAAGGACCTACTGTATAGCACAGGGAACTCTACTCAGTACTCTGTAATGGCCTGTATGGGAAAAGAATCTAAAAAAGAGTGGGTATATGTATATGTATAACTGATTCACTTTGCTGTACACCTAAACTAACACAACATGGTAAATCAACTATACCCCAGTAAAAATTAAAAATAAATAAATAAAGGGCTGACTTTATACCTCAGTTTTGCCATAGTTAAAAACTTCAGTCTGGGGCTTCCCTGGTGGCGTGGTATTTAAGAATCCGCCTTTGGGGCTTTCCTGGTGACACAGTGGTTGAGAATCTGCCTGCCAATACAGGGGACATGGGTTTGAGCCCTGGTCCAGGAAGATCCCACATGCCGCGGAGCAACTAAGCCCATGCGCCACAACTACTGAGCCTGCGCTCTAGAGCCCACGAGCCACAACTACTGAGCCCATGTGCCACAACCACTGAAGCCTGCGCACCTAGAGCCCATGCTCCACAACAGAGAAGCCACCGCAATGAGAAGCCCGTGCACCGCAACAAAGAGTAGTCCCCGCTCGCCTAGAGAAAGTCTGCGTGGAGCAACGAAGACCCAATGCAGCCAAATATAAAATAAATAAAATAAATTTAAAAGATAATAATAAAATTTAAAAAATTTTAAAACCTCAGTCTCGTTCAGTGTTGGAAAATATGAGAGTAGAAGCAAATTTTATATTATAAAATAACATCAACTTGCCTAATATAAAATTACACAATGAATTACCAAAGAACTTAACTTGTGATTTACTGTGCCCAGAACAAGCCTCCTCTCCCCCCATTTTATTCATTTCACTTGTTCGTGACTCACCTGAGGTCCCTTGGCTCCCTTGGATGGCGCTCCCCACCTCACCACTGAGACCCTGAGTGGATGTACATTTTGTACCTGAAATCCGTCCCTCTTCCCCGTTTGTTTCTAGTGTGAAAAGCCTGGCTTCCTTCCTTTCATCCTTAACGGTTGGGATTGTATCATGTATTTGTCGTCACCACCCCACCACGCACACAGTCACCTGTTTTCTATGTGCTTAATAAAGACTTTATTGAAAACGTTTTGTATAACTTTGTGCCAGTTTTATAACTAAATTGCTATTTAGCTCTTCTGAACTGTGCTGAGAATTTCCCAGGGTTTTTTTTTTTTTTTGAGTCTTGAGCCATATTGTTGAGAAAACATAATTATAAGGAGGCTTAACAACAGTGCAAACCAACTGTATTTCAATAAAAATTTTTTTAAAAAAGAAGGCTTAAAGGCCTACTCTTGCCAAAGGGGTGGAGATTGCTGCTAAAAAGACTGTAAAATAGGACAGTAGGAGACAATGAATGGAGACTCTTGCTGGCGCTGGTGATAATTGTTTGCAGCCATTAAATTACCCCATGGTCTGATTAATGCAGTTGCCACTTGTCACCACACTCCTAACTAATTAACTAATTCACTTAGAGTTAAACTTGAAAGTGAAGAAGTTACAAATTTGTTCATACAGTGAGCCCATTTTATTCACTTGCTTTCGTATCTCTGTATGAAATCTCTGTATGTATTTTCAGAACTTAACCAAGAATTTTTTTCACAGATTATCTTGATATTTTTCATTCTGCAGTTTGAAATTGTCTACTACTGGGGACTTATTTTTTGAAGATCTTTTTTTTTTTTTAACACAGGTATAGAGGAGATTTTTTTTTTTTTAGTTGAAGTGTAGTTGATTTACAATGTTGTGTTAGTTTCTGGTGTACAGCAAAGTGATTCAGTTGTACATATATATTGTTTTTTGTGTTTTCCGTTATGGTTTATTACAGGATATTGAAGATGGTTCCCTGTGCTGTACAGTAGGACCTTGTTTATCTATTAGTTTGTATCTACTAATCCCAAGCTCCCACTCCAACCCTCCCCCACGCCCTCCCCCCTTCCCCCACGCCCTCCCCCCTTCCCCCCACCCGTGGCAACCACGAGTCTATGGAAGATCTTACTTCTTTAGTGTTATGTAGAGTCCAGGCAGGTGACTTAACAGTGAACATTTTCATTTCTGTGGTCATCCTAAAATGAGCTTAGAAAATTTGTATAAATTAGTGTTGAATACGTCTTGTGATACATGAGGAAAACTTTAGTCATAGAAAGGGAAAATATTAACTTTTTCACAGCATAGGTGCTTTATAATTATTTTGCCGAGGTCTGATTTGGTCCTTACCAGTGTTTTAAAAGTCTTGAGCATAATAAATAATCTGTATTTCTTAGCCATATTTCTTTGTTTTTAGAATAAGTAAATTTTTTTTTTTTTTTTGCGTTACGCGGGCCTCTCACTGTTGTGGCCTCTCCCGTTGCGGAGCACAGGCTCCGGACGCGCAGGCTCAGCGGCCATGGCTTCCGGGCCCAGCCGCTCCGCTGCATGTGGGATCTTCCCAGACCGGGGAACGAACACGTGTCCCCTGCATCGGCAGGCGGACTCTCAACCACTGCGCCACCAGGGAAGCCCAGAATAAGTAAATTTGAATAATTATTTTCCCGTAGGCTTTTAAAGATTGATAAGCTCTAGGCTAATAGTTCCTCTTCTTTGTGTCAGTTTCTGTCTGAACCCATGAAATGATAGTCTTCTCTACCTTGGTTAAACAATTCATTGTCTTTTAATTTTTTTGTAGTCAATTTTATTGCATTATAATGTACCTGTAATAAAATGCCCTCATGGAAAGTGTATAAAGTGAATTTTTAATTTATGCACCCATATACCCACAACCACAGTCAAACCAAAGGACAGTTTTACACCCTAAAAGTTGCTTGTCCCCCTTCCTAGACAATCCCAGCCCCAGCCCCTGCCCTAGGAAACCTAGGAAAGTGTGTCTTTTCTAGAGTTTCCTGTAAATGAAATCATACGGAATCTATTCTCCTGTGTCTAGCTTCTTTCACTCATCCAAACCACACATCACTCAATTATTCTTTTTCTGGTGAGTAGTATTCCACAGAATAGACAGCAATCTATTTACCCATTGATCCATTAAGAGACTCGGTTGTTACAGTAAAAACATGTCAACAACATTAAAAGACATCATCGAATGCAGTGTCCATTAACCTACCAGCAGTAACATGGCAACCATTTTTAATTTTGTAGATTTTCTTCCCAGATGATTTTCTTGAAAAAATTAGTTACAAAAATAATTTTTTACTTTTTGCATACAGCTATCATAAATATCGTTCCTATATAATGTTCATCATTTCCTTTAAAAACGATATACTGTTCTCACAAGTTCATTTGCTATATTGGACTTGTCTGATTGTAGGAGAGCTAGATTTTTTTTTTCTCTCTGAAAGTGTTGTTAGGAAAACACTGTAGTGAATATTTTACAAAACTTTCTTTCCTGTTGAGATTTTCCTCAGAACAAATCCCCAGTGTTGCAGTGAAGGGAGATTACACAGGAGATGGACTTTCTAAGGACATAGAAAGAAAAAAAGCATAGAGCTGGATAGACAGTAAGTTCCTAGACTTTGGGTTCATCAGGCCTGACTTTGACTCTTGGTTGTGTAACCCTGAGAAAGTTAAGTAACTTCTCTGAACATTATGAGATTATGTACGTATGTGGCCCAGCACAATGCTGCCCCATAATCTTGTTTTCCAAAAAGATTATACTAACTTATACTACCAGTGACCAGTGCAGATATACCTCACTTTCACCCATTTTATCATTCAGAAAAATTTTTGGTAATTTAATAGAAGCTATCTCATTTTCTTCAATCTGTGCATATTGGATTTCTAGGAAGGAAAACATTTCTCTCTGGATTTGCATTTCCTCTTACGAGAAGTGCCTATTTTATTTTCATTGCTCATGTGTCTCTTAATATAGCTATTGCTCCTTGCCTTACAATTTTTTTCTTTTAATTCTGTTTCCCTGTCTGTTGTTTTTGCCCTTTGTTTCTGGCTTTGTTTTTTTCCTTGTAAAGAAATTAAACTCTTCACATTTTAAAATCTCCAGTCATTTCCTTTTGCAGTTTCTATGGCTTCAAAGTGCTGTGTGGCTTCCGTCTTCACATCTCCTGTGGTCATTGTAACAATTATGGGTCCGAGTTCTCTTTGTAGCTTATGTTCATCAGTATAGCCAGCGATTCTGTCCTCAGTTGTGTGTGCACGCGTGTGTGCGGTGTGTGTGTGTTGGAGGGGGCTGTTTAGCTCTTTTTCTGACGAGAATATGGCTCCCAAATCAGAAGAGAAAATGAGCAAATCTTAGATCTGATTCAGAAGATGCCTGGCTTCAGCTTAGATACTTGTTGGGGACCAAAACCCCTGTAGGTGCCTGTTTATTTTTATTTTTCCCAAATCAGCATTATGTTAACTTCCATTTAGCATCCAGAGGCCAAAATAAGACTTGAAAAATCCTTTGGAGAAATGGAAAATAGCGATGTGATGACTTTCCAGGGAAGACAGATCTAGATCCACTCAGGTTTTCCATCAGCATCTCTTATAAAAGGAACAGTAGACTCTCCTATCTGTCCAGCCCCTGATAGAGAATTTCATTCCACCTACTGGGGTCCCTGCTGCATTTAAAATTAAGACAAGTCCCGAAAGTTTACACTAGAGGAGTCTCATGAAGTATCCCCCCCACCATTTTTTATGTGTAGGAAAATAATAAATGTTCCATTACATTTTGATACATGTAGAAAAAGTATTTCTTTGTCACCATCATTACTGTGACTCTCTGGGGTAATTCTTTTGTGGCATGAATAGGAGTCTTGTATGTAAGGCAGGTATTTACTTTTATCTTACTGATTGGGTTATCTCTAAGTATTCTACAATTCTTTTTTAATGTCATGCTTTTCTTTTATGTGTACCTGTGTAAAGTCTTTATCATTTAAAAGTGAGGGGGCGGGACTTCCCTGGTGGCGCAGTGGTTAAGAATCTGCCTGCCAATGCAGGGGACACAGGTTTGAGCCCTGGTCCAGGAAGATCTCACTTGCCGTGGAGCAACTAAGCCCATGCACCACAACTACTGAGCCTGCGCTGTAGAGCCCGCGAGCCACAACTACTGAGCCTGCATGCCACAACTACTGAAGCCCATGTGCCTAGCTCCCGTGCTCCGCAACAAGAGAAGCCACTGCAATGAGAAACCCGCTTGCTGCAACTAGAGAAAGCCCGCGTGCAGTGACAAAGACCCAACGCAGCCAAAAATAAATGAATTAATTAATAAATTTTTTAAAAACCTTAAAAAAAGTGAGGGGGCATACATCTATTTCTTTCTTGCCTTGAGAATAATACTTAATAACTTTACTGAGGAAGGGGTATTTTTCATTTTCTTTAGTATGAAAACAGATTAAAAATTAACTATTTTCTTCTAGATGGCAATGGAGGTAATGCAGTTTAGCAAGGAAGAAGTTCGGGAAGTTTTGAGGTTGCTTGCTGGTATATTGCATCTTGGGAACATAGAATTCATCACTGCTGGTGGAGCACAAGTTTCCTTCAAAACAGGTAAGATTGTTCCTCCTTCCTTTACTTCCTTGACTTTTGCCTCATAGGAAACATAGGTCTAAAATCCTTACCATCTGGTCTTTAACAGAAAAAATTTTTCGAGCCCTTGGATAAGAGCTACAGAGCTTTGTATCTGATGTGAACGGTCAGCTAATAAAGGGTCAAAGCATCTGACAAGTGATTACTGGCTGTGTTCTCATGTTTACTAAGAAAGAAGGACCGTGGGCCCAATAAGAGGAAATAGGAGCGACAAGAATCGGATGCAGGAGAAATGTTATGAATCAGGCATGAGTGTTGCCATAGCTATTCATGATTATTGAAGGCTGCCATAGTGGAATGGTTAAGACCATTAGTTTTCAAGCCAGAATAATTGGTTCGTAGCCCAGCTCTGCCACAAGATGTTTCCTTGGGTTACTTATCCCTTCAGTACTTGTGACTTCTCATCTGTGAAGTGCACGACAGAGATGTGTTATCAAGATTGAGTTAATAGACACATAACAATATCAGTTACCATTTTCCTGGAGTGATTTATCTTTTAAACTTTTCTGATAGACTCAATGGACAAGGACATGGAGGCTGGGAATTGGATGAGTTGAAGTTGAGAGTAGCCCTAGAGTTGCCCAGGGCTGCAGGCCTGTTGTTCTCAAACGTTTGCTCCCAGTGCCTCTTAATAACTTTAAAATCACAGAGAATTCCGAAGAGCTTTTGTTCCTGTGGGTCATATCTGTTGATGTTTACTGCATTAGAAATTAAAACAGAGGCAGTTTAAAAAAAATAAATTTGCTCTAAAATAACCATAATAAACCCATTGCATATAATACAATAAATATCATCATTTTCTTTGAAAGACCATCTTCCAAAACAAACCAAAACAAACCAAAACAAATCAGTGAGGAGTGACATTGTCTAATGATTTTGTAAATTTTTACAATATCTGATGTAACAGAGGACAGCTGGATTCTCCTGCTTCTGCCTTCCGTTTGTTGGGCTACCTCATGTCATGTAGCCTCTGGAATATTCTTCTGTACACTGGTGAGGGAATGAGAGTGAAAAATCAAATAACATCTTAGTCTTATTATTGAAATAGTTATGACCTTGCAAACCTCTTGGGGGTCTTGGGGAACCCACCTCGGGGTCTGTGGACCATACTCGGTCCAAGCACCAGGTTCTTTGCTGTAAACCTAAGACTTATTAAAGGAGTGAATAACCTACCAGAAGAATGTGTGTCCTATAGGTCTTGCCTGAGGGACTTAGGAATATTCTCTGCTTTACTGTGTCTCGCTGTGGAGTTGGCTTTGCACCCATTCGGGGTCCCATGGCCTGTGTGTCCACGTTTGCCTTGTCCTTCCTCCCCAGCCTTGGGCAGGTCTGCAGAGTTACTTGGGCTGGACCCGGCACAGCTCACAGATGCCTTGACCCAGAGATCCATGTCCCTCCGGGGGGAGGAGATCCTGACGCCTCTCAACGTTCAACAGGTAGGCGTGTGGCCCTCAAAGCAACTTTTCAAGATGCTCCTGGGTCTGCAGATCTGTGGCTTTGATTCGAATAAGTAGCTGCAGTGAACCATTTGAATGAGTTTGGCTCAGGATCAAAATAAAGAAGACATCCACGCTGAGGGGGGTACACAAAGTGGTTCAGTTGTCTTCTTAGAGACGGTGTAGCAGAGTCATTAGGAGAAAGGGGCCTGATGGACATTTCCCGAGTTTGAGTCTTGCTTCTTCGGCTTATTATATTTTGTTCTTGGGAAATTTATTCACTGTGCCTCAGTTTCCTCCTCTAAGACAAGGATAATTATACCGAATTCATAGGATTCTGGTAAGGATGATAATAAAAATATATATGCTAAATGCTTCATGACTGGTGCAGAGTAAGAATTACATAAACATTAGCTGTAATAATAATAATTATTATTATTAATGAAAACAGTGCAACAGTATGTTGTATTATTTTTGCTTCTGCTACTGCCTTGAGCCTCTTATATGGGCTAGCCCATCTCACAGCTGTTTCTTGACTGGGTTAGTAGAAACGCTAAGCATGCCAGGAAGAAAACTTTTATGTGTACAGAGTGAAATATGAGAAGGTGATAATGAGAGAGGTCAGGTCTTAATTATTGTTTGAAACCTGATAAAATTTGTAGCTGTGGGTTCAGATCCTTTCTTACAACCCAGTCTATAAAGTTGAATTCGAAAGCCTGACTTCAAGGACTTCTTGGTGAATCGTGCTGTAAAGTGAATAAGCAGGCTCCAGGTTACCCTTTCTTTAGACAGCTGTGTTATCCTAGACGGTATTGGCTTACTTGACGTGGGGTGCATAGATGTTGAGTGAGTGTGTCTCCCGAGTGGGGCGGGGATGGACTTGCCTGTCTGGGCTGCCCGGGGTCATCTGGGCACCGTGGCCCTGTCTCCTCCCCCACAGGCAGCAGACAGCAGGGACTCCTTGGCCATGGCGCTTTACGCACGCTGCTTCGAGTGGGTGATCAAGAAGATCAACGGCAGGATCAAAGGCAAAGATGACTTCAAATCTGTCGGCATCCTTGACATCTTTGGATTTGAAAACTTTGAGGTATGCTTCCAGCGAGTGGGATGATCTTAAGCAAGCCTCTTGAAACAAACATTGATATGTTTCTCTGCAGATTTTTTTTTTTTTTTTTTTTTTTGCGGCACGTGGGCCTCTCACTGTTGCAGCCTCTCCCATTGCGGAGCACAGGCTCCGGACACGCAGGCTCAGCGGCCATGGCTCACGGGACCAGCCGCTCCGCGGCACGTGGGATCTTCCTGGACCAGGGCACGAACCCGTGTCCCCTGCAACGGCAGGCAGACTCCCAACCACTGCGCTACCAGGGAAGCCCTTTTTTTGCCTTTTTAAAAAAATGTTTTATTGGAGTATAATCGATTTACAATGTTGTGTTAGTTTCTGCTGTACAGCATAGTGAATCAGTTATACATATACATCTATCCACTCTTTTTTAGATTCTTTTCCCATATAGGTCATTACAGAGTGTTGAGTGATGTTCCCTGTGCTCTACAGTAGGTCCTTACTAGTTATCTGTTTTATATATAGTAGTGTGTACATGTCAATCCCAATCTCCCAATTTATCCTTCCCCCCCTTTCCCCCATGGTTACCATAAGATTGTTTTCTACATCTATGACTATTTCTGTTTTGTAGATAAGTTCATTTGTACCATTTTTTTTAGATTCCACATATAAGTGATATCATATGGTATTTGTCTTTGACTTACTTCACTCAGTATGACAATCTCTAGGTCCATTCATGTGGCTGCAGATGGCATTATTTCATTTTTTTTTTCTGGCTGAGTAATATTCTGTTGTATATATATACCACGTCTTCTTTATCCAGTCCTCTGTTGATGGACACGTAGGTTGCTTCCATGTCCTGGCTATTATACATAGTGCTGCAGTGAACATTGGGGTGCATGTATCTTTTTGAATTATGGGCTTCTCTGGATATATGCACAGGAGTGGGACTGCAGGGTCGTATGGTAGCTCTATTTTTAGTTTTTTAAGGAACCTCCATACCTTTCTCCATCGTGCCTTGTTTGGCCTTTTTATGTAATAGTCAGGGCTCTAAAGACACTTGTTGAATGGTTTCCTCCCTTAGGTGAATCACTTCGAGCAGTTCAATATAAACTATGCAAATGAGAAGCTTCAGGAGTATTTCAACAAGCATATCTTTTCTTTAGAACAACTGGAATATAGCAGGTAAGCACTCATCAAATTCCATTTCAAATTTTTTAAGAAAATGAGCCCCTCCATTGGATAGTTTTGAAGCTATATTTGACTACAACCTGGCCCTTTTTAATCTTTGCACAGAGAAGGCTTAGTGTGGGAAGACATTGACTGGATAGACAATGGAGAATGCCTGGACTTGATTGAGAAGGTAACACACTGTTGAAGAATTGGTAACAGTCCCAAGGGTGTCCAGCTGGGCTGATTCATATTTATGGGAACAAAACAGCTTGTACTAACACGCACATCAAAGATGTGAATGTTTAGAGCACAGTGGACCGTTTGGAAACATACATGTAAATGTGCAAGGTTGCATTTAAATACTTGGCTGCTTCAAACCCATTGTCTCGTTGAAGTCAATATTTTAAGAATCAACAGTGTGCAGATTGGCTTCCCATAGATTTTAAGTCGTCATCAAAAACTTTGCAGTTCCGATAGTGGATTGGCCAGTTGTAAAAGTTTTGTCCACCAAATTGCAGGGGGTTCCGTTTTTTTAGTGTGGAATGAACTAGATTTCTTAATAGTGTGTCTTTCTGAATTTTTCAATCTGAGAAGTTATTATGCCCTTTTTTTTTTTTTTTTTTTTTTTTTTTTTTTTTTTGCGGTACGCGGGCCTCTCACTGCTGTGGCCTCTCCCGTTGCGGAGCACAGGCTCAGCGGCCATGGCTCACAGGCCCAGCCGCTCCACGGCATGTGGGATCTTCCCGGACCGGGGCACGAACCCACGTCCCCTGCATCGGCAGGCGGAGTCTCAACCACTGCGCCACCAGGGAAGCCCTATTATGCCCTTTTGACCACTTACTTGATAGAGAGTAGAGAGGAAAGGAGCTGTAAAAATAAACAGAGCCAAAACCTTCTAATTCATCTTTAACCTTTTTTCCCCTCTTCTAGAAACTTGGTCTCCTAGCCCTTATCAATGAAGAAAGCCATTTTCCTCAAGCCACAGACGGCACCTTATTGGAGAAGTTACACACTCAGCATGCTGTATGTCCAAACCTGCCAGTTCCTCCTTGTGTCTGAATAGCACATCTGTGGATTAAGATGGAACACGTGACAGATTTCGGTGCTGTTGACCCTACTGTGCCTCCCACAGTGATTTTTTTTTCCTCAAACGAAAGCTTTTCTCTGCTCTAACTAAATGGAAATAAGCCAAAGGCACAGATTGTAGGCTGCTTGTCAGAATATGCCCATGTTTAGCTAGTGTATAAAATTTAACATTTTTAACCTAATGTAATGACACAGACCAGAATTGCCTGGTTTTGATGAAGTACATCACACGATGTGTCCTAAACCTCTGATAGGTCGTGGGTTTTCCAATTGTTTTCACTGTCAGTTATAGTTATACTGTCAGGAAATCAGTGAGTGAAATGAGGCATTTCTATTTGTTTTGTTTTTTTTTTAGAATAACCACTTTTACGTGAAGCCCAGAGTTGCAGTCAACAATTTTGGAGTGAAACACTATGCTGGAGAGGTAACTCCCTTTTTTTTTTTTTTAATTTATTTTATTGATGGATAATTGATTTACAATGTTGTGTTAATTTCTGCTGTACAGCAAAGTGATTCAGTTATTATGTTCTTTTTCCATTATGGTTTATCACAGGATATTGAATATATTTCTCTGTGCTATACAGTAGGACCTTGTTTATTCATTCTATATATAATAGTTTGCATCTGCTAATCCCAAACTTCCAATGCAACCCTCTCCCCCTCCCCCCCCTCCCCCCCCCGCCTTGGCAACCACAAGTCTGTTCTCTAAGTCTGTGAGTCTGTTTCTGTTTCGTAGATAAGTTCATTTGTGTCATATTTTAGATTCCACATATAAGTGATATCATGTGGTATTTGTCTTTCTCTTTGTGACCTCACTTAGTATGATAATCTCTGGGTCCATCCATGTTGCTGCAAATGGCATTATTTCATTCTTTTACTACAAATAGTTGAGTAGTATTCCATTGTATACATGTACCACATCTTCTTTATCCATTCCTCTGTCAATGAATGTCTAGTTTGCTTGCGTGTCTTGGCTATCGTAAATAGTGCTGCTGTGAACATAGGGGGTGCGTGTATCTTTTGAACTAGAGTTTTGTCCGGATGTGTGCCCAGGAGTGGGATTGCTGGATCACATGGCAACTCTCTTGTTAGTTTTTTGAGGAACCTCCATACTGTTTTGTATAGTGGCTGCATCAGCTTAGTGTAGGAGGGTTCCCTTTTCTCCACACCCTTGGAGAGGTAACTTCTTAATCAAGATCCTTGCTGATACTTGCCCATTTGGTATTTAGAGAATAGTAATTTCAAAAGCCAATCATAAATATATTGAGCTAACATCTTGTCGTGGACCCAGCTTTTAAAGGGGATGCTTATGACCCGAAGTGATTCTTTTGATCAGTGCCGCCTTCTCTTGTTTATTTTGGAAAACCAGGTGCAGTATGACGTGCGGGGCATCTTGGAGAAGAACAGAGATACCTTCAGGGATGATCTTCTCAACTTGCTGAGGGAAAGCCGGTGCGTCAGTCTTCTCCCCGAGATGTCAGACTGACGTTTGTGCAGATGCTTTTAATTCACGAATACAGAAAAAAATTAATGTGTGGGCAATTGGTTTATCATCTTCTTCCTCGGGCAGTATTTCATCAAGAAAGTGATCCGAGAGATAGAAAATGGTACTCGCGGTAGTGACTACCATTTAATGAGGTAGCATTGGAATAGTAAATAGAAATTAATTAATAGTAAATAGAAATTAAGACTTACAGTGATTAAGTGACTTGCCCGAGATCCCTCAACTAGATTTGATCTGGTCTGCTTGGCCCAGGGACCTAAGATTTTAACCGGTATGACCTACTGTCTTCATAGCAAGCTTAGAGCTGTGCGTTAAATTGACTTCAGCCTCGGGTGTGTAGGACCCTATGTCTCTCATTAGTGTAAGGGGTATCGAGAGAAATAAACAAGTATTATTCAGCTAAAATGATAGATTAATTACACATTCGTTTATTCATTCATGACTTGTAAATTCACATCATTAAACCGGTAGTTAAGGAAAACATGCTGAAAGTTCTAGTGATTAGTTTAGCTATTTGTATGTATGAAACCAGGAGCCTTCCTATTTTTAGGAGCCTGTGTGAGAGAGAAAGGAGGAAAACAACCCTTCCCTTAAAGTTGTCACTACCTGTATCAGGTCCAGCGTGAGTCTCTAACACACATATTTAATATCTAAGGAGGGAAAGCACAATTACTAAAAAGCTGGAATACTTTTAGAAATGAAAGTATTAGGTGCCCACCCTGTCACTTAGAATTGGGGTGAAGGGAACCCCTCTAAAGTGTCAGCTTAGAAGCTCAGGGTGGAAGTGTTTGATCTTTCAACTTGTTTTAACCCTCTTTTATGAGGATTCCCTAATTACAACCTTGTCGGCTATTTCTATTTTTAGATAAGTTTTCAGGCCTGTAAAAATGGCGACGTTTTAAAAATACCATAGCAGGTTACCTATCTCTCAAAGCAGATTCAAAGTGATGCATTTAAATAAAAGCAGTGTCTTGAGGTTACCTGGAACATTTTGTTGTGAAAAAGAGCACAGGCCTGGAGACCTGCGAGATGGCCTTTCACTGGTTGCCGCTGTCATGACGTCAAGTGGTTGTGGAAGTGGGGTGGAGAACGTTGTTTCAGCCCCAGGTTTCTCTCTGTAGAAGGAGGGGCTTGGCCTATTTGCTGCACCTGCTCACTTTTGCCTTTGGCATCTGTGACGTTTTAATGAGTAAAACTCCAAAGCACTCAAAGCACAGAGAAGTTCAAAGAGCGAGAATGAAACATCACCCTGGGATGCAAGTGAGAAAGGGTCAAGCAGAAGAGAAGTGATGAGGGAAGTGCTGGCGTTGTCCCCCTGAGGGGCGTGGTTGCCCGACCGCCTCATTCCTGGTCCCCGCGAAGGCACCCCCCACACATACACACCCCACCCCGGTTTTATAGCCCAGAGCATCTTCCGTGCAAGGAAGATAAAAAAAAGGCTTCTGAGAAGGCTTTTACTCTCTCAGTAGTGGCAGTAGATTTTACAGAACTTTTAAATAATAATAACAACAAACTTCAGCACTTAGGATGTGCCCATTTTCCAGATGAAAAAAACAGGCCTAGAGAGAGGCAAGTGTCGTGTCTAAGTCACACAACTAGGAAGTGGCGGCGGGGGCGGGGGGGGGGGCGGGGGCGGGCTCACTCCAGAGTTAGCATCTTTCCACCCGTTACCTGGTCGCATCTTCGTCACTCTGCGGTGCACGAGACAAACCCCTCCCTTCCACAGGGCGTGGAGGCCGCAGAAGCTCTGCAGAGCTCAGCGGTCCTACGTGGCTTGTCGCCCTGAGTCATCTTCATCCCAATCCCCTTCTCTTCTGCAAGACGCTGGTGCTCCGAAGCGGCCACGTCTGTTTTCAGTGCCTAAAGCTCTTTGGGAGTGGTTGGTGTGAAATCTTTGGACACTGTCTTAGCTCTTCCAGGCCTTGGTGTGTTATTTTCAGTGGGGAAATGCATTGTGATTACGGTAATCCAGCACCTCATAACCAGGTGTGCACCCCTCACGGCCCTCCTGCTCTCCGCTCACACAGATTCGACTTCATCTACGACCTCTTTGAACACGTTTCAAGCCGCACGAACCAGGATACCTTGAAATGTGGAAGCAAACATCGGCGGCCCACGGTCAGCTCGCAATTCAAGGTTAGTCTACGCTGCTGGCCTGGACGGATCCATCTTTATTGTGATTTTAAGAATTGAAAATAGGAAATGGGTATCTGTGAGGTCTATGAAAGTGTTTATTATTATTATTTTTTCTATCATCCTTTTAAACCAGTCAGGGCTCTAGGGAGAAAATATACTTTTCTTTTTTTCTGAGCCAGATGAAAAAAAAAAAAATGTAGATTTTTTTTTTTGTCAAAAATAAATAGCTACTTATTCTAAGCTTACGAAATAGTAAGTCTTCATAAGAAGGACTGTTTGGTCATTTGGGATCACTCTGATTGGTATTTAAAGACTCATGTGCATATAAAGTATCTTTCTTCCTGTGTCTGGATTGTTTTTCTTTTTCCCAGGTATGTTTACAGTATCATAACTAGGAAGAATAACCAAGTGCGTGGTTAAACAAGATCAGTGTCAGTTACCTTGTCCAGATGTCTAGAATTCAGGGAAAATAAGAAACATTCTTACGTGCATTTTAAGTATGTAAGCCTTTTAGGTAGTTTAGAGGCAGATAACATGAAGACCATTTCTCTAACTTGATTGTTCTGCTTTACCCCTAAATCTTAGCATGAGGGGGAGCTGGAGGCATGTCAGTCAACAGACCTTTATTAAATTTGCCCTCTGGGAGGCTCTCTTCCATTTAGTTAATCAAAGTTGGATGCTTTCGAGGCGGTGGGCGAGTTCTGTGTTAAGGTCTGTTTACAGCATGGTTGGGGTGAGCTGGACCCACGGCACCACGGCTGACAGTGCTGGGCAGGTGTGACCCTTACAGGATACAATAATAGTGATAGCTGCCGTTTATTATACACCCTCTGTGTTCCAGACATTGGGCTAATCACTTTATATATGCTACCTTGTTCACTTCTCCCATATTCTTAGAAGTATGTATTACTGTCCCCACTTTATAGATGAGGAAGCTGAGGTTTAGAGAAGGGAGGCTTGCTCAGTCCCTCTGAGGACCGAAGCTAGGATTTGAATTGAACCTGGGTCGGTCTGACTGTAAACGCTAGGCTCTTAATCATCCAGCGGCGTTGTTACGTTGTCTTTTTCTAGGTCATTGTTGCCTGGAGTTGTCTTGGAAGGCTTTGTGGATGTTTGGGACTTAAATTGGACTAGGAATCAAGGAAATGGAAGAGAGTGGGCAGGGCTTCCAGGCAGAGACAAAGGCAAGAGGCGGACTCCTGAGTCAGGAATGTGAGACCTGTTCCCAGAGGATGGGACACCTTGTAGGAAGTTAAATGGGTACCATACCAGAGTATGAAGGGCCATGAATTCCAGGACATTCTGTCATCTGTGAGAAATCCTAAAGCTTTCTGAGCACAGAAGTAACTAATCAATGTAGTAGACAACCTAGTTTCTTCAACAGGAAAATTGTAAGAAGAAAGAAACACACAGATGGAGACGGAGGGAAAACCAACGGATTAAAATAGACTGAGTAGATATAGCAACCAACTACACTACTACAGGGACCTTATTTGCATTCTGATTTCAAAGAATATGCTATTTAAAAATTATGAAATTCGAGACAGTTGAGTATTTTAAAATGAAACAAGCTAGTTGCACCTTTTCACATTGATATTAAGGAATTTGTGTTAAATCTTTTCAGGAATGATATTATGGTTACCTCTGTATGTTTTAAAGTTTTTAGCTTTTGATAATACATAGTGAAATATTGAGGAATGAAATAACACAGTGTCTGGGATTTGCTTCTCTACTAGAAGTGGGCGTGATGTGTACGGGGACAGGGATGAGATGAGGTGAGATGAGCCGGCGGCGGCCGAAGCTGATGATGGGTACCCATCACATGCTCTGTCTGCTTTGGTAAATGTTAAAAAATCTTCACAATTAAAAAACACTTAAAGAAAAGACAGTAGTATTTCAGAAGATTGATCTGCCTGGTGATTTGAAGGAAGAATGAGAGATTTTAGCTCAGAGACCAGTGAGGTACTGGTATAAGCTGTCATTTTGATGGAAATAATTAATTAAGAGGAACAACTTCAGTGGAGAGTGGATACTTCTCAGGTTTTCTATATAAACATTGAAATATCCCAGGGTGGTTTTTTTGCCGGTTAACAGAACAGATTTTTTTCTTTTTTTTTTTTAATGGTACTATGTCAAGGAAGTCATAAATGAGTTTTTCATATGTAAAATAACTCTATGACAATTCTAATACCATTGTTTTATGAGAATGACATGATTAAAAATGAAAATGCTATTACTCCTCAGATTTATATTGTTTTCTTTTTCTTGTTCCTGATGAGTGCCTAGGGTGCTGAGAAATTTAAAGACATAATAAGAGACTAAATCAACATATACTTTTTCCTTTCTAATAGGACTCCCTGCATTCCTTAATGGCAACGCTAAGCTCCTCTAATCCTTTCTTTGTTCGCTGTATCAAGCCAAACATGCAGAAGGTAAGATTTACAACCAGACTGACACTGTCTTATTTAAGGACACCGCCTCCTGGTGTGGTGACTCAGAGATTTGGTTTCTCCAAAGTCCTTTCATTATAGATGGTTGGAAATGTATATGACATTATTATAACATAACATTCACTGGAAAAAAAATCCCTTTGTCTTTTGGGCCTATTTGTCTGCTTTTGAACGATGCCATTATGCTTTAGAGAAATCTGGTTTAAAAGAAAACATCGTGAAGCCTTCGCATTTTTATTTTAAGCATTGGTTTGAAATTCTTGGGCAAGCTCCAGAATGGGATATACCTCTTTTGGAAGAAATGATTGGTGTGTTTTTTGTTGTGGTAGAGCTCTTTTTCATTTTATTTTCTTTTGCTTTATTGTTAAACATGACAGAGTGTCTGTATTCTAAGTAGTAATGATGGATTTTAAGAACTTTGACTCGTTGGTTGTAACTAACTGGAAGACTCCTGTCGTCGGAGGAAGTTTTTGTGTCTAGGCTGTTGGTTTTAGCTTTTTAATGCCATATCCCAATCAGAAACAATGTGAGTTTTATACAGAGACTCTATCTGAACAAAAAAGATTTAGTATTAGGTGAATGCAGCTGTTGAGTCTAAGGCTAAATGGGCAACTTGCCGTGAAGTGCTGTTAAAACACTGAAATTATTTCGATTTGGCAAACATCTGCTCTTAGTTACCCCTGTGAAGAAAGGAAATCCCCCAGCAAAATAATAATGTCAAGGGCCTCTCATGTGGAAGAACTAGATGCTATCCTCATAAGGATTAAGATAAGGAATCTGACCTGAACTGTTTCCCATGAGACTGTTAGGTTCCATAATGCCGCTGTCAGTAACTTTGCTGACGCTAAATCTTATTTTTATTTTGTTTACCAGTTACCTCTGACTTAATATTACAGCGATTCCTCACTTAGAGTTTAAGGGGTTTTTTATAAGAACCACAGTGTTGAATTCTGTCTTCTAGAAAGGCAAAACTCAATGAGGGGAGAATAATCCGTTTGGTTTGTTACCTTACTCTGAGGTGTGATGGGGAGAGTTTGGCATTTGTGTGGCGTAATGTAGCTGGGACTGGGGTTCTGTAGATCTGTGATGACTTAGTGTGCATCGGTTCTGGTAGTTGACATAGTAACTCATCTTTCCATTTCTCAAATTTATAGTAAAATGTTTTAGGTTATCACAGAAAAACAGCAACTAAGGTAACCATACATAGCTTGTGTTGACATGATGTTGGAAATTAATAGTTAAACCATAACCATGTACCACGTCAGCTGGCTTATATCCACCTGCTGTGCTTTATAAAACCCCAATGGGCAGGATCTACAAGATGATATAAATGGGCTTTGCGTTTGGGGTCTACGTTCACAGGAGCTGTGTGACCTCTGCCAGTGTTTCTTCCTTTTACAACAGGGGTAATAACACCATCACTTAAAGATGCATGTTTCCCCCCAATTTAAGGTCTTGGGTATTGAGATGCACCTTGCAGCTTCCTGGCAAACCACAGTTTAAGTGGGAACCCTCTTCTCTCTTCTTAGTGGTGCAGCAATTGTGCAGTTTTACAGCCACTGGCACCTTAGATTCAGAGAAATGGAGGGGACCTGCCGGTGCTTATTTATAAGGATAGAAATTTGAATTTTAAAAGCTCAGTCCTCCCCGTTTTTGTTTTCTCTCTTGGATGGCACGGACTTAGTTTTTCCTTTAAATCGTAACCACTTTTGAAATTAGGCCTGCTGGAAAACACATCAACAGCCAGAATGTTGAAGAAATTGCCTCTTTTTGATGTTTATTTTTCCTTGCTGGGACTTGGTTGTGCCTAATTGCTTTGGTGTTTGCATTTTAAAAAATGACCCAAGCCCGGCTCTGGTTCCATTTCTGTTGGCTCACAGCCCTTTTCACCTCCTGACCCGTGGCAGCCACTGATTAATAACCTGCCAGCAGATGGGCTGAAGAAGACTTTGAAAAACGTCTTGGTGCCATTTTCAAGGCACCCAGCAAGTCAGACATGAGAACTGACTTGTCTGAGGCCTGAGATGTAGGTGTGGTATTGAGTGCGAAGGGCTGATTAGACTATAGAAATAGTAAATTACAACTCGCTTAGCATTCATTTAGTTCCATTGCAAATATTGGAGTGTTACTGGTGATGATATATGAAATATATATAAACAACCCTCATTTAGAGTTTCTTACGACATTTCTTTTGTCCAAAGATAGATGCTTCTAGAAATCTCAGAGGGAAAATCTTGCTTGCCTTTACCCAGAGATGGGGAATGTGTGTTTCCAGTCTTCACCTCATGCCCTCGTCAAGTCAGATGTTCATCACGGGGGCTTGAGAGGATGTATCCAGATGTACGTCTATGGAGGTGTTTTGTGCATCATTCAGGCATGTAGATCACGGATCTGGGCAGCTTCTAGACGTTTCTTTTGGCAATTCTGTGACCCAAAAGGCATAAGAACAATGGCTGTAAAGCCTGTGGCCTGGAGAACTGGGGCCTTAGAAAAAGCGGAGTAGCGGCTCGGTGCTTTTAGGAGCCTGTGCAGCACATCCAAGGCTCCCGTGGTGGCCTGGCGCGTGTGTGCACACGGCCCCCTGGGCCCCAGGCCTGTGGTACAGGCTGCCTCCTCTCCTTGGCAAGTGTGTGAGACTCAGGATGGGCACTTGGGCCCCAAGCATCTAGAAATCCTTTTGTGGGAATATTACGGGTTTTCGTTATTTGGGATTTTTATGTTTTGCTTTGAAAAGCTGGTGTAAGCGGGGAGAACATAACTGACATGCTGGAACAGTTATGTCAATTCAACTGTTATAGTATGTGGACTTTTTTCTTTTTGTGAACGATTTGTAGCTAATCTTGAGCGTTGCGAAGAAGACACTTCACTAACGTTGCTGAGAAGTCCTCCTGGCTCTAAGTTATGAAGAAAATAAAGGCATACCTCTTGGTAGGGGCCGGCCTGCAGCCAATTCTTTGCCTCAGATGGCACTGAAGGATACAGTCCTCCCCTCGGCTTAGAACTTCCAGTTTACAAAGGGCAAGATTCTCCATCAGACGGTTTTTGGTGGGTGACGTGGCCTCATAGCTTTTTTTTGCTGTGGTTTGCTTTAGACAGTAGTGTTTCTGGCCAGAAGTGCCCAAACCAACCCCAGGAGGTTTCTATATCGAAGAAAACCTGCTTTGCCTCCTGAGAATCTCTCCCCAAGGGTGTCCTGTGATCTCTGCCTTCTCTCCCTGCCTGGTGCAAATAACTTCTAGTCGGAGAAGTCTGTTATTAACATTCCTCAGAAAACCCCTGAGGAGCTGCAGGACAGAATGAAAGAAGGGGACAGACGGATAAGTATCAGCAGAGCCGTTGGAGCGTGAGAACTGGTTGTCTGCGCTTCCCGGCCCCGAGTGCGAGGCCGGGCCCACTTGCTGCAGGGGCAGAGCAGGGCTGTCGTGTGCAGCGTGCCTGGCTGGCTCTCCTCTCTCTTCTGTGGGTTGGATGTGAGAATCTCTCGGGTTCTAGGGGGAAGCATCCTTGACCCTGCAGGGTCATCTTTGAGCTTTGACCCAGCATCAGTGCATCCTCAAAGATTCTGTGAGGTCTTCTCCAAAAAGGCAGGATATGGGTGCCCTGAGTGGCCCTGACCCTGGGAGCTGCTGGGGGAAGGCTTCTAGCAGAGGTGGCTGCAGGGGGTCAGGTTCATCTAGGGGAAGAGTGAGGAAGAGGGGTGTCCGTGCCGAGGGGAGACCGGAGACCAGGCCTCCTAGGAGGGAAGCCGTGCAGTCTGTGCGCCGGACTGCAGTGGTATTTGCCGGAAAATGGAACATCGAGCAGGAGAATGAAGCTGGAGACACAGGACTGGCCTGGCTGTGGGCGTCTTGTCTTAAAGCACTGTCTCCAGGCCCCGAGACGTGAGGACTGTGAAGCATGTCACACCGAAGTCGTCTTAAAGAGACTTCAGAGGAGACCAGTGCTTTCCTGTTAAATGACTCCTGCTGACCTGTGTCCGTCTCTTTCATGGGGCCACTGCTGACACCAGACTAGGTCCCTCTTTTACACAACGCTCAGGACCACACATGAAGTGAGGACGCTGTGCTAGCATTACGGAAACACGAGCCTTTTGTTTCCAGGGGCATCGTGATTTGATTAATGGCTTCACGAATCGAGCACATTTAATCCTGGGGACTCATTTTGTGTGATCCAGGTGCTGCCCGCCATTTTTTTCCCTAGTTTTTTTTTTTTTTTTTTTAACAGAGGCCAAACATTTCTTTAAGTAATTCTGATGATACTGTAGCATATTTCCTACCTTGAATTATTTTTGTCCTATTTTATTCTTCCTAGATCTTTTTCTCTCATTTCATTCATCTTATTTCTCTTGAGCCTTACTGAAACTTTATTCCAATGACCCTTTACGTTTCTGTTTAGGCTTTGGTGTCTCTACCTCAGTGCTGTTTTCTGAATAAGGTATTCCACAATACGGAAGACCTTGACCAAGTACAACTTTGCAGGGCCTGCCTCTGCCATCTTTGTGCCCCGCTGTGTAGCTCAGCCAGCATCCAGGCTGTCATATGTGCTCAGTAAACGTTGGATCAAATTGCTCATAAAAGGACACCATGGAGTTGCTCATGGTGTGTGAGTACTTGACTTTGCCAAAGATGAAGACTTAACGCACTATCTTGAATCCTTACTGCTATGCGTTCCATTTTGGTCTGTTTAATTGTTTTTGGATCATCTTCGATTTGTATAGTTGGAAGTTACCCTAGGGATACACCACTAGGTCAGTATTAGAGTGATGTCCTTACTGTGATCCAGTCTTTATGTTAATGTGTTATCTCTCCCTCTCCCAGCTGACCCCCTTCTCAGACATGGCGCCCCCCGGCCCCCCGCCAAACCTCCAGGGTTTGGAGCCCTTTTGGGACAGCCAAGCACAGCACTGGAGACTCATTCACAAACACTTTGAGTTGGGCTGGGTGCTCCATGCTCAAGCACTCAGATCTCTAAGTGGGGTCCCCCTAGGGAATGTGTTCCCTGCCATGATTGGGCCAGGAGGTCTGGATGTGCAAATCTGCCAGATAACAAGGGTTTAACCTAGAAGGTTAAACACTGGATTTTAGCATTTTGATTGAACTTTCTGGAATTGTACATCATTCAGTCCAAACATCTATTACTGTATTGAATCGAAGACTCCCATGGTGGTAAAGGGCACCATTATTTATACATCACTGTGGAAGCAGAAGCTCTACCTAGTTAACCAGGGCACGATGCTGTCTTATCTCCAGACGCTTGCTTTTTCATTTGCAAGAATGAAGTGGAGGTCATTCGTCCACCACAAATCCTTGCTTCACTGATAACACAGTTACACCTTGTCACCCTGTTTCCAGGCCTTTCTGCAGATAAAATAACTTTCTGTTTCACCGATGACTCTAGGGAGGAGTATTTAGACTACATTTAAAGGACAGCTGGACTCAGTGCAAGTACTTCCAATAGTGCCTGTGATTTTCAAAGACAATGAAAAGCTGTGATGAAATCCATGCACGTCCGTGTATGGAATTACAGCATGATGGTCAGCAAGTCACAGACACATTCAGGCAATTTGAGAGGGGAACATATTTGCGTTAAGAATTGATGAAATATGGCCGGTTTATCCCCTTTCAATGAGACACAAAAGGATCATCCTCCCTCTTCCTAAATAATTCCCAGGAACAGAGAATATACTCTTTCCTTACACCTAAAGGCACGCTGTTGTCTTTTTTAAACCTCTTACTATTTATGGGAAAGGTTGTACTTGTACTGAATGAAATCTGCATTTCCGCATCTTCCATTCACTGGTTTTCATCAGTGCATAGGTGGCCCTGCTCCACTCCCGCTGAGACATGGGGTGCAAGGTGCCCTGGGTCTAGCGAGCTCTGATACACAGAGGCCCCGCCCATGTGGGAAGGCTATTGCTCAGGTGCAGGGCCCCTGAAGCATTGGGATGAGATCGAAAGAGATCAAAGATGTGTGACTGGGTATCTGTCCAGCCTATTGTCACTGAGCAGTTGTGTGACCTTGGGATTGTTTCCTTTTCTCCAAAGTGTGTAAAGTAATGGTGCCTGCTTAGGGGAGCAGTTGTAGGTATTAAATGAGGTAACGGGGACATGAAACAGCTACACTGCACTGTATGAAGCAGTCCATACTTGCGTGACGTGTTTGGGTTGGAAAATACGCTCACTTCATCCTCACAAGGTTAACCCCCAGTTTAAGCTGAATCCAGGAAAAGCTAAGACTACTGCCAGACCTTTTCCTTTTTGAGTTTAGTTTTAAATCTCATACCCTTGGCAGATCGTTGTAACAAGCTGCTGCTTTTTTTTTCCTTTTTCTTTTTTTAATTTCCTTTGGTCTTTTTTTTTTTTTTCCCCGGTATGTGGGCCTCTCACTGTTGTGGTCTCTCCCGTTGCGGAGCACAGGCTCCGGACGCGCAGGCTCAGCGGCCATGGCTCACGGGCGCAGCCGCTCCGCGGCATGTGGGATCTTCCCGGACTGGGGCACGAACCCGTGTCCCCTGCATCGGCAGGCGGACTCTCAACCACTGCGCCACCAGGGAAGCCCTCCTTTAGTCTTTGACATGGTTATGGGATGAACATTTTAATTTCATTTTTTAAAAAAAACTAATAGACCTTCTTTTGTAGAATATTTTAAAATTTACAGAAAATTTGAGCATAGAGTACAGAGAGTTCCCGTATCACTCTCCCCTCCAGCACACACACACACACACTTTCCCCTGTTATTCACATCTGGCGTTAGTGTGGTACATTTGTTATCATTAGTGAACCAGTATTGCTCTATTATTATTAAAATCCGAAGTTAACATTAAAGTTCACCGTGTCGTATGATTGAGTTTTGACAAATGATACCATTGTGATGTGTCAAAGTGCTAAATGTTCATAATCTGTTCACAACACAGTGAACGTTTTTTTCAAGTAAAATTTTTTAAGAATAGGATGGTTTCTGATTGCCTGGCCAAAGGGTGAAGATTGAGAATGAAGTGTCTAGGACACACAATCTGAATGACACTGCTTCATAGAGAAGAGACTGGTGAAAAAGTGGGGGAGGAGAGAGCGCATAGGAGAACCGGGAGCGAGGAGTTTTTAGAACTATCTGGACTGTCAGACTCTCAATCCTCCCCAAATATACTTAGTCTTAACAGCCTTTGGAGAGGATTCCACTTGCTCTGCATCCTTGCTGGAAAATGCCCACTCGGCATTCAGTAACCTTCCATAATTCTTCCTGGCTTTCTGACTGCCACTCCTGTTGCCTCTTCTCCTGTAACTGGAGCATTCTTTGCCAGCTTCTTTGACTTTTGAGAACATCACCTACCCACAACCTAAAAAAAAGGCAGCTCTGCCTTTCCAGGAAATTTTAGTAGAGGAAGCATTAAAGCTACCATTCTTCTCGCTAAACAAAACAATCCCGCTAAACCCCTCAGTGGTCACTTGAATCCTGTTTACCGAGTTGTCATGGCAACTATTCAGGAGCGCTATGCAAAGACCAGGATAAATAGCCAGAAATGAAACTGGGCTCAAGGGAGGGGTGTTGTTCTCAGGGTGGACTTTCCAAGATCACAACTAAATTGCTTGGTTTTGTCCTGGGGCGTTTTTCCTTTTGAATATTAGTCATCTTTGAAAATTCAGGGTCTTTGCACCTTCAAATGACTGCACGTTTGTTGGTGCATGCAAGGTGATTCCTTTACTCCGACGGTCAAAAGTATCTTCGGCAGTTGCTATCCCGCCAGCCTCACCAGGCTGGACTTCTTTCAGAAGAATCAGGAATTAAGCAAGCAGAGCCCAAGACACCACATAAAAGACTGGGAACAGCAGTGAGCTGAAGAAAGCCCGTTTTTGTGTCTGTCGGCTCAGATGCTTGTAGCCCGGACTGCTAAAGATGCAGCCATTTACAGTGGACAAAAGCTGAAGGGGGCAAAAGAAACCCAAGGTAGGGGTTTTTCTCTTATTTGCACTGCTTAAAAGTTTCACAGTGATCGCAGTACTGTAGACTTTTGTAGAGGAGTTTTTTAAGCCTGAGGAAAACAGGTTTTTGCCGTCTCTCTGAGTACCGGAAGTGTTTAGTTTCTAAACAAATGGGTAAGTGCTGATTTTGATTGCATGTACAAGTTTGAACTACTAATGCTTTGTAAAAACAAAAGACATAACCTCTTGGATAAGGCATTGATAACGCAATATATTTTTTGATACGGAATGCATCTTGTGTAGGGAAAATCATGTTTAATATTAGGTTGCACGGCGAAATGGTGAGTGGTCGTTTCTTTTGTTTGAATTTGTTATGTCAAAGAATTTCCCTTTAAAAAATTACATGCTACGGTTTTGCAGCTTTTTCTTGCCCTGTGCTTTATACCAACCTTTAAAGAAATCTGCACAAGAATCGGCATCTTTATAAGTTGTATTATAAACTGGTTGATACACAAGTACGGAACTGGGAAAAGTTACAGGAATTGAATGGTGATTTGTTTAATATCATGTGCTTGTTTCACACAAGCATAAACTTGCCGATATTTTGCAATCTGCCCGGGAGAAACCTGATGAGACACATTTTGCTGAGATCCTCTGGTTCCCCAGAGTAGAAGTCCCTGAAGAAAGAACATAATAAAGAGCGTCTGAAATGCTAATCTCTGCTTCTACTGCCACTTGAATGTGTTCAGCTGATTTCTATTCAGTTGCTAAAAGTGCCCTTTAAGGGAATAAGTGTTTTAAATGTGAAGGTGGTCTTTCATATTAAATCGAGTTACATTTAAAAGAAACGAATAATAATGTGGCTGCCTGCCACTTAGCCAAATCTGCTTTCCCCGAAATAAATTTCTAGTGCCAAGGGAAAACCGAATGTTAGAACATTTTATTTTTACCATCAGTTTTTTCAATCTTAAGGGTAATTAATCTGACATAAAATTAATAGCCATCATAAGAGAAAGACGAAGTGTAAGTCATCTTCAGGAAAGTACCACATATTTCTGACTCTTTCATCGTGTGGTACTTCTGGGTTTTCTCAACTGTGTTTCTGTGCTTAAACATACAGATCCGCAGTTCCAGAATCCTATTGTTCTTTGCAGTGAGGGAATACATCCACTCTCAGATGAGTAATATTTCACTCTCTCTGATGAGCACCATGGCATGGTGAAGGGTATGTTTGCAAAGGCACCCCAGACTGCCCTGCTTGCTTCCCACCTAGGAGGTGGCATCTGCCACGATGGGTAAATATTTTCCCTGCACCCACTGTGAAGGGTAGCCACACCACCTCCCTGCAGCCCTCTGGCTGTACATTTTTTGGCTTATCTTGATGAACTTCTAGAATAGCATCCAGTCAGAACAGCAGCCCAGTCCAACATTTGAGCCATTCCCAGTCCCAGACCACCTATCAGTCATAGGCAAACTGCGATCTTTTGTGTGTGTGTGTGTGTGTGTGTGTGTGTGTGTGTGTGTGTGTGTGTGTGTGTGTGTTTTCTAGCCTAAGTGGCTCCGTATTAATGTTTTTGCCGGCAGCCCCCTTAATGTGAGATTTCTGTTTGTGACTTTGCTGTAAAACTCACCACTGCTCACCCAGCATCTGTACGAAGGATCGATTCTAAAAGCTGCGTTTCCCCTCAATGACTGGAGCAAAGGGTCCGGGTTTTGGAGACCAGAGAATGGGTACTGGGGGAAGATTGCAGTGGGGTGCTTGGGCTCAGAGTCTGAACGTCCCTGGCTTTTCTCAGACTTGGAGAAAGCTCTCTGCCTTCACCGGCTCCCCAGCATTTCCCTCTGTTGGCCTTTGACCCTGGGGAGTTCCCCTGTTCCTTCCTCAGGCCAGCTCTTTCCCTTATACTCAAAAATACTACTACAGTGAATAGTAGCTATTTATTAAACATCATTACAATAGTTACTAGGTTTTGCCTGCATCCCTCCCCAGTATAAAGGCAATACTTATTGCTTATAAAAGATTTGGAAAATATGCAAAATACAAAGAAAAAAACTCTTTAATTTACAGTTACCTATAATTTTACTACCAAGAGACAATCCTGCTTACATTTTGTTGTATATATACCTTTTCCTTTAAATTGGGATCATAGTCTACCTCAATTATGTAACTTACTTTTTTTTAATCAATATTTTTTATTGAAGTATAGTTGATTTACAGTGTTGTATTAATTTCTGCTGTACAGCAAAGTGATTCAGTTATACACATATATACATTCTTTTTCATATTCTTTTCCATTATGGTTTATCACAGGATATTGAATATAGTTCTCTGTGCTATACAGTAGGACCTTGTTTATGCATTCTATATATAAAAGCTTACGTCTGCTAACCCCAACTTCCCACTCCACCCTTCCCCAAACCCCCTCCCTGTTGGCAAACACCAGTCTGTTCTCTATGTCTGTGATTCTGTTTCTGTTTCATAGAAAGGTTCATTTGTGTCATATCTTAGATTCCACATAAAAGTGATATGGTATTTGTCTTTCTGCTTTACTTCACTTGGTATGATAATCTCTAGTTGCATCCATGTTGCTGCAAATGGCATTATTTTGTTCTTTTTTATGGCTGAGTAGTATTCCATTGTATATATACACTGCATCTTCTTTATTCATTCATCTGTCAATGGACATTTAAGTTGTTCCTGTGTCTTAGCTATTGTTAACAGTGCTGCTATTAACGTAGGGGTAATTGCAGCAGAACGTAGGTGTGCGTGTATCTTTTTGAATTATAGTTTTGTCTGGACATATGCCCGGGAGTGGAATTGCTGGATCATATGGTAATTCTGTTTTTATTAACATATCTTAAAGCATTCCTGTGCTTTTTTTCATGACTGTATACACTTGTCAGTGGCTGTGCTTTAAGTCAAATTTCTATTATTGGATTATTTCCTTTATTATTGTAAACAGTGCTGCTTACTGTATTATTCATGTGTGTAAATATTTGTGCTCATTTAAGGCTGTTTCCTTAAGGTAAATCCTCAGAAGTTTATTTGCTAAAATCAGAGTATGCACATTGTTATGACTTTGATGTATACATACACACATGGACAGCTTGGCCTTCATTAAGGCCAACAACAGGAAAAGTTTTTGCAATGTATAACAGGGGATTCAGAGCCTTACTATATAAAGAGCCCTCACAAATCAATAAGAAAATAACAAATATTTTAGTAGAAAAATGGGAAAAACACTTGAACAAGAAATTTGCAAAAGGTGTAATACAAATGAAAAATAACCTGACAATGTCAATAGTATAATCAAAGAAATAAAACTTAAAATAGTGAGATAGTCTTGCCAATGTGAAGATTGGATGAGTTTTTGGTTTTCCGTTTTCAATAACATGTTTCAGGGGTCTGTGAATATTTGAGGAAACTCCCATTCATGTACTTTGCCACTGGGAGTTTAAATTGTTGGAGCCTTTCTGAAGGACAGTCTCATCCTGTCTTCCTGATTTAACTTTTCTTGCCTCCCCTGGGACCATAGTCCACCAGTTTTTCTCCCTTGGGCTGTAAAGGGTTCCTTCTCCCAGGATCCTGTCTCCTTGCTGATACTTTCATTGTATTTAAATATATGTGTTTATTTATTTATGTAAAAGAAAGGGGAGGTGGGAGTGAATAGAAAGTTGACCGGGTTCCCCTTAGAGCAGTCTTCTTTTCACTGCTGAGCATTTCTAAAAAGAGTCCATACCTGTTTTCTTACTTCTGAGGCTATGCCATCCAAGCCGCCTCTGCCTCTCTCCTGCTGAAAGCTTCCAGGTAGAGTTTTTCTTTGCCCTGCCCTCCTAATCTCCACCTCCCACCCCCAGGGCCATGGCATCACCTGCCACCTCCTCCTTCCTGGCATTTCTCTGACCAAGCCTCCTCCCCCCTCCCTTTGCCCTCCCCCTCCCTCTCTTGACTGGTTCCCTGGGTGCTGCCCTCACCTCCTCACCTGTGCTGTTCCCAAAGAAACGCTCACTTCTCTTCTGCTCTCAGCCCAGGTGAGTACCTTTCTGCTGTGTTTTCCCAGCCCGAAACCCTCCTCTAAGCTTCGGCCTCATAGCCCAGCTTTGTAACCTACTTTTTTCCTGGGTCTGTGCTTGGCCAGCACTTCAAACTGAAATGTGTCCATGATTAAATTTCACATCCTTTTCCTTCCACCTCCTTGTTTAACTTTTTTTTAATTTATCGGGTTAGGGCAGAGTGTCTCAACCTTGGCACTGTGGACGTTTTGGACAGGACATTTCTTTGCTGAGGGGCACTGTCCTGTGCATTATAGGACGTGTAGCAACAGCCCTGCCTTCTCCCCATAGATGCCAGTCCCACCCCCACTTCCCCAAATGTTTATAGACACCTCCAGATGTCCCCCAGAGGGCGAAATTGCCCCGGTTGGAAGTCACTGGGTTAAGGTGTCAACGCTGATCATTTCTTGGGTTTTTCCTTATTTTTCCGTTGCTCTTGGTAAAAAATGGCATCTACAACTTAATTTTTATTATAGCACTTGTTATGGCTTTGAACTTTGTTTTAACTGATGAATATACAGTGAAAATAATATCCTTTAACATTTTTCACAGGTATTGAATCATTAAATGAAACATACATTACTGCTTTCTTTCCTAGTAAGTAGTATTAGAAAATTTAAAATTTGAGGGGGTGGGTGGAGTGCCCTGGATATCAGCATATCCTGCAGGATTACGTAATCGCTCTGTGCTATCCACTTTCTCAGATGAATGGATGTCCTAGTTTCAGCCACTGTGAAAGGATAAAACAGCTCATTAAAGTGTGCCAGATGCTTCGTTTGCCAGTATTTCACTAAAAAGGGAATACTGTTTAGCTTTAAGAATTCTGTAATAGACTCAAAAAGTTTGCCATTACGAAATGAAAGTGTCCCTGTTAAAAATGTGTGAAAATTTCACCAGTGAACAATGTTTTAGATACTATTTAACGTTTTTTTCAAAAGTCTCTTTAGATACAAGAAAATGAACTTTGAACATGCACAGTACGTTTGAGTTACTGAGATTTCAGCCTCTGAGCTTCAGGCACAGGACAAGGGTTTGCCTATGAAGTCTGTCAGGCATCCCTTGATGTTGTTTTCAGTGCGACAGTTTAAATAAGGTGGTTACATATATAAATAGCAGACAGTTTAAATAAGGTTGTTACACTATGTAAGTAGAGGACTGAGGCCAATTTTGCTGAGCTGGAAAGACAAACCCCACCAGATTATTCGAGCCACATGTAAAGAATCTTGAATATGTTGATTGCAGCTTGAGAAATGGCAGAAGGGAAATTAGCCTGACTTGACTTCTTTTCTTTTTTTTCTCTTTTCCTTTTGTTTTGCTATTAACTCTGAAAAGTTGGCCTCTGTATTTGATTCAGTGCCTTCATTACATCAATTCCAATAAAGCTTGGACTGTTCAGTTTACATTGAACCGTGGGTACACACAGTGGCAGCCCTGAGAGCCATTTGGTCGGAGGCACCTTGCAAATTAGGGAAATGAGGTCCTGTGTGGAGGTGGAAGGGCAGGTCGGACCTGGTGGTGGTGTCACGTGATTGGGATTTCCCGGGTTCAGACACAACCTGTTAGTGCTGGGGCTGGGTATCAAAGGTGCAAAAAGGTACAAAAAACTGCAAATCTGTGGAACTGACCATCTCTTGGACCAGCCATTGTCTGTAGCCTGGTTGCATCAGCAGATGGGCCACTTCTGCTCAGGAACGCCTGCTGTGTCTGGAGCTGTGCTCGGGGCATTTCCTGGTTTACACAGACCTGGAGCTCTGCCAGTGTTGACAGAGTTAAAGCCTTTCCCTTCTCGTGATCGATTAAAAAAAAAAAAATTAACTACAATACAATTGCCACTTGTTCGGCATTACTCACCTTGCCTGCTCAGAGCACATCCACTCTCCCTGTTACAACATGTTGGTATAAAGTATTTTAACGATTGAGAAAGCGGTCTGGGAATATTCGAAGGGCCTTTAGCCACTGGCTTGGGTACTCAGGCTTTTCTGTTCTTGGTTCTGCTTTGATAAACTAGCCTAAAACCCGGACTGCACTCTTTTGGGGACTGTGAACTGCCAAGGATGCAGAGCCAGAGAGGGTGTAGGCAGAGACGAATAGACCTAACTGACATATAGGGATAGATGAAGCAACATTCTTTGGTTGACTATTAACTATATTCAGGGCTTGGGTGCAAAAATATAGGAAGAAATGAACTGATGAATAGGTCGTGCCTAAATCATTTCCGTTTCAGTTAATAAATCACGGACTGGCCTCGGGTCATATAGTTGACGATGCCAAAACGTTGATGGGGAAAAAGGTGGAGACAGACCCAGGAGGACTTTTGAGACCGTTCACCAGGGTACAATGTATCACAGTAGTGTTTCTAAACAACACTGATCCCACCTGGCCTGCAACACAGAATTTAACCTCTAATGCAAACCTCGTCCCAGCAGCCCAGTGACTCTGTAGCAGTCATTTAACCTGGGCTTGTTTTTCTACATATTCCAAGGCTAACGGCATAAGGTTTCATAGTTCTCAAAGGACACATTGATTGTATTGCTGTTTGTTAGCGAATACGGCAATCTGTCCTTCAGACACTATATAGTAAACAGATGGATAAAACAGGTTAATCTTTTCACCATTTCTGGATTAAAATGATTAGCGAAGATGTGTCAGGAGGCTGCGTATTGTGGTGGACTGAGGGGAGTCTTATAGGAAACGCTGGGCTCACTGTCATTCGCCAGCCACGTGACATTGGTCTACCAACTCAAGTTTGCTTATCGATGGAGTGAGGACAGAAGTCGCCCATTTTTAGCGTGGTTACGAGGTTAACTGTGATCATGTTTGTAAAACTTCTAGCTCAGACGCTGGCACACACCTGCCACCGATGGTCGTGGTGGCTGATAAATAATAATGAACATATTTGTCGCCCTGGAGAGAGGCAGCGTATGTGCGTTGGTGTGGCCCTTCCATTACTGACTGTGACGGTCCCAACATAAAGAGGCGTTTGTTTCTTGAACTTGAACTTATTCACCACTTACTAACTCAGCACCACATCCTCCAGTAGAACTTATGAAGCATATGCGTCCATTTGGGGGTAGATGTGTTTAAAAACAAATTCATGGAAAAAGTATTACGAGAACCCTGAGAAGTATGCTTTAAATCTAAGAATGGGAAATATGGTAGGTGTTAATAAGTAAATTGGATTGTGCAGGAAATAATGTTAGTCTAAAGACAGATGAGAAAGAGTGTATTATTGTCATATTTATGTTTTCTGTTTCCTGTGTCTTCCTTGGATCTTCTCATTGGGTCCTTTCCCCAAGTAGAAGGCCAAGAGGGGCATCCAGATTTAAGCGTCTTGAGTCACATGATTCAGAAGCCTGTGGTCTGGCTCTGCGATGCTGGGCCTCCAGCATGAACCAGTCCTGTCCAGGCCCCAGGGATGGGAATAACCTGGCCTTTGGGCATCGCCTGACCTCCCGTTTCCTAGCAACTTCCAACTGCTCAGCGAAATATTTTGTGGCGTTCCTAATTTATACTTAACAGATATTGGCTGTGTCTAAGGCTGGCTAATTTCCCATTATGACTTGCAGACAACCAGTTTAATACATGAATAAGCAAGAGAAAGGACTCCTAGGAAGCTGCACTCCCCATGTCCCCTTCTCACCAGACCCTCATTTTCCTTTGGGAAAGTAGAATTTACCAAGGACATGCCAATACGATGCCACTTTTCTCAGAGAAGACCGTGTGGAACAGTTTTCAAGTAAAGTTCTCCATTTGACTTTTTTCTGTTAGCCCAGCCTGTATTGATGAATATTTATAAATCAGCTACATCCATTATCAAAGAGGTGGCTCTTTGCTTAGTGAATTCTTTTAAGCAAACGTAGACTGGTAGCTTCTGCTCAGTTTCTTCCTGTACAAATGGGGTGGTGAGATGGGGTGATTTCTCAAACTCCTTCCAGCTCTCAACTAACATGAATCTGGTGAAATCATATTTTTTCTAATATTTGACATTTCTGGGCTTAGGCTCAAATTTTCCCGAGGTGCCATTTTTATTTTCCTGCTTTTTATGACAGTTCAAACTCTTTGGTCCCAATACGGCTTTTTATTCACTTGCCTCTAAAAACCATTGTTCTCCTCTGAATCCTCAGTTTTTAAAAAGAACCGCTTTTTTTTGGAACTGAGTATGGTGAATGACCTCTGGTTTCCAGGGGGTCAGAAGTTTTTTTGTCTCGGAAGTTCAAATACCTTCAAGCAAGAAACCATAGAAGTATGTGCTCTGGATTATTTCTGTACGCTGAGTAACGCTGCCATGATGGCATGTCTTAGTACCTACTGATGTAGCGTTGTAAAAGTCATAACTCTGGCCGAGTATGACAGCTCTCAGTGTGACACGTTTTCCTGGACGTAGGTGACTGTCTGCCTACTGGACACCATCCTTTCTTTCTTTCCTCCTCACCCGCTGCTGTACATTTTCGTCCTTAGCATCCTTGTCACATCGACATGACCTTGGTGATGGTATAAACCACTGGATAAGTTTCACAGCTCTTTTAGCATTTTCATGACTGATTTGAGCCTCCTTGCCGGCATCTACAGAGAGCGACAGCTGCCTCCCTAATTTGTATTTCTCAGCATGGTTTTTCACAGCGAGTCTGAATAAAAGGGGACTGTGACCTGTTCAGTAATGGGGGATGGAGAAGTAGAAATAGAACAGCAGTGAATAGAGAGAGATTCAAGTTTAGTTTAGCAAGATAAAAAGCGTTTAATTACATTCGTTAGATAAAATGGCAACAGATTATACCCAAGAGGGAGGCTGTTCTGTGAGGATTTCCAGACGGGGTTTACGCTAAGGTTTGGACCTTCTGTTGTTGGCTTTACCACGGTTTGTGATCTGACTTAGGACAAACCTTTAGTCCTTCCCTCCCTCCCCACTTTTTCTGTGTTTTTCTGAGGTTGTCTTTCAACACATATTAAGTGACAGGATGATCTTTTTTTTTTTTTTTTTTTTTTTGCGGTACGCAGCCCTTTCACTGTTGCGGCCTCTCCCGTTGTGGAGCACAGGCTCCGGACGCGCAGGCTCAGCGGCCATGGCTCACGGTCCCAGCTGCTCCGCGGCATGTGGGATCTTCCCGGACCGGGGCACAAACCCGTGTCCCCTGCATCGGCAGGCGGACTCTCAACCACTGCACCACCAGGGAAGCCCTCAATTTTTTTTTTTTAAATCTTGATCTACGAACCCCTAATTTTACATGTATGTGGCCTATTCAGAGTTTAAATTTGCCCTCCAACCGGCCGTCTCGTCCGTCCATTATTTTTACTCCCTCGTCGAATGAACACGTTGCTTTTCTTCGTGTAGACCTCAGTCCCTTAGTTTCTCTTGATCGTGAACCTGCATTGGGATTTCATTATCTTCTTGCCTCAGTTGGATTCGTTGGTGGGACTTTCGTTGGTGGGCCCACATATTTTAAAGAGTGCTCAAACCATCACATGGCCAGCTTCGAATGATCACAAGCTGAGCCCGGACACAAAACAATGTCCCAGGTCTGGGAGGAGGCGTGAGCCATTTAGTCATGAACTTGTGGCGTCTGTAAGGTCCCTTGGCTCGCCGACCTCGCCTCCCTCCAGATGGGCAGCCTCATCTTGGGTGATGCTCTTGTCCTCCTCTTTCTCAGACTCCATGGTTTGCTGGACAGTATTGAGAAAAGTGCTCCGGTGAATTCTAGGGCACGTTTGCACCAGCCTCGGAGGAGGAGACCTCCCTGCTCTCGCCTCCCTCCCTCGAAGCCTTCCCACACCCCTAGCGTGATGTCAGCTTCCCACTTCTGCACGTGACCTCACCTTGAGAACCAGCCGGGGCCTGAGAACATCGGCTCTTAGCCAGCTTGCCCGCCCTCCTCCTCCGCAGCATCCCGTCTCCCCCACTTTGTCAGGTCTTCGCTACACTTTGAGAACCACCTTCCTGGCGCCACCCTGTCCCGGGCCTCCTGCCTATTTGGCCGCTTCCAATGAGGCTGCCACCTAGCGGTTCTCACCGTGGCCATGGAACCTGGGTCCATGCATTCTGTCTTTGATTCTGTCTTCCCTGACCTAGATTTGAACTTGACCACAACCCTGGGATGTCTGTCTGGCTTTGACACAACACACCAGCTCACGTCGCCACTGCTGACCTCTGCTCCATTGCTCATTCGCCTTCTGAGTGTTTTTGCGGCTGACGGTATTAACCGCTGTAGAGTATTAAGCCATACATCAGCCTCGCGTTTTCACCATGGATCTTGATCTCTCTGGAGTCTAAGCCCGTTCCTCACTGGCGCCCCCTCCTTCCTAGGGGTGATCCTTCCCTTCCTCCACAGGACCTCGTCCATCTACCAAGAGACCACACAAGTGTGTCACACGCACACACAATACCCTTGATGTCCCTTTGGGCAGACCCCAACTCTTCAGTGACAGGACACAAAATAACTTGGCCAACAGTGACCTACACAGCATACAAATACATAAGGATCACATTTTAGAAGAAGCGTTTGTTTAGAGGCTTCACAATATTACGGCTTCACAGCGATGCGTCTGCAATTCCCTTGGTCCTTCCTCAAGGTTGCAAAATGGCTGCCATAGTGGCAGCTATCACATCCTCACAGAACGTCCTTATTCAGTTCTTTCAACAGATAGTTTTCGAGGATCTGTTGTACTCTTGGGATGCGTCTCTGAGTAAAGCAAACAAAGGCTTTGGCCTCTTGGAGTAAGCATTACCTCTGAAAGGAATCAGGGCTGGGCCAAAAGGAATGGCTCTCCTTTTATTAGGAAGAAGAAAAAAAATGAATCTCAGTAGATTTGCCTCACATCTCCCTGGTGCTGGCTTCTCTGCTTGGTTCTAGGGCCAGCCTGGGGCCTGGGGCTGAGCCTCACTCCACAGGAAGTTAGAGTGAATATCTGGCAAAGGTGAATGGGTTTGCAGAGTTGACTTAGAATGATCTCACTCCCAGGACAGCTGCCCTGAGTACAGTGGGAGTTCCATTAACAAGGGAGGCTTCACGGGCCCCACTGGAGAATAAAACTTGAGACGAGGAGTGGAGGGGATGAAGCTGGAAATGCAGAAAGACAAATGTTTGGATTTTATCTTGTGTACAGTTCCGAGAACTTTTTTTAACAGACATGTGATATCAGATTTTCTGAATAGGCACTTTATGCTTGTAACAGTTTTGAGAAAGCATTTAGATAAGTACACTTTCCTTATCTGTTGAGCCTGATTTGATGTTAAACAATAGAAAGGGGAATAAGTCTAGTCCTTCATGCAAAATTGATAATACGGTAATAACGGCAGGTTTGTGTACACATGATTATCAAGAAGTTTCTTAGGATTACCCAAAATGGACATTGGTACCTCCTAAAGCAGCACCTCTCAAATTATATATAGCAAGAGAGAGCTTCTCTTTATTCTTGCCAATTCGTTGTGGACTGGTGCCTTATTTTTTTTTTTTGAATACCACGCCACGTGGCATGCAGGATCTCAGTTCCCCAGCAGGGATCAAACCCGTGCCCCCTGCAGTAGAAGGGCGGCATCCCACCCACTGGACCACCAGGGAAGTCCAGACTGGTACTTTTGTAAAATAGAATAAAGATGATGTGGCCATGTCATCTTGCTGTAGAAGTTCTTAAATGCTTCCCACTTTTGGTGTCCATCTCCTCATGGCCTGGCACCTGTCACAGGCCACACTTGGAGTCATGCCCGCCTGGTTTTCCTACAAGAAGGAAGAGCCCAGAATCTAGACAGAGGTCCTAGTGCTTGCCAGTCACGTGACCTTGGGCACAGCACACAAGTTGTATCCGATTCACCTCCTCCATGCGTGTGATGGAATAATCTTCCTGGCTTGCCCGCTTGCCTTAATAGGGTTCTTTCAGATTCAATTAAGGTAACGAAGATCCTTTGTACAGAGTCACCCATATTTAAATAATAGATACCATTGTTTGCTGCTTCTCGAGTTTAATTTAGGAGGGAAACCATCTCTTCTTTTCAGTGGTGAGAATTGAACGCCAGCTCCACTGTTAGCGATCCAGGGGGGTCTCATTTTTGCAGGAACACACTTCTTTCTGTCTTCCCCACGTGAGTGGCAGAGGGCACCGGGGGGCCTCATCCCCATGAGGGGTCTGACGTGCAGGCACGAAGACCAGGAACTTCCTGCAGGGTTTGCTGGGAATTCATGGCCCAGAGCGAGGCAGAGCGGGGGTGTCTGCCTGCTTCCCTTGTATGCAGGGGAGGAGAGGAAACCCAGCAGTGAGCAATATTCAACATGCACAGCCAGCGGGAGGAAGGGCGGTCAGAGCAGCAGGTGCAGGGCCGGTTGTTAAAGGCAGGAAACCGGAAAGGCATAAGAATGGAAGAAAGAAGCCATGGAGGAGGCCTGTATTCTTGTAACTCAAGGAAGCGCTCGACCAAATGTTAATACGTGTGGTTTTCAGGACATTTATGCGGTTTGGAAACAAGTCTGTGACATGGCCACAATGGCAGCTAAGATTCAAAAGAGGAAGTGTCCCACGGACCCACTTAAGGTGCTCGGGCCAAACATTGGGAGCTGTTAGGCATATAGCCTTTGTAAGCATTTACTTGCCAAGTTTGGGGGAAAAAAGATCACAATGTCTGTGTTCCCATTCTGGCCTGTTCAATCTAACTTTGTTACAGCTTCCCCCAGTGGTGCTCTGTTTCTGGGTGCTGAAGATTCTGGGTTCACTGACTTGTTAAAAATAAAACAGGGCTTCCCTGGTGGCGCAGTGGTTGAGAGTCTGCCTGCCGATGCAGGGGACGCAGGTTCGTGCCCCGGTCCGGGAAGATCCCACATGCCGCTGAGTGGCTGGGCCCGTGAGCCATGGCCGCTGAGCCTGCGCATCCGGAGCCTGTGCTCCGCAACAACAGTGAGAGGCCAATTAAATAAAACAAATGTGATGCCCCCAGAATATTCTGGAGTGACTTTGGAAACGATACATAAATTCATTCGGAAAATGAAATTAACATATTTTGTTTGAGAGTCATTGTGTTGATGTTTCACACTTTATTTGAAGTTAATGGAAATTCTTCGCGTCTCATTAGAGTCATTGGCCTCAGGAAAATTCTTCATGAGGTCTCTTCTGTTTCACGTTATTTGTGGGAGTGTTGGTTTTCACCTTTGAACGATGGGTAATGTTTTCAATGAGAAGAAGTATGTGTTATTTGTCTCTCTTTAAGCCGTGTATTAAAATAGTCTGACAGTTCATTTATGTAAAAGATGCTCCAAGTTTCAAACAAATGCAAGTAGAATATAGTATCAAGCTGTCCACGTCCTTATAGAGCAGAGGTTCAGCCTCATTCATTAGGGCAGCGCTACCCAGTAGAAGTAAGATGTGAGTCGTGTATGTAATTAACATTTTTCCAATAGCCACACTTAAAAAAAATTTTTGTGAAATTAGGCTTTAGCGCAACAAATCCGAAATGTTATTTCAACATGTAATAAATTTCAAAATTATTGACGTATTTTTTATTTTATTTCCCTATTGATTTCTCGAAACCTGGTATATAAAATTACCTTTGGAACACAGTTCAGTTTGTACTATTTGTGTGCGCCCTTTCCCTGGCTTTCATTCTCCAGCTCAGGTTGGCAAACTTCTTCTGTAATTGACAAGATAGGAAATATGTTAGGCTTTGCCACTGTCGTGTGAAAGCGGTTACAATGCATGGCAGTGTTCCAATAAAACTTTATTTACAAAACAGATGGCAGCCCAGATGTGGCTCCAAGGCTGTTCTTTGCCAGCCCCTGCTCTAACTGAATGTATTGTCTCATGTGTGTTTTAATCTTCAGAAGTTGACTTCTGTTTTGGCTTAAAGTCTGCTACCAAGATAGCTATTGTGATGAATTTCATTCAGGAATATTTAGGGCAAATGTATCAGGAAACAAACTCCATTGTTAAACAATGAATACTCTGGAGCTACAGGAACTTCCCACCCCGCCTCCTGAACTTGCACCTTGCAGAGGAGCAGTGTAGCTAGGGGCTTTAATGCAGACTTGACCCTCACTCTCCCCTGGCTCTGTCTCAGAGGAGCTTCGTGACCCTAGATAAGTTAATTAACCTCTCTGTGCCTCAGGTTAGGCATCAGTAAAACGGGAATGAGGATGATCGCTACCTCAGAGTTGCCAAAATTCAAGAAAAGCTAGCATTACAACGTGAACCTGGTGCGTGGCACTTAGTCCTTGGCACACGTGAGCCTTCATTCTTGCTGCTGCCATGACTGCTGCTGCTACCAGTCTGTTACTACTAATAGTAGTAGTTCTGCTACTACTACCACCATCACCCTAGAGATCCATAAACACAGTCTAATCCGGGCACCAGAACAGATGCACATCGGCCACCCACAGACGCTCATAGCATCTACTCACACGAAGTCTCTTTGGACTCGAACTTGTGGATAAGTAGAGGAGTTACAGCATTCTAGGGAAGCTTTGGCAGAAGCTGCAGAGATTCTGATGTTGGAAGAAGTGGGTACCTATTGTTCCTCTGTCTTGGTAACTGCGGTGTGATGTGGCTCAGATCACTCCTTCTTTGGACCTGTTTAATGAAGATGCTGATAGCTGCCCTGCCCACCTCACAGGGCGGCAGAGATGAACACATGACATCTGGTCTATACAGTGCTGTGCAAATGTCAGCTAATAGCATTTCCCAAATGGCTGCCTCTCCTCACCTTATATCACAAATTTAATTTGATCATTATGGACTGATTTAACTCGTAGGGTGGCTGTAAGGGTTACGAGAGATACATGTAGAGCGGAAATGGGTCACTGTTCCATGAATAGGTAGCTGCTGTTTTTATTAAACACACCACTTTTTATCATAAGCCATCCCTTTAGGTTTCTAGCCATCATTTGGACTAGAAATACTATTAAATGACCTTGTTATACAGTGTGGCAGATAAACTCCCCAAATTCCATGGTCTAACATGCTGGAACGTAATAGAAAGTTGGCAGAATTAAATTGCAAGTTATTCTTCTCATCAGTAATTAGTTTCTGACTGATTGATTAAAATGTTAAACTGATGTTGACACAATATAAACAGGGAGTCCACAGTGTCACCCTTTCATAGAACAAGAGCCTGTCTCACATATAAGGCATCTCAGTAATCACCTTTCCGTAGAGGTAGAGGTTGGGCAGAGATAGGGGAGGTTATAAAGCTTCACACTGCGGTGATCACCTTCCTATTCTGTGGGGGGCTCCTAACCGTTGGCACCAAAAGTACAGAAATGCATCCACCATGAAACAAAGGGGGTCAGGGATGGAGCCAGGGATGGAAGTGTTGACAGGAAATTTCCTGGTGTGGGGACTCCAGGGTTCCACTTTATTTCCTTTCATTCAGTAAAAGCTGAACAGAAAACAGCAAAGGGTAGAACCAACCTAAACGTCCCTCCATAGGGAGCTGATTAGACACATTCTAGGAATGACATAGTGTGCTGCTGTGAAAAAACACGGGAGATCTGTGTGTCGGAATTCTCCAGGATGATCTTAGGCAAATAGAGCAAAACGTCAAACATGTCTTTGCTTTTTTAAAAAAAAAAAAAAAATGAAGCTTGTATTTATTTGTATGTGCATGCATGCATCTGTATACATGAACACACAGTCCTACATTTATACATGCATAGAATACGTCTGGAAGAAAACACAGAAAACTGGCAAGGGTGGTTTTCTCCAGGAGAGCTGTGGGGTTTTCATTACATATATTCTCTATATTTTTGATTTTAAAAAAAAAACCTTTGCATGCATTATTCTTTCATTTAATGATAATGGAGAAAACAAGGCTTTACTTGTATCTCCCAATGTCTTTTACATCTGTCCTCATTAAATACTATGCTGAAAAGTGACTTCAGTGCATCTTGACCTGAACTCTTTCCCATAGAAACACATTCCAGTTGTGTCATATGAACAACTGAAAAACATAGGCGGGTATTGAGCTGTGTTTTCGGCTTGTTCTCTAGAAGCACATTTTGAGGACTGCTTGGACCTTGTGACTGGTACGCTGTAGAGTTGAGGTCAAGCCAGCATTAGAGTTGGGTTTTTCTGCTGCTGTTCTCATGAAAGTAAATCAACTCTAGTTGGGTAGCATTAGTTTCGTTAAGGTTTTCTTCCACCATCCATCTATTTAATTGTTCCATTCCAGTGTAAACATATAGTGGTATCAGTATCGCGACTCCTTTTGCCTCTAAGTCTTAGACTGAATAGAATCCGTGTCCAAAGCTACTTTAGTTGCAGGTTTTCCCCCCAGTCCTTCCCTGTGATGTTGTTTCATACATTTGTAACACATTTAGATTCTTCTGTGACAATCTGGGTTATTTCCTGGGGTGATCCTACAGGGCTCATTCTTTTGCTGTAAAGTTCTGCGGATTTTGACAAATGTATCATGTCACGGAGCCGCCGTTATGGTATCATAGGGAATAGTTTCCCCAACCTAGAATTTTCCTCTTCTTTATCTATTCAGCCCTCCCCCAGGTCCTGACAACCACTCATTTTTCTACCATCTCTATAGCTTTGCCTTATTCAGAGTATCATGCAATTGGAATCACATACGTACACTTAGCACTATGTATGTAAGGTTCCTCTGTGTCTTTTGAGGGCTTGACAGCTTTTTAAAAAAAAAAAATCTGAATAATATTCAGTTGAATGAATGTACCCCAGTTTCTTTTTCATTCACCTATTGAAGGACATGATGATTGCCTCCAGCTTTTGATGGTTCTGAATAAACCTGTTATAAACATTCACGTGTATGTTTCTGTGTGAATATAAGTGTTCAACTCAGTTGGGTAAATACAGTCAGCCCTCCTGATCCAAGGGTTTCACATCCGGGAATTCAACCAAGCTCAGATCAAAAATATTCAGGAGAAAAAATTCCAGAAAGTTCCAAAAAGAAAAACATGAATTTGTCACATGCCGGCAACTCTTTACATAGCAGTTACATTATATTTATATAGCTATGTAGGTAGCATTTACATTGTATTAGGTATTATAAGTAACCTAGAGATGAAGTATACAGGAGGATGTGCATAGGTTATATGCAAATACTACACCATTTAATATAAGGGACTTGAACATATGTGGATTTTGGTATACATGGAGGGTAGGGTCCTGGATCCAATCCCCTGTAGGTACAGAGGAATGACTGTACCTAGGAGTGTGATTGCTGGATTGTATGTTAAGACTATGTCTAGCTTTGTAAGAAACTATCTTCCAAGTGGGCTGCATCGTTTTGCATTCAGCCAGCTGTGAGTTAAGGTTCCTGCTGTTCCATATCCTTGTCAGCACTTGATATTAATCAGTTTTCTGGATCTTCCCATTCTAATAGGTGTGCAGTGGCATGTCATTGTTTTCATTGGCAGTTTCCTGAGATATCTGATGTTGAGTGTGTTTCCATATGCTTCTTAGTCATCCCTATAGATTCTTTGATGGTGTCTCTGATCAGATCTTCTACCTTTTTAAAAAATTGGGTTTTTTTTTGTATTGTCAACGTGTAAGTGTTCTTTGTGTATTTTGACTACCGTCTTTTTCAGCTATGTATTTTTCAAACATTTTCCCAGTGTATTGCTTGTCTTTTCATTGTCTTAACAATGTCTTTCACAGAGAAGTTAATTTTAATGAAATCTAACTTAGCAGTTTTTCCTTTCTTGTACTGTGCTTTTGATATTGTTTCTAAGTTATCACCAAACAAGTACATTGAAACAGCTGTAAACAGGACCACCCTTTCATTTATGCAATACAGTAGGATAAGTGGGTACCTATCTGAGGTGTCGAGTCCAGTGGGCAGCAATTTAGTGAGAAACTCATAAGATTCAGCTCCTGCCCACAGGAATTTATACTCTTATGAAGGTTCACATGGATATCTAATGGATATAAAAAAAAATTGTGAGAAATAGATTCACAGACATAGAAAACAAACTTATGGTTACTAAAGGGGAAAAGGGAGGGGGATGAATTAGGAGTTTGGGATTAGCCAATACACATTATTATATATAAAATAACGAGGACCTACTGCATAGCATAGGGAACTATATTCAGTGTCTAGTAATAACCTATAATAGAAAAGAATCTGAAAAAGAAATATATATGTAAAACTGAATCACTTCGCTATACAGCTGAAACTAACACAACAGTGTAAATCAACTATACTTCAATTTAAAAAAAAATGTGACAGGAGGAACAGCATGGGCAAGGTCACAGATGGTACCAGTTGGATACATCCTGAACAATTTTATTGAGGAGGGAGTATTTGAGAAACCCCTAAAATATCCACGAAACTCAACGGTTAGAGACAACGGGAGGGCATTTCAGGTGGAGAAGTTGGCTTCAGCCGAGATGAGACAGGAAGTGAAGGTTTTAGTCAGAAAACAGCTAGAGTTATCTCTAATTTGACTAAAACGTGGAGGGTGTGTGTGGGTGTATTGACTGGAGAGGTAGATTGGAGCTTACTGGGGGGGGCCTCCCATGTGAAATTGAAGCCCTTGTCTTAATTTGGGGTGCGCTGTAAGTTCAGGAGCAGGGAGGGGGTATAATAGGGCTAAGGCTGTGCCTTAGGAAGGTTTCATGTACGCATGTGTATATTATTTATGTTCAGAGTTTTCTTCCCATTAAGTAGTTGGGGTTTGTGTGGATCTGAGGTGCGGACCACAGTTTCCACCTGTAACAGAGCTTGAAGTTACTTGCTTTTCAACTGTGCTCGTCTGGGAAGGGTGTGGTTGGAAGGCTGTACTGGGTGAGTGAGAAATTTCCACGCTCTGTAATCTGACCCCCCGGGACTGACCAATAGCTTTAACCAGTCGCGTAACCATGATGCTTCCCCTTCCTCGCCTGGGAGGGGGATGCGGTTGCCTCTTTTCTCAAAACGTGGAACTTAGCAAGTGGCAACAACTGTGTCAAATGTTGAACTGCCCCGGAGAGAAATGACTGATGTGAGACAAAGACCCTTTGTCTCTAGTTTAATTGGCTTTTGTTTACTTCCTTTTCAAGGTCAGGAAAGTTATACTGCTGCTTTAGTAACCATGCTTTTGAAAACCGTTCAAAGCATGATAAACTCATGCTGTTTATTAACTGCTTTTGAGAATTTGATGTAACAAAGACAGCAAATAAAGATGGAGAGGCCTCACGTCTTAATTTTTTGTTAAACTGTTAATTAGTAGGGAGTGAGGACCGGAGTCTTGTCGCCACTCAGTGTAAGGTTGGGCATAATGTCTTCTAAGTCTGACATAACTGACTTGATAAACTCTAATGTAATTTTTAATTCTTCAAGTTGATGAAGGGTTATCAGGCTTCTAAAGATGTGTTTGCTTGTTTGTGTTTAAAGTTGAATTAGGGTAAAGGCATATCCCATGATCATACTGCAAATACAAATATTCCTAATATATTAAATAGTCTCTGTAATCCTGGTGTCTCTCACTCCACAATGTTTACTTAGCAAAATGAAGAATCATGTAATGGTTTTACCCAAGAATCAACTTATTTTACATTTCTTGGGATGCTGGATCCTAATCCTCCACGATACGGACTGTGTAATAAGTCCCTCCAGTGCAGAGCTGGTATGTAGGTAGATAAAGTTTACAGTATTTCACAGAGGAAGACAGTCAGGGGCCATTAAAAAGCACAATGAGAAAAGTAGAACTCTTTCATTTTAATTAATGTTAGAATGTTATACCACTCACTTTGAGAAACAATCTACCAGGGTTGGGTTGGAGGTAAATCTGATCGATATAAAGTTTTAAAAAATTATTTTTGTATTAGGCTACTAAGGTAGGGCAATAAAACAAGTGTTGGCATAATGCTCAGATCCCACGTCTGGTTACTCTGTGCTCTGAGGACCCGTGTGGCCAGGCCCAGGGCTTGCTTCCATATTGCATTCCAAGCAGATTGGAGCCAAAGAGAACCTGCCTTTGTCGGGTCAGAGCTGGGGCTGGGTTTGCTCTGGGTCGTCCCATACAGTTGCCTCTGGTTGCTCAGTTAATGGAAGGTTCTTAATAAATACTTTTGATTGATGAAAACAGTAAGTAATGTTTACTTTTCCCTCATCTCTAAGACATTGAGATCCTATCAAGTGGCTAGTTTTTAGACTTTGAATAAATTAAGCGTCTTCTTAAAAGGGAGAGAAGGACCACTTCTGGAAATAAATTGTAGCCTGTGTTCAGAAGCGCCCGCATGAATTATCAAGTTTCATTTATTATTAAAGCAAAAGCAGTCGTCATTAAATACGTTGTCACCTGCGGGCTCCTTCCACGGGATGGAGTTCAATGTGTTCTGAGTGTGTTCTTCTGTCCACTGTGGTGTATCGGCTCGTCTCTAGCGCCTGTCCTTGGCAGGTGGTATCCAAGGAGGAGAGGCAGGTGGACTTGCAACCACAAGTGAGTCAAGGAACATTTGAATTCTGTCAGTCCTCTGACGCTGAGACACAAAGTAACGGTGTTGTCAGCCTTTCGTTGTCTGTGTTAATGGGACCAGTGACTGGAGACGGATTTGCGCAGAGTTTGCCATTTGATTTCCCAAAAGGTGTCCTCTGTTCACTAGTTGTTTCTGTGTATAGATATTTGGCTGCACTCACAGTGTCGTGTGCCGGTTTCTGTTCTACATTGCCGTGGCCCTTAGAATTGTGATTTTTTTATATCACCTGTATTTACACCAGGTCAGCACCTGACAGGTTGTCCCTAAGGCCCCCCCCTTAGTGTTAAAATTTTTAGAAAATGTCTCCATGTGCCCAAAAGACCGAGTGTTCTGGAAATGCTACAGTATAGGGTGCGTTCTCTGCCCGGATTTCATTGTAATCTTTTCCCTAAAGAAGTTTCTAGCTCACTCCTTTGAGAATTATATCCTCTGGAAATATGCCTCCGGTTTTATAACACGTCAGTAGAAAAATATGGTTCGTATCAAGTTTGATTCACATACTAGTTTTCAGGAATGCAAAGTTCTTTGAGCTTTAATTGTTTGATTTAAGCAAATATTAACTGGTTTGAACAAGTCATTTAGCCTTGCTCACTTCCAGTTTCCTTATCCGCAAAATGCAATAATATTACTCATCTAACCCACCCATCGGGTTTCTGCCTTCGAGTGCTGTATGAGTTGAAGGATTGCTGTGGGTACCTTGCACATACAAACAAGAGGACTTGGTTCCTGCAAGGCTGCTAAACAAGCATTTGAAATTCTATGTGTACAATCATCAGTAGATCTTTGAGGTTAGAATAATAAAATTCTTCTTTTTAAAAATTATTAATGTTTTTAAGATTATGTATTTTATGGTTGCCGTCTTAGACTATAAAAATAATATAGGCTCCTTAAAGGAATTGAGAATCTGTTGATTAACATCTATGAAAAATGATTCAAAAATTAAGGCAAAATAAAATACCTGGTTGACAGAAGTTAGTATTGAGAAGGAAACTTAACTTTGAGCTTCCTGTCAGCCAAGGCAAAAAGGGTAATACAATGCATTTTCTACTGTGTGTTCTCTTTTAATCACTGTATCTATTTTCAGTTTATTTTGTCTTGCCTTAATTCCTCTTTGGCACAAGGTGCATAAGTAAGTTACCGTGAGTTATAATAGTCATCAATTTATGAATGTAGAGTCAGATTAAGCATGTCATTTCTTCTAGAGAGAACAGTTTTCTCCCCTGATATCAAATTTTAAAAAAAATTGCTCTCATAGATCCGTGTTAAGTGATATTACATAACAGTGGATGACAGCAGAGTGAAATAAGAGTCACTTCTGTGCCAGTGCTGCGTCCTTGTCCAGCTTGTTCTCTCCCCTCTGGGTGTCTCTTCTCTTCAGGAGACTCTGAGGCATGGAGAGGGTCTAACCTCAGCAGTAGAGCTGGATTTCCCACCACCCGCTGACTCGGTTTCTAGTCGATGTAATGCTTAATCAGAGTGTGTGTGACTTTGGCCGTCAGAGGACAGTTCCTTCTCTCTGCAGTCCTGGCTGGCCCCTGCCAGCACCCCCTGACCTCGGCGTGGCAGGCTGCATTCCCACCCCACCCCCTCTCCCTGGACTCTTCTCAGGGCTTCTCCATTGGTTTCTGTGAGACCTCAAATGCTGAAAAGCATTAGAACTTCAAGGGTCCACAGGTAATTATTCTATTTTCTTTAATTAAATAAGCGCAGATTGAGTGTCCTCTTACCGTGGACAGGTGACTATTTCCAAGTCCACCATCACACTTTTTGTTGTCTCTATGCAGTATTTTTTTGTGTGTGTGTGTGTGTGTGTGTGTGTGTGTTACGCGGGCCTCTCACCGCTGCGGAGCACAGGCTCCGGACGCGCAGGCCCAGCAGCCATGGCTCACGGGCGCAGCCGCTCCGCGGCATGTGGGATCTTCCCAGACCGGGGCACGAACCTGCATTCCCTGCATCGGCAGGCGGACTCTCAACCACTGCGCCACCAGGGAAGCCCTCTATGCAGTATTTTTGAAATTATGGAAGGCTAGGTAATGTTTGGGGTAATCATTCATTAACACATAAATGCATTTTTCTTTTCTTTGTTGTAAAACACCTCCCCTGTCTTGTGTCCCTGTTTGCCAGCACGTCTGTTGCCCTTTATTTAGATTTTTAGCTGCAGAAGCTTGGGCTTACCCGTAATTGATTGTTGTGGAGGGCTTAGCATGCTCTGTTACCAGTCATTTGTTTTGTCTAGGCATTCTGAAATCTTATTTTTTCAGATTGTAGAGGAGAAAGTTCTAATTTTTTTTTTTAGAATTAAATTACCTGAAGCTAAAAATATTTAACCCTGTCTCCAGGATACAAACTCTCTTGCATCCGTCTCTTTTTGTCCATTTTAAATGCCTCCGTGTCAGTCTGGCTTTTACAATACCTTTTTTTCCTAAGCTTTATTGAGCTATAAATCACATACCATGCAACTGACTCATTTGAAGTGTACAATTCAATGGTTTTTCATAGGTTCACAGAGATGTGCAACCATCACCACGGACACTTAAAACATTTTCATTACCTCAAAAAGAAATCTCCTTAGGGGACTTGCCTGGTGGCACAGTGGTTGGGAATCCGCCTGCCAACGCAGGGAACACGGTTTGATCCCTGGTCCGGGAAGATCCCACATGCCGTGGAGCAACTAAGCCCGTGTGCCACAACTACTGAGCCTGTGCTCTAGAGCCCACGTGTCACAACTACTGAAGCCCGCATGCCTAGAGCCCGTGCTCTGCAACAAGAGAAGCCACCGCAACAAGAAGCCCATGCACCACAACGAAGAGTAGTCCCCGCTCGCCGCAACTAGAGAAAGCCCGCACACAGCAACGAAGACCCAAGGCAGCCAAAAATAAAGAAATAAAATAAATAAATTTATAAAAAAAGAAATGCCCTACTTCTTGGCTGTGCCCGCTCTGTCTCCCCATCCCCTCCACCAGCCCTTAGCAGCCACCACTCTACCTTCTGTCTCCGTAGATTTCCTGTCCTGGACGTCTCACATGAATGGAATCGCGTAACACGTGGTGTTTCGTAACTGGCTTCGTTCACTTAGTATCATGTTCTCAAGGCTCATCCGTGTTGCAGCCTGTAGCAGCGCTTCATTTTTTTACAGCCAGTAATATTCCGTTCTATGGATACACCATTTTGTTTGCCTTCTCCTCGGTTGATGGACATTTGGGTCGTTTGCACTTGAAGGTTCCCTTACAGCAGCTTCGCCCCTGATCTCCCTGCTCCTCTGCCTCTGTGTCCACGCTGTTCAAAGTAGGACCTCTACAATCCATTCTGTACCTGATTTTTTTTTTACTTTGTAAAAAAAAAAAAAGTTAAGTGTCTTCAAAGATATATAGCCAAATAGAAATTTTTCATATTGTACATACGTGATTATTTCCTTCTTTTAGTGCCGTCTCATTTTCCCCCCTTTTTTCTCAGCTGTCTCTTCTTCCCACCACCCATAGTAGTGCCCTCCACTCAGTAACAGCCTGGCATGTCTCCTCCTATCCTTTTCTGCACACTGTGTATCTAAATGTGTATATTCACACACATGTACATACACAGAGCAGGTGTTTTATTTGATGGGGTCATTGTTATACATACTTTTCTGCATCTTCTTTTTCTCACCTTTCAAAAAGGCTTGAGAGTTAACTGGGGCATCTTTAATTTGGTCTTATTTTGTAATGGCCGCCTAACACTTCATGATGGGCCTGATATCAAAATAGACCCAGCCATGCCTCTGGTCTTGTTTCCAGTTTTGCTGCCACCAACACGGGGATCCTTCAGCACAGGTCTGCCCCCGGCGGGCAGCTCGCGATCCTGGAAACAGTGGCATCAAACTTGAGTGCCGTGTCCACCAACAGCTCAGGTCCCCGTCCACCTCCGCGTTCCATCCCGGACTGAACTACTGAACATGCCAGGTTCTCTTTCCACCTCTTGGCTTTGGTTCGTGCTGTGTTCTCTGTGTAGAATGTCTCTTCCCCTCCAGCAGTGAGTAGGAGTTGTGAGAGCCCAAAGTCTGGGTCAGACCTGGGTTCAAATTCACGTGACACCCATACCCCCTCAGTACTTTTCTTTGTCCCGTGTTCCCAAGGAACATAACTTTAATGTTTAGTATGGTTCTGTAGTAGGCCATCTACCAAATAAGTCGTGATGTTTGGCATACCTGTCACCCTCCTAAATGTCAGGGTCCTTGGAAACAGAATCAGCCCTGTGAGGCTATGCAAGTGAGGGTCAGAGGGTATAAGGGAAATCTCTGTACCTTCCTCTCAATTTTGCTGTGAACCTAAAACCACTCTTTAAAACAATTAGTCTTAAAAAAAAAAAAGCTGTGGAGACAGTAAAAAGATTAGTGGTTGCCAGCTGTTGGGGAGAGGTAGAAGTGAATACATGAAGCACAGGATTTTTAGGGCAGCAAAACCACTCTGTGCGATGCTCTGATGATGGACACGTGTCATTACATAGTCATCAAAACCCATAGAATGTACAGCACCAAGACTGAACCCTGACGTCAGATATGCACTTGGGGTGACTAGGATGTGTCATGTGGGTTCATCAGTTGTAATGAATGTCCTACTCTGGTGAGGGGTTTTGATTTAAGACAAAAAAGAATCCAGCCCCCGCCTTTTGTTTCCCCCGAAAGCATGAATCACAAAACCCTGGCTCATAGTAGGTGTTTAATCATTTATATTCAGTAAATGGATCAAGGCCAGACTCCTAGGACTATCATTGCCCCGGTTTATGACTGTTACTTCCCCAATCCTCCCTTGCTGTCGGCCATCAAAACTTCACAGTTAGCACACTGCCGGCAGTCTTTGGAGGGAGGACCTCCAGTTCTGGAAAACGAGTTACCAGTACAGACTGGAGTGCATTAGCTGAAGTTTTGAAAGGCCACATGCCTTTGAGTTGTGACTTGTCCACCCTCCAGCTGTGTCATCTTTGAACATTAAATTCACCAGAAAGAAAAGGAAGTTGAGACCCACCAATGGAAATACAGGCCTACTCCCCTCGTGATTGCCCTGTGTGTTGCCCAGGGCGACAATCTGCGAAGAGATCCCCCTTCCCCCGGTTAAATTTCTGTGAAGGGGCAGAAACACAATCACAATGGGAGCCTGGAAAGAGTGGCCACTCATGGTGGCTCCCTCCCACCCTCCCGCCCCTCCCCAGGCTGTATGAAATCCTACAACCACACCACACTAATTAGCCCGAGAATGGGAGGGGTTGTCATGGCGACCGAGCACTTTTTAAAGCACAGGAATGGTGTTCATTATTGTTCAGTGTCTTTAGCTGTGGCGAAAAGGTCAGTGTGGCAGTTGTTTTCCATATGAATTTTGGCCTGAGAGCCAAACCGAAGGTGGAATGTTCCTTGGAGGGACTGGAAGATGGTAAGTGCCGCTGGACTTTTTGGATGGGGTGTCCCTTTAGTAATATTTTTCAGAGTGTTTTAATAACTAGTGCCAAACTAAGGAATTGTACGGACTTTGTTAAGTAGAGATTGAAAGAAAAGGAGCAAGGAAAAAAGTATGGGTCAGGAACAGTGAAAGTTTGAGAGAGATTTAGAGAGTTTTTTATTTTTTAATTTAACAAGTCTTTGAGCATCAAATGATTAAATACGAAATTTGTAGATTTCTCTATGAATTAACAAAGTTAACTAAGTCTGATGCCTTATTCAGTGTTTGTTTTATATTAGCTCTCTACTGGTCGTTGTGGATCGCTACTGTTCAGATTATATTCCCAAATAAATCTAACAGAAGCATTTTAAGCAAATACCCTCAGAACAGTTGCCTCTCTCTCTGTGTTTCAATCCGAAGATAAGGGAAAGGAGTTATCAAGGCTAATTTTTTCATGCTTTTCTTTTATTCTTTCTCGTCTAGGGATATTTGAAATAATTAAGACCAGAAACCAGTGAGCCCCAGTTCTTTGGATATTCGCCCTTATTTATTGGCTAGACTCCGGTAGAATACTGCTGAGTAGAGACATCTGACCCCAATGTTTGTAGGAGAAATTAAATTTGAGACAAGTCATCGTGCTGGATATGATGGCAGCTTTTCCATCAAACGCTGCAAGGGAGGTTTACAGAGCATTCTTCAGATTTATTTTTTTGCTAGCTTGGAAAGCGTACAGAATAACATGGCTTTCAGCCTGATTTCGTGTTAATGACTGGCTGTGTTTTTAAGACTCGCAAATTTAAGCCACTTACCGTCTTTGCACTTTTTAACAATGTACTTGTGTTCTATGGCACTATTTTTCAGTCATTTTGTACACAGTTGTGTAAGATAAGAAAATACGAATTAATTAAAGGGAATGGGGTGTTTGGATTAAAACACAAATTACTGCCCAAAAAGCTGTGAGTGGGAAATGGCATACTTTGGGGCTTTACCCTGAAAGACCATTGTCCTGTCAGCAACACCAGTTTGTTTGGCAACTGAACAGATAAGAGAATATGGTTCAGAATGTTAAGTCCTGGCTTGATTTCCTCTGTCTTTTGTTTGTATGTTCTGGGATTAATTTATTTAGTGACCATAGCATGGAGCTCGATAAATGGGGTTTCTGACTAGAAATTGAGAAAATTAATTTTTTTTTCATTTTTGTCTGTTTTCTCCACTTACAAGCGCTCCTTTTCCTCCCCAGCCCCTAACCCCGCCCCCAGCCCTCACTGGATCACTGCATTCTTCAGCTAAAAAAAATGCCTGGAAATTGAATTTTGAAAAGTAAATAAAGTGATATTTGCATGACACTTAAGATTCCTTGGAAAACATAGCATTAAAAATGGTGGTCCATTTATGAAATTTGTAAAATAATCAGAAATTTGAACCTGGATATTAATATCAGTGAATTCTTGGTATCTTTTAAGATAGTGTTGTGGTTCTATTTAAAAAAATGATACTGGAACACTTCCCTGGCGGTCCAGTGGTCCACACTTCCACTGCAGGGGTCACGGGTTCCATCCCTGGTCAGGGAACTGATCCCGCATGCCGCAAAGCACAGCCCAAAAATTAAAAAATAAAAGTGATACTGATATATTTACAAATGAGAGTGTGTACTGTCTGGGACTTGCTTCAAAACAAATCCAAGGTCAGGGAGTAAGTGGGCTAAGGATGGGGGGCAGCATTGACATGGGTGCTGGGTGTTACAGCTAGGCTATGGGTATGTGGGGTGGCGTTTGTTTTCTGTTTTGTATATTTGTGTAGGTTCAAAATGTGTGTGTGTGTAAAACCATGGTGGGGGGGGTGTGCGGTCTTGTTAACGTCATCTTCTCACCTCTTGGCATGTTTTAGATGCCCGACCAGTTTGAACAGGCAGTTGTGGTCAACCAGCTGCGGTACTCCGGGATGCTGGAGACAGTCAGGATCCGGAAAGCTGGGTATGCTGTCCGAAGACCCTTCCAGGATTTTTACAAAAGGCAAGACAGAGCTGCAGAGACCCTCTTTCTTTGCAGAGGGGCTGGGGAAAGGATTTTAGCACAAGGTGACGCTGGGCATTCTTCTTTTGCAGATATAAGGTGCTGACGAGGAACGTGGCTCTGCCCGAGGACGTGAGGGGCAAGTGCACGGCCCTGCTGCAGCTCTATGACACCTCCAACAGCGAGTGGCAGCTGGGGAAGACGAAGGTAAAATTTCGGAGAAGAACGACCGTCCCATCAACCCCCTGAGAGATGTTTGAGTTCGGTGTTCTGTGATGACTGCTAGCCAACTGTTTTTCCAGTGTTGGGAAGAGACGCATGGTATCATGCTAGCCATACTCTTTGTCCTCCCAACATGAGTCTTTTATCTGAAGTCCTTGATTTTCAGGGACTGTGTTCTTGCGGACACATTGAAGCATTGGATCCTAAGTGCGTGTGTTTTCATTCAGTCAGTCAACAAATGTTGGCTGATGGGCAACTCAGTGCCAGGGAAGAACTGGGCAGCCTCTGGCATCTAAGAAGTGATACCCCAGACCCTTCTAACGTTGCATTATAAGAATAGAATACTGAATGTTCTCCCTGCATCACAGGAGCTGTTGTGTGGGAGACCAGCAAGTAGTCCGAAATCCGGCAGGTTACCCAAAGTCCAGTCTGGAAAGCCAAGTTGAAATCCATTTTTTTAAACATGCAGGTGTGACTGAGGCCTTTACCCCTTAGCTGAGTGATAAGCAGTCTGGCCTCAACAGCAAAACTTAGCCATAAAATTGGCAGTATGACCTCTTCTCCCTGTATCAGGAGCTTCCAGAGCTCTCATTTGGGGTTCCATTCTCCTTCTGCCACCCACCTCCAGGGTCTTATCACGCAGGAGAGGCAGAAATGCAGGCAGCTGGGGGTCGGCCTTTGAGTGTATGGTTGTCTTCAAAAGTAAGAAGTGTTCCTCAAGCCTCATCCTCCTGTCTCTACAAGTAGGAATGGAGCAGCAGAGAAATATTTTAAAGTTTCTGCTTACATTATGTTTTTAACCTAGGAGTTTCTTTGTTTAAAAAAAAGGAAGAGGAGGAAGAGGGACACAGAGACACATATCTTGCAGTTTGACTGTCTTCATCTCAGAGCTTCTCTGACAGAATACCATAGACAGGGTGGCTTAAGCACAGACATTTATTTCACACAGTTCTGGAGGCTGGAATTCTGAGAGCAGGGTGCCAGCATGGTCAGGTTCTGGTGAAGGTCTCCTTCCCGGTTTATAGACAGCTGCCTTCTTACTGTGTCCTGACACGGTGGAGAGTGAGTTCTGGTCTCTCTTCCTCCTCTTATAAGGGCACTAATCCTATCATGGGGCCCCACCCTCCTAAACCTAATTACTTCCTAAAGGCCTGACTTTCAAATACCATCACATTGGGGGTTAGGGCTGCAGCATAAGAATTGGGGGTGGGAGGGGTGGCCAACATTCCGTCTATAACATTGATGTGAGATTAAAGACAAGTATTACTTCCTAAAGGCCTGACTTTCAAATACCATCACATTGGGGGTTAGGGCTGCAGCATAAGAATTGGGGGTGGGAGGGGTGGCCAACATTCCGTCTATAACATTGATGTGAGATTAAAGACAAGTATTTAGGCATCACCTGGAGCCCACTTAGCAAAGGAAAGTGTATAATGAATACACTCTTCTGCTCTTGAAGGATTTCAGCTGGCCAGGGATTTAAGATGCAAACATCTAGCAAGGTAGAGATGGCGTGCAGAGGTATTGTATTAGTTATCTATTGCTGTGTAACAGACAGCCATAAACTTAGCAGCTTTAACAAAACACACCAATTACCTCATGGTATCTATGGGTCAGGGGTCCAGGCACAGCTTAGCTGGTCCTCTGTCAGGGTCTCAGAGTGTCGGCTGGGGCTGCATTCCCTTCTGGAGCTTGGGGTCCTCTTCCAATCTCACGTGGCTCTAGAATGCCATTCTTTGCAGTTGTAGGACTGAGGCTGCAGTCCCACTGGACCCTCTTTTCCTGCTGGCTGCCCCCTGGGGCCACTCTCAGCTTCTAGAGGTCCCCCCACAGTTTCTAACCACCTGACCCCCCTCCCACGCCCTCCCACTTCTTCAGGGCCAGCGGGAGACACTCCTGCTCCAGTCTCCTAAGGTGGAGTCTTATATGATGTAACATATCCATAAAGAGTGATATCCCATCACCTTTGCCATGTTCTAGAAGAAAGTCATGGGTTCCACCCACACTAATAGGATTAAACAAGGGTGTAACTCATTGGGGGTCACCTTGGGGTGTGTCCTCCCAGGTGTATAGGTCTCTTTACCTGGAATTCTCCACCCTCCCCTCCACCCCGTTTAGCCAACTCCTCCTTCAAGTCTCTGCTTAGATGCAGGCTTTGACGGGAGTCCTATTTGACATTCTTCACTGCACCCTGAACCAAAACTCATCCCTGAACTGGGCTAAGCCCCCTCCTCTGTCATTGACATCTTTCTGTTTTCTGCCCTGTTATAACACTTAACATGCTGTCATGTTTTCTTGGTATTGCCTGGCGACTTGTCTACAGTCACCCAATAGAGAATGTAGAGTTCATTGTTCGTTTTTCTACACAACACAATGCACGTAGTAGGAGTTCACATAGTAGGAGCTCAGTCAGTGTCTGTTAAATGCTAAAAAACTATAAGTGATGGCACAAGATTGTTGTATGTTGAGTCACTCAAAGAACTTTCTAAAGAAGTTGGTTCAAGTGGAGCTCTTGGCAGTAGAATATAGTCTGCTCTGATTTTTTTAATTAAAAAGGTATTACATTCTCTATAAACTGATATCCTCCTCCTGTCTCACTGCCTTATACCATGGAATAACATCAAAGATTATTGACTCACCCAGCCAATACCGGTCTCTTTTCTGAGCTCTGAAAAAATCAATCCAACTTCATTTACAATTTACGGTGGAAATCAGGCCCCAGCAAGACTTAGAACTGGGTGTAGCACAGGGATACGGAGACATAAAGACATGGGCATTGCCCCCGGTTTACTAAGTTTCTGGGAGATAAGTCATCCCATACAACTGATAAATTATGCAGTGTGATCTCTTGAAGGAATAAGGACACACCTCCAGGAGAGAGCTCACTGTGAATTGACATGATCAGAAGAGTATTCAAGAAAAGGAAATCTTTAAAGAGGAGTTAAATTTGAATTGGTGACACATTGGAAGCAGAAGTGGGATGGAAGCTTATCATTTCGCATAAATATTAGGAAGTAAATGGAAACATGAGAGCATTTGAATTGTATCCACTAAATAGCCTTGACCTTGACCAACATTGGACTTAATTATACACTTAATTATACTCTAGCAGTGTTTCAGTCAGTGTTGCCGCCAGAGGTCTTTGCATTTAAAACCTTGAACCTCTAAAAAATATCTAGATCTTCTGGTAAAGAAGTTTCTGTCAACACTTCCATGACAGAGGGAAATGTGGGCAGCGCTGTAGTCAGCAAATTAAACATGACGCCAGGTCTGAATTCACTGGCTTAAAACACATCTGGTCTTTGGAAGGCAAGGATTCTTATCTGCTGGGGAAGCATCCCTAAAGAAGCTAGGAGGCCTGTCCAAGCCTCTGGAACAGCCCGAGCAGGAGATCCTGCTGTACGCCCCTGCTGAGAAGCCAGGTTTAGGGAGACGGAGGTGAACAGCTGCTCCCCTCTTTCTTCCTGGTTTTGCCTTTCCCCTCTACCTCCGGCACGTTTTACTTTTCTGGTCCGTGGACTACATTGCCCGACCTTATTTCTTCTCTGGCAATAAATCCTGCAAGAGGTATTCTATAAAGACATTTTACTGGAATAATCCGTAGGCTCTTGAGCTCTCTAAGCAAATGATAGGAAAAGCCATGAGAAACTATTCGTATTGGATATCGAGTCAAGGTTAGCCAAGCAGCCCCCTGAGTGGGCACTGCCCCTTCCTAAGCTGCTTGATGATGCCTGACGAGGCCGGTGCCTCCGCTCACAGCAGCTGGATCCTGCTGACTCGATCTTGGCTGCATCCTGGGAACATGGCAACGTGGCAGCGGACACCACTGGGCTGGAAGATCTGGCATCACTTTCTGTGTGTTGTTGCATAAATTCAGGGTGGATGTTCTTAATGAAGCCAAGTCAGGTCTCTAAAGCATTTTACTCCGTTTGCCCTTCGGGTTATGGAAAGAATCTATTGATAGATAAAGATGTGGAAGTAAATCTAATAGGCAGAGCATAGAGCTCTCTTTGAGGGGCATGAAACTCAGGCAGGTATTTCTCTGACTCTGATTCCAACCAAGACAGTCCCTTGACTTCTGATAAGGTGTGAGACGCTCTTTCCTTCATAAAGCTTCCTATTTGTTCATCTGATAAATGTACTGCTCGTTGGCATCGATGCTTTTGTGTTATGATGTTACCACCACCATCACCACTCTTGTTCAAGATTTGACTTCATTACTTTTTCTTTTAAACACTAACCAGAGCAACAGCGTTAGACTAAGATCCTTAATATCAAAAAGTCGTCTCAAAGAGAAGTTTAAATATTTCTTCGAAGTCCAGTCTTGATGAAAACTGCTTCATATTTCTGAAAACTTTTTCTCATTGCTGAACTAACAAGCTTTATGCTCGTAGCTCCTGTTTCTTACATTAAACTTTTTTTTTTTTTTTTGCTCAAGATGCAGTCTCTTTATGCATCAGCAGAGCATATTAATTGCAATTATAGGAAGAGCATTGTATGAAAAGCTTTTCCGAGAGAATTATTTGGTGGGAGAGTTTGACAAATGCTCAGGAACCCACAGCAGGAGTGGGTAAGGCTTCTGTGAGTCACATGATGGTGGGATTCTTTATTTGCTTTTCTGCCCAAATGTCTTGGAAGAGCCAGGGCCGAGAGTCTGGGAAAATGTGGCATCAGGAGGACCTAATGCACCGTCACAGGCCAGAATGACTCACTGGAGCATAAATTGAGAAATCATGAGTGAGGGCGTGTGTCGTTTAACCAGCCCCCGACCACTGCCCCCAGCTGACCGTTAACAGAAAAGCATAAGCAAAAATGTGTTTGTTTTTAGGAGATAATTCAAAACTTCCTTAGGCATCACGTTGGAAATTACAAAATTAAAAGCTACCACGATTGAGGGAGGGTCTCAGTATTTTCATACCTTTTCAAATATTAGGAATTCTGATACGAATGCCAGTTACCAGACACACTTAGGCTTAGATAAATGGTAAGCCTAGGATTGAGGTGCCCACGGGCAGAAACAGGCCAGCCAATAGTTACAATCTCTTTGTCCCGATTCTACTGATACTTTTCTTGCCATGGCTGAACCGAGGTAACTTAAATGATTCAGTTCTAATTGCAAACAGTTTATAGAATTACATTCTTAAATGTCAGTTTTTTTATGTGCATTATTTTTTGAGGCCAAGACGCTTTGATCGTAATCATTTGACAGGCATGAAGGGAGCGTTTCCACGTGACGGCAAAGTAACATTTTACAAATTTCTTGGATTTTTTTCCCCCTCCCTTTCTTTCTTTTGTCCTTTCTTTTCTTCTTCTCCTCCTCCCTCTCTTCCCCCCCTTCCCCGCTCCTTCTCCTTCTTAATGTAGGGAGTCTCTCTAGATATCTTCTTACTTAGACTTACTGTAGCACTGGTGCTGGCGCATGAACTATTTGTCCCAGCCCACAGTGAGAGAAGGATTTATAAAGGCAATTTCACAGCCCTCTTATGCCTGTTGAACTAATAATAACTGAAAAAAACGGGACTTGGATTTTATATACCCCTTTGGTTTCTTCTTTCCAGTAATATATTGTTTACTATATTTTACAAAGATCTTAGTCTGTGACAGATGGGAAGTTTAAAAAAAATAAATAAAGAAAAAATCCTCTCCCCACCAGGAATTTGAGATTCCCTGTGCTGGACACCATGGCTCTTTGTGTTTGGAGCAAATCAGAGAAAGAAAAAAGCCTTACCCACCAAAGGCACAGCTGACTCAGCAGTGCCTTACCACTGCCTGCCGCATTCTGTGGATGTGACATGTTGCTCTCTCCTGGGCAGGTCTTCCTTCGCGAGTCCTTGGAGCAGAAACTGGAGAAGCGGCGGGAGGAGGAGCTGACTCGGGCGGCCATGGTGATCCGGGCCCACGTCTTGGGCTACTTGGCACGGTAAGAAGTGCGCGGACGGGCTTCCCTAGTGACGCAGTGGTTGAGAGTACGCCTGCCGATGCAGGGGACGCGGGTTCGTGCCCCGGTCCGGGAAGATCCCACATGCCGCGGAGCGGCTGGGCCCGTGAGCCATGGCCGCTGAGCCTGCGCGTCCGGAGCCTGTGCTCTGCAACAGGAGAGGCCACAACGGTGAGAGGCCCGCGTACCGCAAAAAAAAAAAAAAAAAAAAAAAAGTGCACGGACAGGAGGGGGCGTCCCCCGTGTGTGTCACCAGGTGGGGTGGCCCTGGCCACATGCTTTCATTTAAAATAGACCTGGATGGGTTCGGGTCAGGACCAGGCTAAGGGGAGAGTCCCAGGACAGTGCTCGTAACTAGCATTGCCAGCACCAAGTTAGCTTGACCTGGGCAGGAAATGGGAAAAGGGGCTCCTGATGTCTCAGGGCAGCGACATCAGGGGACTGGGCGACATATTTAAACATTTCCCTAGTTCCTCTGGGTCACATACTGAAGCCACAGGCAGCTCGCCTGTTGACTTTGGTGTCATCCCGTTGGGTCCACAGCGGCCCCCTCTCCAGGGTGTGCCGAATGAGGCAGGTTCTTTTCCTGTGCGTCTGAGTTCTTTCCTCCTCTGCGGACCTGCGGGCCACCCGAACCCTTGCTCGTCACAGTACGTTACATTTTCTCAAGTACACAGCCGTCCTGCTGTGGCAAATCCTTTGCTTTTTTTCCTCATAAGGACAGGAAAATATATCCCATCTCTTGGTTCTGTTTACAGCCCAACTTCCTGCCGGGACTTTTCAAAGTCAGTATTAGGAGTGATGTGTTTATTTAGCCAACATGATGCTAGGGTCTTGCTTGAGTTTCGTTTGTTGTTATTCTTTTGTTTTTCTTCTGTTTTGTTTTGCCCACAAGGGCCTCCTTGTCGGCTCCCTATAATGAGTCTCCGTTATGAGCGGATCAGCCCCAAACGAGGTCCTGCTGTCTTGTCTTGTAACATTAACGTAAACTCGTGTAAAGAGCTCGAAGCCTCATTACCTCCACAGTTATTCTGTTGTGCTGTTTTCTGTTCTCATTTTCAGAAAGCAATACAAGAAGGTCCTTTATTGTGTAGTGATTATACAGAAGAATTACAGAGCATTCCTTCTGAGGAGGAGGTTTTTGCACCTGAGAAAAGCAGCCGTGGTTTTCCAGAAGCAACTCCGAGGTCAGATTGCCCGCAGAGTTTACAAACAGCTGCTGGCAGAGAAACGGGCAGAGGAGGAGAAGAGGAAACGGGCGGAAGAAGAAAAGAGGAAGCGGGAGGAGGAGGAAAGGTATGGGACCTTTCTTGGCTCGGATGAAACAGACAGGAGGACACCTCTGGTGTTTTTATGCTCTATATCCAGCTTCGCAGGAACCTGCAGTTTGAAACGATAACGCTTCGTGGCTCAGATAAAATTCCTTAGCGGCGTTGAAGACCCAGTTTTGTGGTATTTTTATTCAGGCAAAGAATAGGTGTATTGCCAAAGGAAGAGACCCTATCCCTCCTTCACACTTCTAAGTTGTCTTTTGCAAAGCTTCTGTTAAAAAGTTCGCTCTCTGAAAAGCGGGGGTCGGATTTTTTTCATTGCTTTCGTCTATTTTCACTGTCTTTTTTTCTTGACTGTTTTCAGAGAAAGAGAGAGGGAACGAAGAGAAGCTGAGCTCCGCGCCCAACAGGTGAAGAATGCCGCGACACATGACATCTTGTCTGTTACCTTCCCAGTTCAAACACTTTGCCTCAGTGATTTGAAACTAAAGTAAAGATGTAGGGAGAAGGATTCAAAGCTAAAATAAATATACAGGAGGAAGAATTTTAGAGGAGATGTTTATGCTGCAGTTTCTAACCCATTACATTGGGTGAAAGTGTGTGAATGTCTTAAGGTTTCAGTGTGAATCACGACGGCATGATAGCTCTAGACCAGTGTAATCACTATATTAGTTTGCTCGGGCTGCTATAACATAAGTAGTACAGACTGGGCAGATTAAACAGCAGAAATTGATTGGCTCACAATTCTGGAGGCTAAAGGTTCAAGATCAAGGTGTTGGCAGGGTTGGTTTCTTCTTAAGCCTCTCTCTGTAACTTGCTGCGTCCTCACGTGGTCTTGCACCTGCGTACCTGCTTCCCCAGTGCCCCGTGCGTGTGTCCCAATCCCCTCTTCTTTATAAGGACACCAGTCAGTTGGGTTAGAGCCCTACCTCACGGCTTCATTGTAACTTCATCATCTCTTTAAAGGCCCTGCTCTAAATCCAGACATATCCCGAGGGGACTGGGGGTTGGGGCCTCACAGAGCGATTTGGGGGAGGGAGGGATGCAGTTCAGCCCCCGGCAAGCACATCTCATCCCAAAGGAGGGTCGCTGCCCGCACTCTCCATAGTGTCACTTCCTGACCTGACCCCTTCCTTCCTCTGTGTCCAGGAGGAAGCAGCGAGGAAGCAGCGGGAACAGGAAGCCTTGCAGAAGAGTCAGAGGGAGGCCGAGCTGACCCGGGAGCTGGAGAAGCAGAAGGAGAACAAGCAGGTGGAAGAGATCCTGCGCCTGGAGAAGGAAATCGAGGACCTGCAGCGCGTGAAGGAACGCCAGGAGCTGTCCTTGACCGAGGCCTCCCTGCAGAAGCTGCAGCAGCTGCGGGACGAGGAGCTGCGGCGGCTGGAGGACGAAGCCTGCCGCGCCGCCCAGGAGTTCCTGGAGTCGCTCAACTTCGACGAGATCGACGAGTGCGTCCGCAACATCGAGCGCTCCCTGTTGGTGGGGAGCGGGTCTGTGGGCGTGCGGGCCGACCTGGCCGAGGGTGCCTGCGGCGAGAAGCCCAACTTCAACTTCAGCCAGCCCTACCCGGAGGAGGAGGTGGACGAGGGCTTTGAGGCCGACGACGACGCTTTCAAGGACTCGCCCAACCCCAGCGAGCACGGCCACTCGGACCAGCGCACCAGTGGCATCCGGACCAGCGACGAATCCTCGGAGGAGGACCCCTACATGAACGACACCGTGGTGCCCACCAGCCCCGACCCCGACAGCACCGTGCTGCTGGCCCCCTCGGAGCACGACTCCTCCTCTGGGGAGCCCACCTACTGCATGCCCCAGACCCCTGGGGGCCTGCCCTCCCCGGACGGCGACTACAACTACGACCAGGACGACTACGAGGACGGGGCCGTCACCTCCGGCAGCAGCGTGACCTTCTCCAACTCCTACAGCAGCCAGTGGTCCCCAGACTACCGATGCTCCGTGGGCACGTACAACAGCTCGGGGGCCTACCGCTTCAGCTCGGAGGGGGCCCAGTCCTCGGTGAGTACCCGCTGTCCTCCCGGGGCCCCGATTTGCCCGCATTGCGGTGGAAGTTGTCTGCCGTCCTCGCCCCCATTGCACTATCCCTTGGATGAAGACATCCCCCCTAGAACGGGCCAGGATTCCAAAGTCAGGCTCTTAAGGTGGCCTTAAACCCCTCTCTCTTGCCAAAAGCTATCGTCACACAAGTAAGTGGAAATTGGTGCCTGTTGGAGGTTGAACGCAAAACCCAGAACTGCGTCTTGCCCAAAGCCTAAGAAAACTGGCATTTTCAGTGGAGGCTCTGGCTGTGCCTGTGCTGGCTTTGCAGCAGGTTGGGAAATGAGACCCGCCCTAAACTGGAACGCGACTTGCCAGGGGCACTTCAGAGACCTTTCCTGACGGTAGCTTCACCCGCCCGCTGCAGGACGTGATGTATATTTTTCTGGTTGTAAGGGAGGAACCTTTAAGGGCTTGAACGTGCTCTTTCCAGCTTCTGGATTTATTTATAGTTTACTTTTATTTTTTCCCGTTGTCTGTGCGTTAAATACTCCCTTGCCTTTCTAAGGCTTGAAGATATTTGTATTTATTTGTTTGTTTATTTGTTTAAGAATATATTTCTTTAATTTATTTAATTTTGGCTGTCTTGAGTCTTCGTTGCTGCACGCGGGCTTTCTCTAGTTGTGGCGAGCGGGGGCTACTCTTCGTTGCGGTGCACAGGCTTCTCATCGCAGTGGCTTCTCTTGTTGCAGAGCACGGGCTCTAGGCGCACAGGCTTCAGTAGTTGTGGCACACAGTCTCAGTAGTTGTGGCTCACGGGCTCTAGAGCGCAGGCTCAGTAGTTGTGGCGCACGAGCTTAGTTGCTCCGCAGCATGTGGGATCTTCCCGGACCAGGGCTCGAACCCGTGTCCCGTACGTTGGCAAGGAGATTCTTACCCGCTTCGCCGCCAGGGAAGTCCTTGAAGACATTTTTAGCACAGTAACTTAAAGGGAATTAACTCTTGGATGGTTTGATTAAAATTGTACGCTTAAACAGCAGCGTTGTACTTTGAATATATAGCCTTGGGATTAAAATATGTCTCACGTGTTACGTATCAAGTCAACTAACGGTTTGACACCAGAAGGCAATATTTTGTAATTCTGAATTCTTTTGATGACCACACTCCGTTGCACTGTGACGAAGCAGCGTGTTGCTTCTTTGTCCGTTGTTTTTACTTTTTCAGTGTTGACCTATGCTGGGCATTTCCTTTGCTTGTTTTCTGTCCTTTTTGCTCACTGTTGGCTCTCTCTGTCTCTCCTGGTCCAGTTTGAAGATAGTGAAGAGGACTTCGACTCTCGGTTTGATACGGACGATGAACTTTCATACCGGCGGGACTCTGTGTACAGCTGTGTCACGCTGCCTTACTTCCACAGCTTCCTGTACATGAAAGGTATGACCTGCAGCCACCCTGGTGCCTGGGTTAGGGGGTGAAGTGATGGGAAGCTGAGGCTGAAGGAGGGGGGCTGAGAAAGTTACCCCACATACCCCTTACCTGGTGTGAGGTCCTCTTAGGTGGATGGAGGATGCCGTGGTGGTGTGATGTGGGGGACCCTACTGGACCATATGCAGCGTTAGGACAAAGGGTCTGCAACCACTGTCACCGCTTTCAGTCCCTCTCTCCCTGTTGCCTCCATGTCTCTCTCACATCTGTGCTCTTTTCCTTCCTTCTTCCTTCCTTCCTTCCTTGCTTCCTTCCTACATCATTTCCTCTCTCTCTTTCTCACACATACATACAAACACACATGTATGTTGCTACTGGGGTTAGTGCAGCCCATTACCATGATGAAGCTGCATTCTTCCCTCCCACAGGAGTATTAGACACCCTTATACATGGGGAAGTAAAGATCTGAGAGAGGATCACCCCTGGCTTAAACTGCCTGCGATGCCTACTGTCTATCGCTTGCTCATGATTAGAATTTTTAATTATATTTTTGCATTGCTGTGAAACTTCGAATGTACTGTACTGAACCTTAATACTTGGAGACCTTGAAGCATCCTCCTTCTGGAAAAGTACTTAGTCAGGACCTTGTACCCATGCCTTATTCATGTTCTTGACCTTGACTTCCAAATCAGGGACAGGAATCATGAGAAACCGTAATCAGCACCAATTTTTGGTAGGAGTTTTATGCGGATCATCTAAAGAGCGGATTGGTTTCTCCCACGGCCCTCGACTCCATGAGGGGAAAGAGGCCAAATCTTGGGGATGGGGCAGAGATAACAAGATCCATTGTCCCCAGATGGTTCAAGATTTTTATGTTTTCTCTGAGCCTTTTCTTCACTTTCTTTTCTGCTGCCATCTTTCTTTCTTCCCTTTTCCTTTTCTTCTTCCCCCATGAAAACCTTTTTATTCTGGGTTCCCTTTCCCTGTTTCTTCTGTTCTTTGCCTTTGCTTCTCTCTTCTGTTGGCATATTTATCTTTTCTCGTATCTCTTTTGCCCTTAATATTTTTTTCTCTTCTTCATCTATGTCTTCTCCTTTTCATTTTTTTCCCCCCGTCTTCAATGTCTGTCTAACTGCTAACATCATTCATTTGCTTTTCAAAGTTCTGCTGTTCTCAGCCTCAGATCCCCCAGGTGCTCACAGAAACCCCTCCAGGTTTATTTTTAGGGGCGAGCTTCCTATTGGCCAGGGTCACTGGTTGATGGGAATTCTTGTAGGAGCGTTGGAATGAAAAAGATTGAGAAATTCTAACCGAATAATCGAGTGTTCATTGGATGAAGGAAAAAATATAATCACAAATCAGAACCTAATAACCCCAATAAGTATCTAATCGTAGCATTTTAAGATTTTCTCATGCATTTCTCAGAATAAATAAAGCTTTTTATTAGTCATATATTTTCTTCTCCCCCTAATTAATCTTGTTCCCTAAGTTAGCTCAAAGATTCCCCGTAAATCACTCTTATTTATAATGGCATTCTTTTATTGTATAATTGTCTGATTAAAACAAATAAGATTAGGAAAAAGTAAAGATACATTCAGAGCGCTAAAATCCCAAGATTAAAGCATTAAGAGCTCAAGAAGGTAAGCAAGCGAAGTTTTGGCACACTCATCTCTTAATAAAACAAAGAGTTATTGTGTAACTGCGTCACCACTTAATCTCTGATACATTACCATTTAATGTTTAATAAAGCCTTAAAGTTATGACCAAAAGTTTCAAAGAAACCAATGATAAGGAAAATCTAGCCAACCACCAGATTCTATTTTGTGAACGTAGATGAGTTTGCACCAGCCTACTACTACTAAAGGTGTTTACAGTCACGAAACTAAGAGCGTTGATCAAATTCTCTAGATGAAATACGAAGGGAACACCCGGAATTGGGGGGGGCAGGGCTGGGAGTGAGTCCCATCAATAACGTAAGAGCAGCAGAGTGACTGGTGGGTGAGGGCTCTTGGGATGACTGTTGTGATCTGTGTCTTTGAAACAGCTGTGAATAACCTTTATCATCCAAAGACGATAAGATAATAGGATAACTTTGTACTACAGTTTCCTCTTGGCTTGTTTTGAGAAACCGAGATTAAAGCCACAAATCAAGAAGGAAAAAAAAACAGTTTCCTTCTGGTACCCCCTGGCAAGTTTGCTGTTTGTTAGGAAACAGCTCTGGCGCTTGGTGTGATCACAAAGGCTTCTCAACTAGGTGAGCAGGAAGTGCTGTAGATACGAGAAAGGGCAGCGGTCTGTAAAAGCCAGCGAAGCAAGTGCGCCTTGCACTGCAAAGAGAAACCAGTGTTGTCTTTGCATCTTCTGTTCCACTGTGAAGTTGAGATCTGTAATCATTGAAGCAACCACTGAAAAAATTAATCTTAGAAGGTCTGTTGTAAATTTATTTCTAATCTGTAAAAGGAAGGCATTTTCTTTATACTTACTTTCAGTATCCACATTTAAATGTTCTTTATTATTGGCTGATCAAAAAAATAACGTGTGGACACTTGATAATTAGTGAAGTAGATGCATCATTTATTCTTCAGTGGGTTCGTTGAAGCAGATTTTTGAATCATGGTTGTAAGATGTCACTCTTTGAGCATCCTTGGGGAATCTAGAATAACTAAAATAAAATTATCCTGCTAGAAGAGTAGTAGAAATATATTCTGTATAGAAATAATGTCTGTATATCCTTGTCTAATTTGTCTCCACCAAAAAAAGTTTTCCACTAAAATAAATTACAGCTAAATTCTCATTTTTAAGGTACTGTCACAGTTTGGTTTGGAGTCTTACTTTGTCTCGTATTCTAAATTTATACCTTATACAAAGAAGCCATTTTCAGATGATAATGCTTTTCTTTTCCGATGTAAGTTAGGGTTTATTGCTAACCTCTGGAGTCACTGATAAATTTTGTTCCTCACACTGACTAAACAAGGAAGGAATGTGTCAACTTTGACACATTTTAAACTCATTTCCCCTTCCTGCGGTGTTTGGACAGAAGCATGATCCAACCATATGGAAGCGGTTCTCCCCCGCCTCCCGTCCGTGGTCCTCCCGTCCGTGGTCCTGCCTCAACCCGGGGTTAGAGTATCAGTCCCTGACTGGTCTTGCTTTTAAGCCCCTCACCAGGATTTCTCAGCTAAGTGAGTAGGAGCTGCTTTGGAGAAAAGGAAGCGTTCTTGTGTAATCCAGCCAAGCCAGTGTGACACCTGCCCAGTGCCCCCTGAACACGACCCAGCAGTGTGCTCACCCGTCATCGGTGGGTGTCTGAGGGCGGGTCATTTGGGGCAAAGTGAAGGAGGGGCTGGACCTGAAGACCTACTGATCTTATGATCCAATATGACGGATTTTCTTAAACCCCTTCCTCCCCAACCCTGGGGAGACAGGTGGCCTCATGAACACCTGGAAACGCCGCTGGTGCGTCCTCAAGGACGAAACCTTCCTGTGGTTCCGCTCCAAGCAGGAGGCCCTCAAGCAAGGCTGGCTGCACAAGAAGGGCGGCGGCTCCTCCACGCTGTCCAGGAGAAACTGGAAGAAGCGCTGGTTCGTCCTCCGCCAGGCCAAGCTGATGTACTTTGAGAATGACAGCGAGGAAAAGCTCAAGGGCACCGTGGAAGTCCGGACAGCCAAGTATGTTGATGAGCCCTGGCCAGGGCTGCTGACCGGGGCTCGGGGCTGCTTCATCAGTTAAGTCCCTGCCTACAAGCTGTCTGGGGCAAGTTCTTTGAAGCAGTAGATTGTAAGAGGTACTCTGCGTCCTCATCGTTCCTTTCAGTGGGTTGAATTATTAGGAAATCAGGGAAATCAAACTTTGTCTGTGAAATTCACCTTTTGTGAATTTTCAGACATTCAGCTCTGGGTTATAAGATGCTAGTTGGACATAAAACTAGCTCTTTGGAAATGTCATTGGCGGTCCACAGGAATCGTGGTGTGGGTATTGAGCGACTGGTTGAGCATCTTGTCATCCTTTTATGGGTCAATCTATCACTTTTAATTCTTCTCCAAGCCCAGCTGTAGCCAACAGATGGCTAAATTGGGAGCAGACAGCCAGTCGGGAGGTGTGTGAAATGAATCATTTGTCTTCCACCTTTGTTGGGTATACTAGCCTCTTCATACCCAACAATGAGAGCAACAGAGCTGGTGTTTGAATCCAACACACCCCCTTTTTCTGCCACTTTTTTTTTTTTTTTGGCCATGCCGCTCAGCCTGTGGGATCTTAGGTCCCTGGCCTCAGATCGAACCCAGGCCCACAGCAGTGAAAGTGCTGAGTCCTAACCGCTGGACCTCTGGGGAATTCCATTGTGCCACCTTCTTATAGAACCAAAGCATTGAACCACTGAGGGCCTATTTGCTAAAAATTAAGTGAGGTTTCCAGAAAATGTTGGGAATGGAGGGGCAGCTTGTTTTCTTGGGTAATTAGATACTAAGCATAGAATTTATTAGCCACACCCCACTCAAACTGAGCAACCATCCATTTTCAGCACACGGGTAAAAATAAGCTTTGAGAGACCAAATTAACTCCTGAAGTCGTAGACCTGAAAACGACATATGGTTCCTGCTCAGCCAGCATTAGAAACTTTAGAAAATGATTCATTGGAAAGCGGAAAGTTTACTCAAGGGAAGAAAGTCTTCTTTGTATTTAATTTTAAGGCCCAATTGTGAAGTGCAGACAGCAGAGTATCAGACTTTTCAAGGCTGCCCCTTTGAGGTTCCTTAGGAAGCCATGCTCCGTAGTCAGATGAGTCTGTGGGAGTTTGCGTCTGAGTCCTACAAGTTTCAGCAGCATGGCGTAGCTCTGTACCTCCTGTAGTCCTCCCCTGGCCCTGCATACTGCGTTGGTCCTCTCTTCACCCTGTAGGAGGGGGGCCACAGATGCCAGGAGGCTGAGGGACAGAATTGTGATGGTGAATTTCACCCGTGTATTTTTGGATGTCCCTTTTGCTACTCACTCTGTAGCAAACACATGCTTAATGAAGCCCTATTCTCCAGGTGTTCTGTGAAAATTACAGAGGTAAGGAAGTGTTAGCCCTTCCTCAGCTGTTGGTCACATTCTGTAGAGAAAAAGCAATGAGTTGTTAAGGTTTCACCATCGTTAAGAGTTTTTTATTTATTTTATATTTTGAAGTTTATTATAGAAAAAAATATATTTTTTATTATAGAAAATTTCAATCATAGGCAAGCGTCGGTAGGAGACTGGAATGAGATCTGTGTGTCCATTTCCCGTCTTTCAGTGGTTGCCCACCGATGGCCAGTGGTGTTTCATCTGTGACCCTACCCAGCACTGCCCTCCTACAAACTACATTTTTTAAAGCAAGTCCTGACGTCATATAATTTCACTTGTAAATATTTAGTACACACTGAAGGATCAAGACCTTTTTTAATATATAGTCACAATATCATGATCACATTTAAAAAGGAACATGAGCTCCTTCTACCGTCCAAACTCTGGTCATTGTTCAAATTTCCCCAGTTATCTTATACATGGCGGTGACAGTGTTCTTGTTGGTTTGGGTTGGTTTCTTTTCTCAAATCAGAATCCAAATAAGGTTCATAATTTTTAATTGGCTGACAGATCGCTCAAGTCTCTTTCAATTTATACACCACCCCCTTCATCTTTTCTTTCACTCACCATCTATTATTAAAGCTCCCACCTCATTTATCCTGTCATTTCCAGACTCTTTTTGGTGCCCTGGTAGTATCATCACTCCCGCATTTCCAGGGAAGCTTTTTATAAATGCGAGTCCCTGGGCTCCACCCTAGGAAGCCCCACATGGGTTTTCTGAACGTTTCCCAGGATTCTGATGGACCGCTGTGGTTCAGAGCCACGACACCGCGTCGTTTTACACGCAAGGTAGCTGAGTTCTCAGGAAGCAGATTGGCTGGTCCAGGGTGACGTGGTCTGGACAGTTTTCCCCTGGGGATTATTGTCCTACTCCAGAGGCTCCCATGCTTATCACCCACCCCCACCGCCAGTCGGGGCCACCTCTCTCCTTCCACTCCCAGGAAGATCACAGACTCCTCTGAATTCTGATCTTCCTGGTTTTTTAAAGAATATTTTATCTCATCTCAGTGATTCTAGCTAAAAAGTCATACAGTCTTTTTTTTTTTCCTAACCAGACTGCTTAATATCGTAGTTGTAAAATAACTGTGAACAGCTGTACTACTTCAGCTGACAAAGCAAGCTGGCTGTATCCCCAGCACATTTCTTCACAAAATAGATCACCACCTCTGGTCCCATCCGAACAGCTGCTTGTGTTTTACCCTGATCTTAACCCGGTGCCCTGAGTTTAAACCTCCAGTGTTGTTTAGAGAGTGTTAGGATGAGATCAAGATGGGATTGAGATCTAGAAAAACACACACACACACACACACACACACACACACACACACAGCGGATCACCTTTCTGGAGAGAGAAAAGCGTTGTTTAGAGAGTGTTAGGATGAGATCAAGATGGGATTGAGATCTAGAAAAACACACACACACACACACACACACACACACACACACACACACACACACACACACACACACACACACACACACACAGCGGATCACCTTTCTGGAGAGAGAAAAGCCTGCCTCCCCCTAGAGGCCACAAGGGTCTTCATCGTTTCTAAAAGCAGAAAATCAAGGCGGAAGTGTTGGTATCTGATTTTTCAGTTACGGTGAAATTTCTTTTCTTGCCCCTTATTAAGAATTCTGTGTTCCTGATTTGCGTTTGGTGCTTGTGTCCCTTTGCAGGGAGATCATAGATAACACCAGCAAAGAAAACGGGATTGACATCATTATGACTGATAGGACCTTCCACCTGATCGCTGAATCCCCAGAAGACGCCAGGTGAGGCGCTGTGCTGTGGACTTGGTCATAACTACATCCTCGCTCCTGTGCAGGCCCGGACATCACACGGATCACTCTTGAGCCTCCTGGTGCTGAAAAGATTTTAGTTGATTTTCTAGTTAGGTTTTTCTCTTAGGATGGTTGAAGAACTGAGCGTCGGAAGAGATGGATGTGCTTGTCTCCTGGGGACTCTCTCCCTGGGCTGTGTTCCGTACAGTAAGCACACGGATTTCCAGCCTCACATGCCACTGGAGAGACCCCTTGTTACTTACACTGAGGCTTTTATTTTTATTGTCACCATTGTACTGCTACACACAGTTGAAAGCCCCCCTCTGGAAGCTTCTGAGCTTCGAAAGGGAGCAGCTTCTGTTTGCTTAAGGGTTGAAAAAACAGGAACATGAACCCTTGGCCGTTCAAATAAATGCTAGGACTGTGGCGTTGGGAGGGTGCTTAAGGCCTTGATAGTGAAGAATTCCGTCGTCTGGAAGAGATAGTTAACACTTAGGGAACTTACTGTATTGCAGGCAGTGTTCCAGAATGCTTCACATATGTTAACTCATTTCATTCTCACAACAACCCTATAGAGGGTATCACTGTTATCCAGTTTTACAGAATAGGAGACTGAGGTACAGAGAAAAGGTAGTATAATCTGTAAAGTAACGCAAGGTCAATTCTATTGAATGGAGGCACGAAGCTTCTTAAGGAGCTTAGATTTCTGACTGAGCTCGGAGGACAGTGGTGTCCCTCATTGGCTGGGGCAAGTTGTCCGACTTTTCTGGACCTTGGTTTCCATCGCAGTGCTGGGATGTGGCACAGAATTAAGAAGAGCTGGTGTGTGCTTCTCCGTGTGATGCGTGGCAGGGTCACGCAGTGGAGCATCTGTCTCTGTTCCTGCTGCCCTGGGGGTGTATAGGGTCACGTTGGAGATGCCTGTCATCCGCTCTGAGCAACGCCAGAAAATACCTTCTGATTTATGAGGCTGAGATCCTTTGGCCTGTCTTCTTCACTTTGCAGCTCAGAAAAACCACTAGAATCTTCTAGTGAGTTCTCGGGGCCTTTACGACCGACCCCTTGCCCTTTGAATGTTTCTGTGTTGATATAACACCATGGTAGCAGCATTAAGGGCAAAGAAAATAATTCTTCCCATGGGAACAAACTAAAACCCCTCTTGGATCCATAAATTATGACACAAGCTGGAAAAACAAGCAGACCTGGAGCTAGAGCCCCATCATTCCGTCTGGGACTCCTAGAGACCACGTGTGGTTTTTTGTGGTCCAGGGAATGCCCACAGCTTTTACAGCTGAATTATAGGCCCAGCTGTCCTGTCTGTTTCGTGCCATAATGAACCTGCTAAATTTAACATTTGGAATATTTTAGCCAAGGACTTTTTGCCCTGACCAGGGGAACACATTTTTACACATTCCTTTTCAGATTTCAAGTTGCACTTAAGGGGTGAGATTTGTATTAAGGAGGTCACCTGTACAGATGGAAAGCACAGCAGATTTTATGTGGCTGTGTGTGTGTGTGTCTGATCCCATGTGGCCTGCATTTTGAAGGTTTGTGTTGTTCAGTGTCTGATTTCGGATATTTTTGAGCTTTATAAAGCAATGACTGAAGTCTTGCCTTTGGGTTAACCAGAAGTGATGAACCAATTCATATTAAGATGTTTCCCTTGGTCTCCCTACGAGTCTGTATATGTTGAGTATTTTCAAGCTCTTGGTTACATCTTGCTCCTTCAGGAATCACAGGAGATAGATTTTAGTGCTTTGCTGTAAGTATCTTACATGACTTACCTTTAAATATAGGTACTAATTTTTTACTTAAATATCCCATTGGGTACCGAGTACTTTCTCCTCTGCCTTAGTTATAGGAGCGTGTATATGTGTCTGATTAGCCCCCTCCTGGAGAAGGATGTCCTAGCATCTCTCTCACATTTGGTACCTCTCACTTTAGTTGCTTAATAAACGATGGATGGATGCACTGACACAGACGGATGGATATCCATGGTCATTTTCCTCAAGCACGTATTGTGTTTCTAGTTACATCATGACTTCTGTTCTGCTTGACTTTTCTGGAGTTGACATGTTTTCTCTTATTATCTGATTCTAATGTGGCTGCAAGTGAGAAAACTCATTTGAAATGAAGATAGAAGGATTCTCTGGTCAAAATAATTTTCTACTTTCTACTCCAGGCAGTTGTTTTCTATTTCCAGCTCTCCTGTGGTTTTATTCACTTAAGTGGAAATCCTATCAGATGGTTGGAAACCCCACCTGGAAATGGGCAGGGAAAATAGACATCCAGCGGCCACCCTGAGATAATGCTCTTACATTGGGCTTCTTACCTCGGAATTTAAAATTGAGAAGGCACTTGAATGTTCCCTAGGTTATAAATAATGTCTTCAGTAAAGACCCTTGATCTAAGTGCGTGGGTAGAACTGAGGATTTCATTTTTTGCTGCCAATTTCTCGAGGAACTTACCATCATCATTATTAAATGTCTACTGAGGTCCTTGGGGCCAGAGGGATGCTCAGAGGGGATGTCGCTTTCCCAGAGGATGTGGAGAAGGGTGTCACCGTATTGCATGCGGAGGTTGGCCACCCCTTGACTATTGCTCTCTCCTCCCCACAGCCAGTGGTTTAGCGTGCTGAGTCAGGTCCACGCATCCACGGACCAGGAGATTCGGGAGATGCATGATGAACAGGCAAACCCGCAGAACGCCGTGGTGCGTGAGCCTGGGTGTGGTGTGGAGGGAGGCGTCCTGCCAGAGGGGACTGGGCATTTGTAGACAGTCTTTTTAAAAAATAATAAGAAGAAGAAATATTATAATAATTAAAGAGAGAAATGGGAACATCTTGGTTAGAAAAAGTAAATTATAGAAGATTGTAAGTAGTAAGAGATTACTATTCTCCCACCTCAAAAAAAATTCCAATTTTTATGAAACCGTGGAAGCCCATTACACTTTTCTCCAAAGGATATAGTGAATTCCAAATTGTATTCTTTCTGACATCACTCTATCCCAGGCACGTAAACAGAGCCACAAAATCATATTTCAGAGATAGTTTGATTTTCTCACAATTACAAAATTCGATGATAGATCATAGTGTAAATCAGAAAAGTTGTATGATTGAAAGAAGTTTGTAAACACCCTTCACTGAAAGTATTTTAGGAACAAGACAGAAAGATTCGTTTATACTTTATTTAATGAATGGACTGCAGATTTTGCCCTGTCTAGAGGCTGGCTGTACTGAATGAAGGGGGACGTTTCCTTAGATAACTACTATTTTGCAGTGAACACACAAAGGAAGCTTTTTTGTTTGCCTGTTTAGAGAGTCATCATCTAGGGGTGTTATCATGATGTGTGCTATACTTGAATGGTTCTCTCAGTGTCTCTGCTTTTCACTTCTTTTCAGGGCACTTTGGATGTGGGGCTAATTGATTCTGTGTGCGCCTCGGACAGCCCTGATAGGTAAGCTCAGGTGTGACTCTTAACAAAAGTAACTGCTGGGTACCTGCGTGCACCCACAGGCTCTGTGCTCTGGGCTGGGGAATGACTCTAGGCTGTGTGTTCCCACCTGGTCAACACCAGCAATCAGAGACTTCCTTCTTGGTACCCAGTTTGACCTCATCCGCAGTCTTCCTCTCTGGGTGTCTTTGGAGTGCGGCGGGTTGGAGGGGTCAGGAGTAGGGGAGACCTTGGAAACCTAATTTAGACAGCCATACAGGGACAGACTTGGGGCTCATGCAGGATGAAAATGCCTGTATCCCAGCACAGGGGTGGGTGTAGTTCCCCTTTCTAAAATTTAATAATGAATTTGAAAAGGATTTTGATGGTAATTTATATGTGGAATATTAATAAATTAAACGACAAACATTTATTTTCCTTGACATGCCTCCCTTACCTGTGCCCTTAGAATAGCATGTGTTTGGTTCTGTTTTTTGAAGGCAGATCATCCTCGGTGACGGTCTCGGGGGTCTCTGTACCCAGTGACCTTCGTCTTTCCCATCTCTATTTTGCTTTGCAGCTTGGGAATTCTGAGTACGGATCAAAATTGACTTCTGCCTTCAGTGACATAGCTTTAGAGAGAGAATAGAAATGTATTCAAATTGACAACAAAAATAGTGTCTCCTGGGCCGAGTGAGAATTCCGGGGTGTCCATCGCCCCACCGTTGACGAAGGGTCTCCTGAACCGTAGATTCTTTGTTTCTACTAGTCACCCTACACCTTCTCATACCTGGCTCAGGAACCTTTAACACGTGTGTGTCACGTCAGTGATTAAAGCCCAGATGCTTGTTCTGACAGTCAAGTTCTGATCTGCGTCTCCCTCCTCCTAAACCCCTACATCAGGCAGGCTGGGCACCTGACGATCCACGCGAGAACCTTCCATCCCTACCCAGGCTTTTCCCTCTTCCTCAAATGCTCACCTTTCTTCCTTCCCAACTACAGAAAAATCTTGTTTAAGAGCCTATGAGAGACTCAGGGCATTACCAGCTAAAAAGAGATGCAGGAGAAAGTAAATTTCCATTATTAGGTTATCCCTGCCTGGGAAATGCACCCTTGTCAGATTGCGTTGAAGGCATGGACTCAGCTGGCTCTTTGTACCAGGCATAATCAAGCGGATGAGATGTTCCACTTACACCTATTTACTGACCTCCTGTTACTGGTATCTGACGTTGCATTACCCACCCCCAGAAATATTATCCAAAGCCATACCCAGAGGCAGGAAGAAATTTACTTTGGAGAGGCATCAAAAAAAAATTTTCCCTCGCAGTCACCTTAGTTAGCCTTCCTGGAACTGAATTTCATCTGGAAAGTTCAGCATTAAGAAATGTTTTCCCTTCCAGGACCTTCAGAATGTGTTGCTCCAGGTTTAAAGGTTAATGAGGCATAAAATAAATCCTACAGAAATGAGCAAGGTTTGCCTTAACGTAAAATACACATAGCACTGCCGTTTTTATCCCTGTGACCCATAAGCTGGGGAAAAGGCATTTGTCTTGGGTCAGACGGAGGTGGTGATTCCAGTGGAGCTAAGAGGTTTTGCTTCCTTCTCGCCCCACTGCTCAGACCCAACTCATTTGTGATCATCACGGCCAACCGGGTGCTTCACTGCAACGCAGACACGCCGGAGGAGATGCACCACTGGATAACACTGCTGCAGAGATCCAAGGGGGACACCAGAGTGGAGGGCCAGGAATTTATAGTGAGAGGTGATGCCACCGATGCTTTTTTACTTGGAGTCCCATTTTCATTTACACGGATATCTGCCACGTTTCCGTTTTGAGCCACTTTTCTGAGTCATTTTGCCTCTTGATATTGTTAAAAATCATCAAATAAGAAATGTTCGTGGCCGTTTGTAGCAGATATGTAGAAATCCGACCCATTTGTAAGCCGGGTGCAAATCGTTACCTGGTATGTGAAGTTCCTCATCCTAGTTTTGAGCTGACCCTTCATTCTTTCTTTCCAGGGTGGTTGCACAAAGAAGTGAAAAACAGTCCGAAGATGTCTTCACTGAAACTGAAGAAACGGTGGTTTGTGCTAACCCACAACTCCTTGGATTACTACAAGAGCTCGGAGAAGAATGCTCTGAAGTTGGGCACCCTGGTCCTCAACAGCCTCTGTTCAGTCGTCCCGCCGGACGAGAAGATCTTCAAAGAGACAGGTAAGCGGTGTGGTGTGCTCAGGACTGGCTGGGCCTGAGACATGGCCTGTCCGGTCATAGGAGGTGTGGGTTTGCTCGGAGCAAAGGAGTGAGCTTCCTACCTGGGGTGTTTACGTTCCCCGCCCCCCCCAAAAAAATCTCTTTTGCTGATTTATCTTTTGAGGCTGTCCGTGGTTAGCTATGTGAACACTTGATATGTAAACCATAGTAAAGGGGTCCTGATTTATTGGGTTGCAGAAAGATTCTTCTAAGGGCAAGGAGGTGTAAACAGACAGAAGTCCTCCTACAGGAAGCCTTATTTTTCTATGCCTGTGTTTTTGTCTTTCTCACCGTTGTACCGTGAGAGTCATAATGCAGCCTAAAAAGGTAAACCCTGACTGTCGGTGAACATAACCTAGCATAACAAAAAGCGGTCACGTAAGATTTTTTCTTCCCTTTCGGTATTACAAAAGGTGTTTCTAGGTTGTTTATTTTGATTTTTTGTTGCTAGTCGTGATTTTGTGCTTTTGAAATACAGTTCCTCCATTCCAAAAAATACTCATGTATTTCTTTACTGTATTCACTCCATTCCACTTTCGACTGGTGTCTGAACACCTGGACTGCTTGCTTTACACAATGGTTTCTTTTGAAGGGAGAATCTAAACGAAAGGAAGACAAGGGACAGGAAGGGAAAAAGAAAGTCAGCAATCTGAGGGGAGAGTTTTCACTCTTGTTCCAGAGCCTCGAACTGGACTTTAGTTTATGCCTGTTCCTTCTTTGAGAGCAGGCGTTACTAATTATATATTTATCATAATTCTGAGCTTATCATTTTAATGTTTGTCTTCCCTTCGTAACTGTAAATTCCACGTGTCTTTGGGTACCTAGTGCAGGGCAGGGCACGTGGAGGAAATCAGCAAGTAGCTATTGAATTAATAAAGGGGCTCAGGTGGAGATGGCCTGGGTGCTGGACTTCTGGGACTCCGGTACGGGGACAGTACCCTGGTCCCCCAGGTTCATGCTGCCGTGTGTGTGTGTGTGCGCGCACGCGCGTTGCTGTTGCAGGCTACTGGAACGTCACCGTGTACGGACGCAAGCACTGCTATCGGCTCTATACCAAGCTGCTCAACGAGGCCACCAGGTGGTCCAGCGCCATTCAAAACGTGACGGACACCAAGGCCCCGATCGACACCCCAACCCAGCAGCTGATTCAGGATATCAAGGTGAGAGCGAGGGAGCCCAGCTCATAGCGAGTCACAGTAGCTCACAGATTCTCACCATGGGAACATCAAGACGTTTCTGTAATCAAAACTAACTCTTAGTTACTTTCGTGTTCGTGTGTATCCTGGCTTTTAAAAATCTAAATGCTAGACTGCATTTAGAAAATGCAAAAATTGACGTCAAATTGAAATTTGACACTAAAATTATCTTGTCTCTGGGGAGGTGTTACGGATCGCCACCGAGGCAAACCTGATTGTAGAGCTGTGTAGGCAGAGGGACAGTGGTCTGTAATTTGGGGTGTGGGGCTCCCCAGTCACAGGGACATGGTGTGATCTGTGTTGGGGACAACCTGCATGTCACAGGTTCCACTTGAGCCCAGTTTGGGGACCTTTTAGAAGTAACACAATAATTCTACTTTCACTGCAGTTTCTAGATCACACAAGTGGATTCACTAAGAGGCCACATGGGTCTAGAAAGCTTGGAATCCTTATCAGGTGCCTCCAAACTCACAGAAGAAGCTCCCAGGTCTCCGGACCAACACTGAACGTGTTCAGTTGTAATTCCCTGTTTATAAAGATTAGTGGCTGTGAGTGTAAATCGAATGAATGAACAAGCAAACGAATGAACCATTAAACGGCAGCCGTGAACAAGGATCACGGCGCTCATTTTCCAGGCGTGGAAACGGAGACATGGGATATTCTGGTTGCGTTGCTCACTTAACTGGTCAGCCCCTGATGCAGACGCAGGTCAAGGGAATTATTTTTATTCTGTTCTTCCAAGTTATCCATGTAGGCAGGTTCCCTATGCAAAGGAAAGAGCCAGAGCTGTGACAGAAAAGATGCCAGAATGATAGTGAGGTGCGTATTTATTTACTGATGTACCTCAAAGGAAATAAGCTAATTAGATCCAGGAGGCAAACCGCGCCTTTTGTAAAGGTGGGAGAGGGTCTAATATATCGGTAGTATATTATTACCCACCAAATTCAAGTCAGCCTCTTGATTCCAAAATGACATGTTTCCTGGGTGTTTGGAGCCAAATTCCTGCAGGTCAGTTATCCTACAAACTGCAGAGCTGTCCATGGAGCCCAAGGAGCTTGAAACTAATGATGTCATTTCTAGTCTTAAAAAAATGAATTTGTTGAAGCTTTCTTGTGAAGAAGGAGAGAAAAAAAGCACATATCAGCTGAACTTCCTCTTCAAAGCTATATCTTATTTACTCGTATATTTACTAAGTCATTGGAAATCAGACATTAAAGAGTAAATAGAGTTTTAAATGTTGAAACAGTGCTTCTTAAGAAATGAGACAAATATATTTACTAATTCATTTGAAATCAGACATTAAAAGAGTAAATAGAATTTTTGGATATGAAGCAATGCTTCTTAAGAAATGAGACAGGTTGACCTAAATAAGTCCATACCAATTTTTTAAGTGATTAAAACATATTTCTTTCTGGTTTTCAATTGGGTATTATTGAAAAAGTTTCATAGCAGAAATGAACTTGCCACGATAGAATGATTCATTGCCTCTCCTCCAACTTTTCTGTTGATTTAAAGTTCTAAAAGTAACTTTGGCTTTTTCAGATCCCAGATTAATGCTTTAGGAACATAAATACATGATGAAATTCTCTGAGAGGAGCTCTTAAATTTCAGGAGTGAGAAAGGAGGCCCAAGGAAGAACAGTCTCGCTGATAATGTATTAACGTGTCATTTTCAGGGGGAGGATACAAAAGACCAATGAGAGAGCTAGCAAAATGTATTTTTTTAAATGAATTATAGACAAGGATGACATGATTTGGCTAAATGATTTATGGCTAAATAATTAGCAAGAAAAGTTTAATTTTTTTAGTATATATAATTTCCAGAGAGAAGATTTTTCAATAACATGGGAAAATATGCAAATCAAAGAAAGAGAGTGAGCTGTGTAAGAAAAATGTGTGTGTGTGTGTGAGTGATTTGTCATCAAACGTGGCTTGCGGGTATCTTCGTGCTTGAAATGATTAATGCTGGATTCCCACCTCCATCCCTAGGCTACAGGTGTTTTGTGACTTGTGAAAAACATTCTCGTTCAGGAGGATGCAGATGGCTTTGTCCTTTTACATGTACGTTTCTTACGATAAGCTCGTGGGCTTTCCCTAACGGCTCTGTTCTTCTCAAGGAGAACTGCCTGAACTCGGACGTGGTGGAGCAGATCTATAAGCGGAACCCTATCCTGCGCCACACCCACCGGCCCCTGCACTCCCCACTCCTGCCCCTGCCCTACGGAGACATCAACCTCAACCGTGAGTCCCGAATTCCTCCTGGGCCCGGGACACTGTGCTGTGGTTTCCCTGTTAACTCTTTAGCTCTATCATATTAGCGTCAGTTGGTTATAGTGATGTCCGTGTCGTTGTATTAAAAAACATGCCAGCACTCCCCAGGAGCGCAGAGTACCCTTAATCTATTGGAGAACCAGATCTTAAACAGTTGTCTTGCATGTCAAATGCGGAACTTGCTTGGCAACAGACCAGCTTTTCAGTAAGCGTTGTTGCGCAGTAAAATAGTTCAGTTACTTGTGCGCCTCTGTTTGGCTGTTCGAGTGTCCAGAGCAGGTGGTGGGCACTGCATCCTGAAGTAGCTCTGGTCCCCGTTCCTGCCTCTTGTCTGCTGCTCAGATCGTACCTTCTCCAAAGCCTCGTGGGACTCGTGTTTGTTGTGCTTCTCCTAGTGCTCAAAGACAAAGGCTACACGACCCTTCAGGATGAAGCCATCAAGATATTCAATTCCCTGCAGCAGCTGGAGTCCATGTCTGACCCTACTCCCATCATCCAGGGCATCCTCCAGACGGGGCACGACCTCCGCCCTCTGCGGGACGAGCTCTACTGTCAGCTCATCAAACAGACCAACAAGGTGCCCCATCCGGGCAGCGTGGGCAACCTGTGCAGCTGGCAGATCCTCACCTGCCTGAGCTGCACCTTCCTGCCCAGCCGGGGGATCCTCAAGTACCTCAAGTTCCACCTGAGAAGGTACGAGTGGCCCGGGCGGCGCTGCTCACGTTGGGAGTGTGGTGGACACAGTTCAGATCAGTTGGACCTGGAACAGAAGACACCTTGTGTGGGTCGGGCTCCTAGGTCACCCGAGCTGACTTACGGGGCACAGACGACCTTTTTCCCCTCTAAGCCACACGGGGCTGATCCAGGGACAGGTCCCTTTGGGTGTAACGTCCTGAAGTGTAGGACGTTGATAAATTTAATTACCACTACTCTGTATGAACAGGGAAAAAAGAAAACAACCTTGGATATTTGTTCCAGATCAAACAGGTAGAGGCTGTCTGATTCAGCTTCTGATTAACTGTGGAAAGAGAATTTTCAGGCAGTAGTGTGAGGCACGTGGCTCTTTCAAATCTAATAGTTCTGCAGAGGTCAGCTAGTAGCAGGAGTTGCTCCGGATCATACTTGGGCTCTTTGGTCTTTGGATTTTCTCTCTCTCTTCTTTTTTTTTTTTTTTTTTGGTCCTTAAACAGCCCAGGATGAGCTAGGGAAGCGGCTAGCGTTTGCTCTGCACTGGGACCCCATTCACCGTGTTGGTCTGCAGCACGTTGAAGCCACCCGGTTCCCCGTAACCAGCCGTCCTCAGATCTTGCAATTAACAGTTAGTGTTTGGCTCCTAGGATACGGGAACAGTTTCCAGGAACCGAGATGGAAAAATACGCCCTCTTCATTTACGAATCTCTCAAGAAAACCAAATGCAGAGAGTTTGTGCCTTCCCGAGATGAAATCGAAGCGCTGATCCATCGGCAGGAGATGACGTCCACGGTGTATTGCCATGGCGGCGGCTCCTGCAAGATCACCATCAGCTCCCACACCACAGCCGGGGAGGTGAGGGAGAGGCGCAGCTGCCCACGTGCTTACTTAGGTCAGGAAAACTGGGCACAGTTAGGCTGACTGTCGTGCACAGTTGCGGCTGGCATGGTTCAGCTGCTCAGTAACCAAGGAAACAGACGTAATGCTAATCCAAGAAGGAGTCGATACCTAGTAGAGATTGCGGACCTGACTCCGCTGCGTCTGCTCTGACAAGGGTTTAGCCTCTCACTTCTGCAGTGTTTTTCTGTTTGCCACACAAATATCTAGCACGTTGGGTGAACATGTTTTCATTTTTCTTTCTTTTTTCAATTTAAACTTAGTACCGTAAAACCAATTGGCTAAAAGGAATAGTGCAGTAAAACCCGGAAAAGCTGGTGTAGCAGAAATACCAGTGGAAATCGCTATGAGTTCGTGAATTTATCAGGCAAACGGGCTTTAGTTTTCATGCGCTTACGGGTTTGCAAGAAACCGTCCGGCATCTGCCCCTAGCTGTGGGCAAAATAACCTGTGTTCTCTTTGGCAAGGAAGAGAGAGAACTGATTTCAAGAGAGCCAGGGAAAACAGCGCCTTGGAGATTCCGTACACGACAGTGTTGGGAGGTTGCTTGGCCCCTCGCTTTTGCTGGCAGCTCCCTCTGGGTTCTGATGAAGGCATATTCTAGAAGCACAGCTTCGGAAGCTGAAGTCCCCGTGTCTTCCAGGTGGTGGAGAAGCTGATCCGAGGCCTGGCCATGGAGGACAGTAGAAACATGTTTGCTCTCTTTGAGTACAACGGACACGTCGATAAAGCTGTCGAAAGCCGGACCATTGTAGCAGATGTATTAGCAAAGTTTGAAAAGTAAGTTCCTTCTCCCTGAGTGCCAGCCAATTAGAGGAAGGACGTTAAGAGCAAGAGGGTTTGAACTTTGATTCCACTTTTGGCTTCAGGGTACATTTGAGTTCATCTCATTTTGCCTGTGTTAAAGCATATGTAATTTCTCATCTCTCTCTGCTGCCTGTTTCTCTTGATTCCTAGATAGAGCCACTGTCTCAAATAGGATTCACCCCGTCATTGATCCTCTACTCCATTCTTTCTCTCGGTGTCCTGCTGTCACCCTTATCTTGGAATTTTCTGATTCTCAGATTTTCACTTGTCATTAGCTTTGAAGCTGGACGAGTGGACAGAAGCCAACTTATAAACTCTTTAAACTGTATTTTGTATCTCTTGGACCTACAATATTCACATCCCCCAAGTAACACAAAAGATATTCCTCCTTTAGCATGATGCCAGTACCAATGACGAGACTCCAGCATGGCTGGGCCCTGCCCCTCCCCAGCTGCATAAGAGGGCAGGAGTAGCTTTAACTAAGAAATTGGGCTTCCCTGGTGGCGCAGTGGTTGAGAGTCCGCCTGCCAATGCAGGGCACACGGGTTCGTGCCCCGGTCCGGGAAGATCCCACATGCCGCGGAGCGGCTAGGCCCGTGAGCCATGGCCGCTGAGCCTGCGCGTCCGGAGCCTGTGCTCCACAACGGGAGAGGCCGCAACAGTGAGAGGCCCGCGTACCACAAAAAAAAAAAAAAGAAGAAAAGAAAAGAAAAAAAAGAAATGTGTCAGGGGACCAAGAGGTTTAGAACAGCCCCAAACTTCCCAGTCCCAGATGAAGTGACCTCCTCTCCTCAAGGTGGGCCTGGTCTAAGTGCTTTGTTGGAAATAAACCAAAATGCGATGGCGGGGGAGAGGGATGTTCCTACTTTCTGTAAACATAGCCTCCCAAATGTTCATGTCAATTTTTATAAATATTATTATAGTTTGCGAGTCGGCAAAGGGAATGAAGGAATAGGCTTTGTTTCTTTGCTTTCTATGTGTAGCTAGGACTAACCAGACTGGGACACTCGGGGAAATACTTGTTAGCTCGGTTTACCTGAAGGCTGCCTGTTTGTTGTCTTAAAGTAAAACTAGGATGAAAGTGTGTTTTTCACCTCTGGGGAAGTAAAATTAGCCGGGAACTCTGATAAGCTTCACTCTGGCTCTATTTTCTCTCCCGCCATCCCCATCTCCACCCTCTCTGCTTTCTGAGCACAGACAGGATGTCTGAATCCTTGCCGAGAATACACCATATGCAGTGAACTCCCTGTGGGTCACCCATGGCCCATTTCTCATTTTGCTTTCTGAGTCTCTCTCAACTTCCGTCTGTAGGCTGGCTGCCACATCAGAGGTGGGTGACCAGCCCTGGAAATTCTACTTCAAACTTTACTGCTTCCTGGACACAGACAACGTGCCAGAAGACAGCGTGGAATTTGCGTTCATGTTTGAACAGGTACATGGAGCTCTTAGGCTCCTTTGCAGACGGGCAGGGGTGAAACCCGTTCATACCCCTCGTACGTTAACTGCTAGTTCTTGGAAATCACGCGTGGCAGTAGAATTCCCAGCATGGACAGGGTCAGCTGCTCTTTCATTCATTTGTAGAAGGAAACTTCTACACGTATTATATGAACTCCTGGGCCAGGAACTGTTCTAGTTGGGACAGGGGAGAGGGTACGGGGGGAGCAATAAGAAATAAGATAGATATACGTGTTCAGTGGTATCCATGCGAGGGAGAACCTTAAGGCGCCACGGGAGGGTTAGGGTACAATTTTAAGGAAGGTGGCCTTTGGTGGAACAAGGGAGCAAGCCAGGCGGGCGTGGTGTCGCACAGCCATGCCTGGCCCATAGCGCCGCTGACCGCCTTGTTGCAGGCCCACGAAGCCGTCGTCCACGGCCACTACCCGGCCCCCGAGGAGAACCTGCAGGTCCTGGCTGCCCTGCGGCTGCAGTACCTGCAGGGGGATTACACGGCCCACGCCCCAGTGCCGCCCCTGGAGGAGGTCTACTCGCTGCAGAGACTCAAGGCCCGCATCAGCCAGTCCACCAAGAGCTTCACACCGTGTGAGCGGCTGGAGAAGCGCCGCACGAGCTTCTTGGAGGGGACGCTGCGCCGGAGCTTCCGGACGGGGGCGGCGGTGCGGCAGAGGGCAGAGGAGGGGCAGATGCTGGACATGTGGGTCAAGGAGGAGGTCTCGTCCGCGCGGGCCAGCATCGTCGGCAAGTGGAAGAAGTTTCAGGGGATGAGCCAGGAGCAGGCCATGGCCAAGTACATGGCCTTGATCAAGGAGTGGCCTGGATACGGGTCGACGCTCTTTGATGTGGAGGTAAGAGCTGCCTGCTGCTTCTCGGACCCGGTTGCACCAGGGTCTGTGCGACCACCACGGTCAGGTTCCTGGGGAAGGGAGGACCTGGTGGAACACTTGGTTCTCTCACCCTCTCTTTTTAGAGCCCCCAAACTTTACCCTTCATACCCGCCACCCACCCAAAGTTTTCTTCCTCCTTTACAGTAAATGCTCTCCTAATGTTAGAAGTGAGTGGAAAATTAAGGTGTCATCTATTCTTAAATAATTTCTGATTCTTTCTTATTCAAGCTATAGCCCCAACAAAAAAGTGCTGGTAAAAATCTGCATTAAAGTTTAAAACAAATTTTTTTTAGAACTGTGTCCATAAAATTAGAAATTTTGGATATCCTTGGATTTTACATTTTTATCTTTTTCCCATGACTGTTTGAAGGGAAGAATTTCTATTTCACAATTTGAATTTGGCTAAACTCACATCAACCCAGTACTGATTCATATCGTTTTTTTTTAACATCTTTATTGGATGGAGTATAATTGCTTTACAATGGTGTGTTAGTTTCTGCTTTATAACAAAGTGAATCAGTTATACATATACATATGTTCCCATATCTCCTCCCTCTTGCGTCTCCCTCCCTCCCACCCTCCCTATCCCACCCCTCTAGGTGGTCACAAAGCACCGAGCTGATCTCCCTTGCTATGCGGCTGCTTCCCACTAGCTATCTATTTTACGTTTGGTAGTGTATATATGTCCATGCCACTCTCTCACTTTGTCACAGCTTACCCTTCCCCCTCCCCATATCCTCAAGTCCATGCTCTAGAGTGAAGTAAGTCAGAAAGAGAAAAACAAATACCATATGCTAACACATATATATGGAATGTAAGAAGGAAAAAAAAGGTCATGAAGAACCTAGGGGTAAGACGGGAATAAAGACACAGACCTTTTTTTTTTAAGTAGACCATTTATGGAAAGAAAATCTTACTAATGATTGAGATCAAGGCTTGGCAAACTGCAGCCCGTGGGCCAAATCCTGCCTGCCTCCTTTTTTGTAAAAAAAAGTTTTATTGCCACACGGCAGGGCTCATTCCTTTACATATTTTTCTCTGGCTGCTTTTACACTGAAATGGCAGAGTTGAGTACGTGTGACAGAGACCACAAAGCCTAAAATATTCACTATCTGTCCTCTAACAGATAAGTTTGCCAGTGCTTGGTCTAGATAAACCAGCCCTTGGTCTGTTTTTCTTATGATCATAATCATTCAGCATGTTATCTGATGACTTTTAAATGAAGCTCTATAAAAGTCTAAATGTTGATCATATATTCCAAGATCCTTTCATGACTTTTCATTGGATGCTATCTTTGGGTTGGTTGGTTGGTTGATCGATTCAATTACATTTGTTTTTAAGTATAAATTAGATGCTTTGTACAAGTACCTCCTCTTTTGTGTCACCAGTGTGTACCCCTCCTGATTCCCATGGCCCTGTGTCGTCATCCCCTACAGCCAGCCCAGCTCTTATTTTCCTCCACTGATCCATGCAGGAAGGTCTGTTGTTAAACCAATGCGATCGACCACCATACACACTTAAGGTCATTGCGGCTCCTTGTCACGAGACGTGTTTTTCAAGAGGAGCCCAAACTGCTCAGCACAGATTGGGAGAATTTCCCTCTGTGATCCTAGATTTTGTATTTGAAGAATAATCATCCAAACCAGGAAGGGGAGGCAGAACTAGAGATAGAAGAGAGTAGCCCTGGCTCGGGCTGCTTGATTCGCTGGGAAATCGCCGTCAAGTTCCACGGCTACGGCCACCTCCGCGTAGCTGATCCAGATGGCCAGGAGAGTGATGATGTTGAGAGGTGGAGAGTCCAAGCAAGATGTTGGATTTACCAAGTAGGGTTCCCCGAATGCACAGGATTGATCAGCTGGTCAGAAATCCATCAAGGCCGCCAAAGAGCCACCATTTCTCATATCTTGTGTTTCAATGCCCCCAGCATAAGGACACGCTGAGTGCACTCAGCGTTCTTTGCAGAGTGGTGGACTCAAAGCCTCTCTTGTGGTTTCTATGTTCTGTTTCTAACTTTTATGATCTCTTGGCACTAACTCTTGCCCCGCAGTGCAAGGAAGGCGGCTTTCCCCAGGACCTCTGGCTGGGCGTCAGCGCAGACGCCGTGTCTGTCTACAAGCGCGGGGAGGGGAGACCGTTGGAAGTCTTCCAGTACGAGCACATTCTCTCCTTCGGGGCCCCCCTGGCCAACACGTACAAGATCGTCGTCGATGAGAGGGAGCTGCTCTTCGAAACCAGTGAGGTAAGAGGCAAATCTTTCATCCGTGGCCTTGACAAAAGAGGAAAACAGCACCCCGTTTCCTGAGGCCTTTGACCAAGTAATTTTATTTGGATATTTCGCTTTTAAGACATAGGAAGATACAGCATGGTGCGCCTTCCCCAGCTGCAGGTTTCTCACAGGCCAGAATCTCACAGCCTCTGCAACATTTGTTCTCTGTACCTCTGCAACAGAGAAATCTGGTTCCCTTGTACCCTTGTAGGAAAAGAAGAGAAAGGGAAGTGATGTAGAGGTCCTATATATATATATATATATATATATGTGTGTGTGTGTATATATATATATATATATATATATATATATATATATATATATATAGCTTGGCAATAAAGCCTTGTGAAACTTACTAGACGAGGCGGCAGTGGATCGCAGCTGTGAGACGTGGGTCTGCCAGTGTCCACGGAGCCGGAGGGAGCGAACGGCAGAGCGTCCTGGACAGAGCTAATTCTAGCTGACAGAAAACACCTCTATATATGTGTGCCATCCCGCTCCAAAGCGTAAAATGTAGTGATAATAATAACGATACTACAAGAAGCCTGTTGAGGTCTCCACATAGGGAGCTGCTAGCAAGCAAAGGTGGGAAGTGGGCAGGAATCACACGCTGCCCGTTTGGCTGTTGGTGTACAGTGATGGAGAGGAGGCGCTGTGCAGGAGGGTGGAAAGAGGTGGGGCTTTGACTGGAGGGCCCCAGGCGCCAGGCTGCCGGGTTTGCACAACTCCAGTAAACAGCGCGGAACTGCCGTGGGCTCTTGGTGTGTGATGTGTAACAACAGTGCTTTTACAAACAGTGTGGGGTGGGATTGGAAGGGAAGAGAGATCAGGGAAATGGGAGCCAGTTAGGATGCCTTCACAGGGACGCAGGCCATCAGGAGGGACGGGCCAGAAGGGGAGGCAGTGAACGCACCATGAAATAGCTACTGCTGGACTCTCAGAACTGGCAGGGAACAGAACGGGCACACGAGGCTCTGCCAGCTCCTCGGGCCTCAGCTCTGTGTCTCCAGCTGCGTCACGAGGTTTGACCAGCACGATAGGATGCAGTCTTTAAAAGCTGTGATTGTGGGCTCTATCTTCAGTGGGGACAGTGACCCGAGCCCTGACCCTGCCCACACACTGTAGTGTCATCTGGTGGGGGGCTTTTTGTCTTGCAAAATCTGACAGTTTTACATCAGGCAACCACCAGGTGGCACACGTCATACGTGGAAAGGCCACGAGTCCCCCTTCTACCCAACGAGGAATAGGGAAAAGCAGCTCTAACTCTTGGCTTCCTACACAGCCTGCGCCGTGGATTCGCACGGCAGGCTGGTGGCTTTTGCTGGGAGGACGGGCCCCCGCCTGCCCGCGCTGGGCAGAGGATGTCTGGTTGTTAGCCTGGGTCCCCTGGCCCCTCAGAAACTTGTGACCGTGGGCCGATTCTGCTCCCCCGGCAGGTGGTAGACGTGGCCAAGCTCATGAAAGCCTACATCAGCATGATCGTGAAGAAGCGCTACAGCACCTCGCGCTCCGTGAGCAGCCAGGGCAGCTCCAGGTGAAGGTGGCCGTGAGTCCATGTGAATTGAGCATCTCCACGTGCTGCCCCCTCGGCCCCAGCCGGCTCCTGCACCTGCAGCCCAAGGCGAGGCTGCCCAGGCTTTCCAGAAGCCCCTCGTCGGAGGGCGGTGTCTCGGGGGACCTTTCATCCTGTCCACTCCAGTGATCAGTGTCTCAAGCTGTCGACCCAGTTTCCAAAGCTTTACTTCTTTTAGACGACACATGCCTTAAAAAAAGAGGAAATGAAACCCACGCTGCCACCAAAGCAGCCAGAAGTGCCTTAACTTGTGGAACCGACACTAATCCACCTTAACTGTGCTACTGAAGAGAAATGCTTTCCCTCCCTTTTAGGGGAAACTTGCTAAGCTTGAGGGGGGTGGAGGGGGGGCGTTGATCCATCTATTCTGCACTAACCTCCCAGCCTGATTTCCCCCGGGAGGGAAGGTGAGGGAGTGGGGAGGGGGGACGGAGGGAGAGCAAGAGGACGACGGTCTATTTTAGTTGGAGCGCTGCTGGCAGCCTTCCTCATTGGACGTATATTAACTTTTTCTGTTTCATCTTTTAAGTGCATGCGCCTGCCCGTGCACGCATGTGTCCATAAACCCATCACTTTCATCATTGTTCATGAGCATTGAAAGCAAAGGGAAAGAGGATGTGCAATGGCGTAACGTCTGTATATTTTAATAGTTCAGAGTGAGAGTCGTCAGCTGTTACTTTACAAGGTGGTTTTATTAACAACCCGGAATCCTGGAGTTTCCTGTCTTTGCTGTATTCCGAAAGCCACATTTTGACTCCAGTTTTGTTTCACGTGTAGCAAAATCTGCAATCTGTGTCTGCTGTGTTACAAACAGATATGCAGCCTACAGATAACTGTATTTATAAACCACTCTTAAACAGCTGGCTCTAAGGCTGTTTTTAGAACCGTATGAAGGCATTTTGGAGTCCTTAGTTTCTATGAGATTTAAGTTAAAAAATGTTTCTTGGAAGGTTAGCTCGTATCACTCTGGGTAGGTTGCAACATAACCATGTTGGAATATGGGGGAAAGATGCTACCTTCCTTGAAAGCATAACACATGAGTGGATCTTTAAAGGACCCTGACGTTCAATGCTGAGGTTTTAATAAAATACACACCTATTTTATCCCACGTGTATAATGGTGGTCTGAACAAGGCCCCTGTAAATAAGTCAGCATTTATGACCAGAAGAAAAATAATCTGGTCTTGGACTTCTATTTTTATACAGAGAAGTTGTAAAGACTTAGGCCAACTAAGTCTACCCACAAAGAAAAAGGAAAGTTGCCTTACCCCTATGGACAGCCATGCGGAATCATTGTTTGATGGCTCAAGAAAGTCTGACAATAAAAGATATTAGTTAACGTGCAGTGTAATTTCTTTATGGGGCAGCTCTGAATACCATATGGACTTTGTTTCTGCTGGGTTTTGGTTTTAATGCTTTGGGCTTCAGAGGGTTGAAGCTGTGTGTTCCATGCACTTGATCACCAGGTCTAAAAGCAAACACATGTAGACGTCTCAGCTGCTTTTTTAGACACAGAGCGTGACTCCAAGAAAGCTGAGAAGGTAAAAGACCAGGTTCGAGGAAATCACAGAAATCTAAGGACTTGAATTGTGGGTGTCGGAGCGCCCCCTGTAGATGAGCCCCAGGATTCCTGGTGGCGAAATCATGGTCCTGCATCCACTGGCAGCCCTGATCGCTGTGAGCACAATACAGGGGGAGCTTATTTAGCGACCCATTTACCCAAAGAACTAGCCGGGGACGTGGGTCTCACCTGCACGGGCTCCTCGGCCGGACACAGCACGTGAGCAGTCCCCTCTGTCCCTCTGTAAGCGCTGTGTGTCCGTGTGTCTGTGTGTCCGGGAGACCCCTCTTCCCACTCCACAGGGATTGGGAGACGACCTGAAGCCAGGGGCTGCCCCAGCGCCTGTGGCCTCGAGGTGACGAGAGGGAAGGTGAGCTAAGACTCGGATATTTTCTTGTCCTTATTTTCATTTCAGGCCCTGCGAGCAGCTGGCAGAAGTGCCTTTCCCACTGCCCACCACTCAGGATTCCCTCTGTAACTTCTCACACCCCGCAAGGCTGCCCCGCACCCCCAATTACAGATGAGGAATTAGGCAGAGAAAAGCAAAGCGACTCCACTAAGGCGTTGCAGCAACACCAGAGCTAGGACCCAGGTCTCTTTACACAAAGGCCTTTCCTCGTCAATAGCTTCATTGTAACATTTTATTTAGAAACAATTATAGATTCACAGGAAGTTGCCATGAAGGTAAAGAGAGGCCTGTACACCCTTCACCGGCTGTGTCCCCAGTGGTAACATCTTATACAACCGCAGAAAATACCACAACTAAGAAACGAACACTGACTTTTCTTCCCTCCACAGAGTTGATTCTGATTTCACCAGATTGACACGTACTCGTTTGTGGGTGAGGTTAATAGGTTTGAACGGGCCCGTGGAGTAATTTTGAGTCCGCTTATCGCAGAGAAAGGCATCAATATGAAAGATGGCATCGCTGCAGACTTAGAAACCTAGTTGTTTTTTCATTTGTCTTCATTTTTAATTCTTTTGAAAGAGGATACACATAGGTGAGGTTTTTTTTTAATTCAAACAGTGGGAGTAAAGTGACTTTTCCTCCCAGCCATGATCCCCGGTTTACCCATTTTCCTTCCCCAGAAACAGCTATTTTTACCATTTTCTGGAATATCATTCCAGAAATGTTTCGAGCATACACTCACGTAAATATTCCCATCCCCTTCCCTTTTAAAAAATACGTAAAAGCATAAATTCTTTTGCACCTTTTTTCCCCAGAATATTTTAGATGTGATTCCACATGATACCTCTAGAGGCGCCTCATCCTTTTAGTGTCCTAGACAGCTTTGGGGAGAGGAAAGAAAAAAGAGGCCCCTTGATTTCTCTCTTAAGATAGTTCAGAAATGTAAGAAAGCCAACTCTTATTTATAAGACTTTTTACTCAGCACCTTAAGTTCAGATCACATATACACTTATAGTAAAATTGTGTATTTAATCTATCTCATCCATTGGGATCTTTGATATATTCTAGAAGTACGTTTATGTCTACTGGGTATAAAAGTACGTGCTTTAGAGAGCATGAAAATCCTCACCCACCAAAGCTTACTATCTAATAGGGACCAAAACAAGCACAAGCACACGTAAAACTAAATTTAACCAGCACCTTTATGCCTGTTTTGTATAATTGACCAGAGAAGCATCATTGACATGAGGGGAAATATTGGACCTGGATTCGAGATTTGGCATTGCGATTTTCGGAGTATATAATTTTGATCTTTTAGGTCAGGGGTCAGGAAACTACAGCCCAAAGGCCAACCAGCTTATTTTTTTTATTTATTTATTTTTTTTTGCCGTACGTGGGCCTCTCACTGCTGTGGTCTCTCCCGTTGCGGAGCACAGGCTCCGGACGCGCAGGCTCAGCGGCCATGGCTCACGGGCCCAGCCGCTCCGCGGCATGTGGGATCTTCCCGGACCGGGGCACGAACCCGTGTCCCCTGCATCGGCAGGCGGACCCTCAACCACTGCACCACCAGGGAAGCCCCCCAACCAGCTTTTTAAATAAAGTTTTATTGGAACAGATCTCTACCTGTTGATTTGTGTGGTGTCTAGAGGTGTGATTGCCCTACAACAGCAGAGCTGACCATTTGTGACAGGACCTCCTGCAAAGCTGAACGTACTTACTCTCTGGGCCTTTGTAGAGTTTGTAGACCCCTGTTTTAGATGATTATACAAGTACACCCTCTCCTTTATAACAAATCGTTGGCTCTAGAATTTTGATTCCACACGTTAGGCAAGGAATATAGTCTGCAGGTCGGAGACGGTTGCTCTGTGCTTCTTGTCAACTATATTGAATGACCTCCCTGGTTTCCCTCCCTGCATTTCTCATCATAGATTGGCTTAGTATCACCCCTCGTTTCTACTTGATCAGTACCCAGATTTTGACTAGAGCTTCTCCAGGACAGAAACTGTCTTCCCCGCACACACTCCAAGAAAGCCAGCACGGTGCCCGCCGGGAGCGTCACGGGCTGAGCTTAGCCAGACATAGTGAACGAGTCCCAGCCTCAGCTCTCAAGAAGTTCTGGAGATCAGACAAATTCAGGTGAAAACGCTAAATGCCCACCCAAGGTCACACAGCAGGGGGCAGACGAATTTCAGGAAGTAGTGTTCCAGGGGCCCAAAGCAGGGAGGTGGATGTGGCTGGGATGGGGGGTGGGGGAACCCGAGGGGAAGAGGTGGGGCACCTTCAGCTGGTCTTGCCCTACGGCCGGGGCTAAGGATTCCTGTGAGCATGAGCACAGGGGTGGAGGTGTCGGGGCAAAGGTCAGAAGCCATGCCACGGCCCCCTTTGCCCCAGCCCCAGATGGCATCTTCACTGGCCTCTAGGCTTTCACCCTTGGTACCCTTCATCTCCCTCCCTGACCTGTGTAGGCTGTTCTCCACAGACCAGACGCCCAGAGGTGTCTTTATCAAACATAAATCCCAAATATCCCTCTTTTACTTAAAACTCTCCTGTAACCTTCTAACCAAAAGATGCATCTCTACTACACGCCCTGTGCTTTCTGCCCCACTTGTCTCCGGCCTTGTCTCATGCACGCTCTACCTCACCCATGTTTCAGCCCATAAGCTGGCTCTTATCTGGCAGCACATATTTCGGCCCTGCTTTCATTTTGCCCCCCTTTTGTCAGTCCCCCAACTTAGAGCATCTGCTGCTCAGCAGTGGGAAGGTGACCCTGACATTTCCTGCTGAGACCCAGTGTCTGTACTCAGGATGACAAGAGCTGTAATTCCCAGGCACCCGGAGCTCTGGCAGCAGTTCATTTATGGGCTCCCCAGGGGAAAACAGTCCCACTTGGTAATGTTTGCTGATTCTCATGGTGGCAATATTCCCACCATAGCTGACTTCAAGCTCCAAGGTGACGTCACTGAACGCAGAGTTGAAACGACACGCACGGTCGGCTCTCCAAAGCTGGCAGAAGCTGGGTCCTGCGCCCCATGGAAAGGACACGTCAGTAATAACGTTTCAGTAAAAATCAACATCTTATTCAGAGGAAAACCTCTGAAGGAAGTAAAAAAGAAGGCGCTTAGAAAGCCTGAAGCATTTTGAGTGAGGGAAGATTACGTGGAAAAAGTAAATATGTTTTCAGAGGATGTAATCGTTGCCTATATTTAGTTTTCCCAAGAACTTTTATTTTCTCTTTCAAGTAATAACAGGATCGAGTTGATTAGCAGTTTGCGACATAAACAGGGTCTACTGCCTCTGAGGCATCCAGACGTTTGCTCGGTGGGAACCAATTGCTAGTTCTCACTGTTCCCTCCTGACACGCCAGGAAAGAAAATGAATAATTCCTATAACTCTGATCTCTTGCCGGAATTGTTCTTTGTAAGTTTACTTAGTGACTTGACACTGAGGAAATTTAATAGGCCTCTTGATTAGAGATAAGAAAACCCCAAGGATCAACACCAACCAGAACATAATTTAATTAACTTTAATTTACTAAGTATTTACTAAATTCTTGCTGTTTGAATAAAAAAGCCAAACACTCTCTCAGTGGGGTTTGCAAAGGAAACCCAAGAACTGTCTTAAGTTGCTTAGAGCCCAGTTGGAGATAAAATATATAAATATATGAAATAGGAAGTCGATTTGTATCAGAGCAAGAGTGTATGGACCATTGCATATGTGTTGAAAGGTCCAGAAAACAAGAATGCTAGGAGGAGTGTTTTCAAAGGTGAATATCGAGCCGAAAAATGCATGTTCGTGATGTTTAGTCCGAACTCATGCCCATGGAACAACGAATGAAGAAACTCCATGAGGCAGAAGGGAGCAAAGTGTGGATTTCTAAGTAATTCCTTCTTATGCTCTCCTTTCACTGTGTTTTTCCCTCGACCATCTCTCTGATGTGACCGGCATTTGTTACCATTTGCTCAGCATGTATTACGGTGCCTGGTACACCACGACCATCATCTTATTGTGTCCTCCCAGTGATCACGATGTAGGTGTTGGCAAACCTATTGTACGTTGAGGATATTGGGATTTAGAAAGTAATTTATTTAACTAGCTGTAACAGCTTGGCTGTGTTAACAAGTCACTCCAAAATCCAGTGGCCGAAACAACAGTCCTTTATTGAGGGCATGATTCTATAGGTGGGCAGTTTGAGCTGGGCTCAGCTGGGCAGTTCCCTGCTGGGCTCACTCATGACTCTGCAGGCCAGCTGCACAAAGATCACCTTCGTTGATCTTACCTTGGCTTCCTCCTGTGTCTGGGGCCTCAGATGGGATGGCTGAGCTCTGCTCTGTGGGATCTCCCATCCCCCCGCTTAGCTGGCATTGGCGGATTCACATGGCGTTTGGCAAGGTCTCAAGAAAGCTAGGAGGGACAGGCAAAGTCTCGTGAGGCTTAGGTTTAAAACAGGCACATGGTTAATTCTGCCACATTCTATTGGCTAAAGCAAGACCCAGTGCCAGACCAGAACCAAGAGAGGGGGAAACAGACTCCATGGTTAATGGAAGCTTTGCAGAGTCACTCAGCCAGAGGTTGGAGAACTGTGGCTCCTTTTATAATCTGCCGCACTGGCTGAAAAATCACAAAACTACAGCGGACAGAGGATTCACACCCGGGTTCGTCTGACTCTGAAATCTCGCTCTTATCACAAAGCTATGTTAAAATCCAAATACTTCCTCTCTGTTTCTTTACAGGGCCACACGCATCCTCTGTGGCCTCGTTTACCACCATCCCACTACCGGCTTCCTCTAATTAGACATGCACTGTTAATGTAAACAGACACATGCCCATACTACTCCCTTTTCCAAATGTCTTCTATTTTTCCCTTGCCTGAGATGACCTTTCTCCCCGCTCATATTTTCTTCATCGGTGACAACCTAGATTTTAATTCCTCCACAAAGCCCCCTGCTGCAGAGACAGCTAACCATTCCCCAGTCATCTGTCCATTCTCTCCTTTTACCGTCGGATGCTACAGAAACTACAGAACACATTTCCCAGCCGCTGGCTTTAAATCACCCTTCATGCAAAAACCCACTCCCTCCCTCTCATGACTGAATCAAGCTCTGGTGTGGATGAGGTTCCGTGGGTGTGGTCCCAAGTACAGCTCGCTGATTAAATTCTTGCTTCCTGGAAGATCTGTGCACTGAAGAGACAAGTCTTCTGTTCTTTGCATACAATAATGGGACTGGCATACAGTAACAGCTATGGACACTAATTTAAAAAGAGGGAAATGGGGCTTCCCTGGTGGCACAGTGGTTGAGAGTCCGCCTGCCGATGCAGGGGACACGGGTTCATGCCCCGGTCCGGGAAGATCCCACATGCCGCGGAGCGGCTGGGCCCGTGAGCCATGGCCGCTGAGCCTGCGCGTCCGGAGCCTGTGCTCCGCAACGGGAGAGGCCACAACAGTGAGAGGCCTGCGTACCGCCAAAAAAAAAAAAAAGGGAAATGGGAGGCACATAATAGTCACTAATCCATGGCATTTATGGAAGAAGAAGGATGACTCGGAGGGTATACCCAAGAACCCATGGAGAATGATTCCTAGTCAGTGGAACTGAGTCCTAATCATGGAACTGGCAACATATGTTCAGCTGGATTTCAGAAATGCATGAAGGAGAAATGTCGACAGTTGGGGCCAGAGGACCAATCATGGTGGCTTTAAACGCATCCACAAATCTCTGATAACCCTCCCATGAGAAGGTGGAGTCTGATTCTCCTCTCTTTCTAACAAATAGAATGTGACAGAAGGGACAGCGTTCAACCTCCAAAGCCAAGTCATGAAAATGGACACAACAGCTTTTGTTTGACTCTCTCGGAACATGTGCTTTTGGAGCCCCGACAGTCACCGTGCTGGAGAGACAATGGGTGGAGAAGCTTGGGGAGAAAGATGCCTGCGGCACCAAACGTCAGCTAATCCTACAAACAAAAATATGTTGGAGATAGGAGGAAACGGGTTTATAACGCAATTTATTATACAGGTGAGGAAGGTAGATTCAGCACTTTTAATTTCATGGCCCTTCCTCTTCAATGATGCTTAGTGTAAAGAAAAATCTAATCACTAAAATGAAACAAAATACATCCTTTGACGACAAAGGAAGTCCCATTTATTGGTTAGTAGGAAGCCTCTGCTGAAATGTTTATTTTGTCTTTTAAACCATCTGGCCTTCTGTTGCTTGGTAGAACCATGAATTTTTTAATAGTAAATTTCTGCTGCTGTTCACCCAGAGCATGCTACCTAGAATCTTCCATGTGAGATGGCAAGTTGATACCTGCCATTAAGGTCACCTCTCCTTCCCCAGCTTCTGCACAAATGACCCTTTGTCATTCAGGCCTCGGTTTAAGTGTCAACTCCCTAGAAAAGGCTTTCTTCACCACCAGATATAAGATGGCTAGACTTTATTGCATCACTGGCCACTACATGATATTTTCTTGTTTAATTGTCTATTGTCTGTCTTCCCCAGTTAGAACGTAAGCTCCGTGAGAGCAGAAATGTTTTCTTATTTATTACTGTGACTCTGTTAACTAGAACCGAACTAGAACTGAACATAGTAGATGCTCAGTAATTATTTCTTGAATAAATGAATAAATGTTGATTTTCAGTGCGGGAAGGGGCACCCCAGCTGAGATTCCCTGGAGGACAGAGCCCAAGGCAGAGATTAACTGCTGATGCTTGGGAAGTGCAATCCCAGGGCAGCAAGGATAAGCCAGTGAGGCAGAGAAGGATGGGAAGCCACGCAAAGGACCGTATCACCGTGCCCACTGCAGTTTCCCATGAGCCACCAAGAGACCCAGCCAGGCGTTCAGCAGGAATCTCTCTGTGGCCACATGGGACATCTCTGCACAGGCTCTCCAGGGAATTCCTGCCCCAGAGCACTCCTCCAGGGAGAGGAAAAAAAAAAAAGTCTCTTCCTGGCTAGGTCCTGCCTTTTGGTTCCCATTTGTTGAATTTCACTATGTGGGGAGTCAGCTCCCTCACCTTTCCATGTCATCTGGTGCCTTTTTCGTTTTTAATATTTATTTATTATTTAATTTGTTTGCACTGGGTCTCAGTTGCAGCACGCGGGACCTTTTAGTTGCAGCATGCGGACTCCTTAGTTGCGGCATGCCTGCGGGATTTAGTTCCCTGACCAGGGATCGAACCCGGGGCCCCTGCATTGGGAGTGTGGAGTCTCACTCACTGGACCACCAGGGAAGTCCCTTTTTCTTTTTTTCTTGTTTTTTAATCTGATGCCTTTAAAAGCCACGTGGGACTCCGCATCCCCCATGGTGGCAGGCTGAACAATGGGCCCCAAAGATATCCTCATCCTAACCCCTCCGACCTGTTCAGTTACCTTGTACAGCAAAAAAGACTTGGAAGATTGGATGAAATTGAGGATTTTGAGATTATTCTGGGTTATCCGCGTGGGTCCAATGTAATCACGTGTCATGAGGAGGCAGGAGATCAGATTCAGCAGTAGCAGACGAGAAGGAAGCAAGAGGTCGTAGTGAGGCAAACAAGGGGCCACAAGCCAAGGAATGCCAGCAGCCTCTGGAAGCTGGGAGAGGCGTGGAGTGGATTCTCCCTTGGAGCCCTCAGAAGGAAGCAGCCCAGCCGACGCCTTGATGTAGCCCCGTGAGCCTCATTCCAGATGTCTGCCCTCCAGAACTGTAAGAAAATAAACGTGTGTTGTTTTAAACTACTGAGTTTGCGGTAACTTGTTCTAGCAACGATAGGAAACTAACACACATGCGCTACAGGGGGGGCACTGCCTCTAAGTCTGTGTCAGGAGGATCCAAAGGCCTCAGACACACAGCCCGTCAGCCTCAAGGGGTGGAAAAGTGTGGGCCTGCAGGGTGGCTGTCAGCCATCTCGATGCTGAGAGCCTGGGTGATGGGCAAGGCCAGGGCACCTGAGGAGGTACATGACACAAACACAATACAGGGATAGGTATTTAAAATGACGGCTTATATTAAGACGTTGAGGACAGAGGAAAGATGTACATGCTGATTGCATTCATACTGCACTTTATTATACTTCATTTCCAGTTATGGTGAGGGATAGCTGCCCAGCTCTGTAAAACACCCCTGGGCCTCTCAGAGGGAATCTGATACTGTCCCGTCATCTGTATCTGCATCACACCATCACAAACATACCTTCAAATCTGGTAAAAATCTACTGAGGCAGAAACAATTTTATTTAATGTAGACTTGATATAGAATTTATAGAGAGCATGTGTTAGGGTAACTTTAGCAAACAAACTCCTACATTTTTTTGGGGTTTTTTTGCGGTATGCGGGCCTCTCGCTGTTGTGGCCTCTCCCGTTGCGGAGCACAGGCTCCGGACGCGCAGGCTCAGCGGCCATGGCTCACGGGCCCACCCGCTCCGTGGCATGTGGGATCTTCCCGGACCGGGGCACGAACCCGTGTCCCCTGCATCGGCAGGCGGACTCCCAACCACTGCGCCACCAGGGAAGCCCCGAACTCCTACATTTGGACTAACACTATTAAAGGTGATTTCTTGCTTATGTAACAGTCCAATATGGGCATCATGTTGGGAGGTTCTGCTCCTGTGGTTATTCCGGGGTCCAGGCTGACGCAGGCTATGCCTTCTTCCACATTTACCTTCCAAGGTCACCTTCGGCAGAAACAGATGGCACAGAAGGAGCAGTTGATTGGATAAGGACGTACACCTCTTAACCTACTCAGCCTAGACGTGTTATCACTTCCGCTTATAATCCTCTAGCAAGATCTAGCCACGTAGCATTACTTCTATGCAGGGGATGCCGGGAAATGTAGTTCCAGGTTTTTCAGTAACAACAGTATGTTATATAAGGGGAGACTGAAACTTTGGTGGACAGCTGCCCCTCTGGACAAGAACTATTCATGAAGACTCTTTCCCCCCCGAATATGGAAAACTCTTCCCCCAGCCAAAAAAAGAACACTCAAGGGAATTAACTCAAAATCCGATTAGTTACTGAATCCCCAGGAGCAAGACAGATGGGTAACCAATGAGAGATTGCTCAACTGTACAATGAAAATAAGTCAAGGAGGTATGATCAGAAGGCCAAGAGGCTACCATCCCAATAAAAAGTCATAATCACTTGCCCATCTTCCAGACCTGAGCCAGTGTTTGGACCCAGTTCCACTGACTGAAGAAAAGACTGTGTCCGCAGGAGGCAAGCCACAAGTGTATGTGGTCCTGGGTCTCCTAATCCTTCAGCAAAGGATTTCTTGGGCAACTGAACTCTGAAGGTTACCCAAGTATTTTGATGACTACTGGGCAAGGTCTTTTAGTAGACATTAATACCTAGAGACACTAATCACCATCACTGGCCTCTGATAGAGTACAGGGATATTGGGTCTGGCCTAGAAATGGAGACCTGGCCCAGATCCAACTTACAGTGGGTCCACTGTGTCTGTGGCCCCAGCTGGTGGTCATTTCCCGGGACCCCAAATGCTTGGTAGTTGTACAACTTCACACTGGTTCCTTGGAAGACTGCCAGAGTGCAGAGGGCCAAGGAGAATTCTCTGAAATGAATCCCTCCATGAGCAGGATAGCAAGTCAAAACTGACATGGCGTCTCGGGGAAAATGGCAGAAATCACTGTCATCCCTAAAGAACTAGAGGATTCAGGGTGAGGCCCCCATCATGTGGCCTTTTAATGCACAAGTCTGGACTCTGTGAAAACCAAGTCAACCAAGCATCATCCCAATTGCTGTGCCAGATGTGGTCTCACTGCCAGGTCAGAACAGCTTGGCCTCAGTGCATGTTGTGTGTGATTTAACATTCATTCTTCCTTGAAATCCTGTTTTTTGAACTAATTTCAAGTGAACTGAAATCAGAATATACGACTGTATGTCTGAAGATACACAAGATATTTAGGAAAGGGTTAATTTTTTCAAGGAGAGCTATATAATTAAAACTTAATAAATGACTATGTATAATAATAAGTTATCCATATGGTACTGCTCTCCTTGTTTCTTGAGCATGTCAAGCTGGTTCTAGCTTCAGGATGTTTTCACTCGCTGTTCCCTCCATCCGGCATGCCCCTGCCTCCAGAACTTCACATGACTAGGTGTCTTACTTCATTTAGGTCTCCGCTCAAAAGTCACTTTCCTGACCACCCTGTCCGTTAAAGCCCCCTCTTCTGAGTTAATTCTCTCTCTTTTTACCCTGTTCTGATTTTCTTCACTGCACTTAGCACAGGTTAGATTGTTAGGCTAATGGTCACTTCCTAATGAATTCCATGCTCTCATGTTGTCCCCTCTCATGATGATTCGGGGCTTAGCCATATGATTTGCCTTGGTCATTGGGACATTAGAAAGGGTGACCCAAGCAGAGGCCTGAGAAATGCTTGAACAATAGGAGATTGCCCTCATGGAACCCAACTGCCAAGTGAGGAGCCTGAACTAGCCTGCTGGAGAGGCCACAGGGGGACAACTGAGACATATCAGCTGACAGCCCCAGCCAAACGCTGTGTAGCATCTGCCAACTGATGGCAAAAGCATAAGTGAACCCAACACCATAGCATGGATCTCAGACATGCCGCTCCAGCTGGTCTCTCCCCAGTTGCCAACCCATGGAATCATGAGCAAATGAAAGCTGTTTGAGGCCACCAAGTTTCGGGATGGTTTGTTAGGCAGCAGTAAATTATACCTATCACTATTTGAAATGATATATCTATGTGAAGATTTGCTCATTGCCTGCCAACCCTTCTAAAATTTAAGCTCTATGAGGATAGGAATTTTATCTTGGGTACACTATGGTCCCCCTGTCTGTCTGGCCCATAGAGGCACCCAGAAGACATCTGTTGTTGAATGAATGAACAGTCTCTCGTGGTCTAGCCTCATCTGGTCCTATGGCTTCCAGTAAGATCTCTAAATTGGGCCCATTGGAAAGATCTGTCCCTGTGCATCTGTTCCAATTGACCACACAACATGACCAACTGAAATTCAACATTTTCCAAACTGATGTTATTTTTCTCCTCAAATTTGTCTCCAGCCTTTCTCCTCTATTCCATAATTTAGTAATGGCACAGAAATATAACCAGTCTTTTAAGGGGCTGGGATGATGGTTAATTTTATGTGTCAACTTGGCCAGGCTTTGGTGCCCAGTTGTTTTATCAAATACCTCTAGATGGTGCTGTGAAGTTATTTTTTTAGGGGTGATTCACATTTAAATCAGTAGACTTTGAGCAAAGCAGACTGCCCTGCATAATGTGGGTGGGCCTCATCCAACCAGTTGAAGGCCTTAAGAGAAAAGCCTGAAATGCCCTAAGGAGGACAGAATTCTGTCTCCAGACTGCCTGCAGATTCAAGACTGAACATCAACTCCTGTGGGAATTCCCAGCCTCCCAGACCACCCTGCAGGCTTCGGACTTGCCTGTGTCCACAACTGCATGATCCAATTCCTTAAATCCCCCTCCCCCTTTTCCCCGTACACATACACACACACAGACATTCTGTTGGTTCTGTTTCACTGGAGAACCCTAATACAGGGGTTATCTTGGACCACCTCCTCTCCCTCACTTCCCAATATTCATTCAGTCACCAGAGCCGACTGATGCTGTATACGACATGTCTCCTGCGTCTACCCTTTCTCTGTCTCCACCTCCCCTGTCTTGGTTTAGGCTCTTAGCATCTCTTGCCTGTGCTATTACAAAAGTCCATTAACCAGTCTCTCTCCCTCATCTTCTCCCAATTCACCTGCCACTTCACCACCAGGGTTATCTTTCTAAGATAAGAATCAGATCACGTCACTTACTTCCAAAGCTTCCCCATCACCTACAGGATGCAACTCAAACTCCTCAGTGTAACATGAAATCTCTTGATCAACTAGCTTGATTCCCAGCTCCATCTCTCCTACTCCTCAATAAATACCCCAAATTCTAGCTATATTTAACTACCTGTGGATCCCCAAACATGTCATGATACCTTCACACCTTCATGCTTCTGTATATTTTGTTCCATTTTCTTGGAATGTCTACCAATCTGTTTTGAAAACATTCTGACCTCCTCTTCACATCCTAGCTCAGAGCTACTCTTTGTTCTGAAGCTGTCCCTGGATGCTTGGGCATAATTTTTAGACAGTGATAAAGATCTTTTCATAAATCTTGTTTTATTATATTGGCATTAACGTATGTGTCTGTATTTCTCAAAAGACAAGGGTCTCTTTGATGGCAGGGACTGTGTCTTATTCATAATTAGATCCCTAGTCCTAGTCTTTTGTTTAGCTCATAATAACCACTCAAAACATGTTGAGTCCCTGTTTACGTGTTCGATTTTAAGCCCTTTGAAGGCAGAAACCATGTTGTTGTTTATCTTTGTATCACTCGTGGTACCTCTCATAGGATCTTGTATATAGTTGATGTTCAATATAAGAAGATAGAATTACATAGATAAGCTACAGTTCTCTAGAGAAAGCAGAAATATTTCATTTCCTGTTGCTATGATTCCCATGCTCTGTTGTCACAGTGATTCTAAGTCAAGCAAGAGTTCTTGGAAAAGAGAAATTATCAAAGGTCATAGTCTCAGGCAAAAGGAACTAGAAGAGATCTGTGTTTAAAAAAAAAAAAAAAATATATATATATATATATATATATATATATAAACGTTCTCTATTTCCTATTCTCTCATACAGTCTTCTAAAAAACATCTGTTTGAAAATGTTCAAGCCCACAGGAAAGTTGAAAGAACAGACCAATGAACACCCAGATACCCCTCACATAGATTCACCAGCATCTTGCTGCACCCATTTCCTCTATCTCTCTATTTATATCTCTCTCTCTATATATATACACACACTTCCTTTTTGCTGAAAGCAGATGGCTGCTCTTCTGGCATTTCACACCTAAATGGTGCATATTGCATCACTCAGAAGGAGGATATTCTCTCACACCACCATATCATTATCATGCCTAAGAAAAGCAGTATTGATTCAACAAGATCACCTACTATGCAGTCTGGACTCAAATTACCCTAATTTTCCCTCCAAATGTCCTTGATAACTATTTTTTTGACCCAGAATCCAATCAATTTTCACACGTTGACTTGGCTGTTATATTTCTTTATTCTCCTCAATCTCTTCCTCTGTTTTTTTTGTTGTTAAATTTATTTATTTTATTTTTGGCTGCGTTGGGTCTTCGTCGCTGTGCGTGGGCTTTCTCTACTTGTGGCGAGCGGGGGCTACTCTTCGTTGCAGTGTGTGGGCTTCTCATTGAGGTGGCTTCTCTTGTTGCGGAGCATGGGCTCTAGGCTCACGGGCTTCAGTAGTTGTGGCTCGCGGGCTCAGTAGTTGTGGCTCGCGAGCTCTAGAGTGCAGACTCAGTAGTTGTGGCGCACGGGCTTAGTTGCTCTGCGGCATGTGGGATCTTCCTGGAGCAGGGCTCGAACCTGTGTCCCCTGCATTGGCAGACGGATTCTTAACCATTGCACCACCAGGGAAGTCCCTATTCTTTTTGATCCTTAAAGTTTCCCAGATTTGGTCAGTGGAATCCCTTTCAGGCTGGCTTCTGTGTCCTTTTGATATGAACTATTAAATTGTCTTTGAACTTATCTTTGCTTGCCAGCATGCAACACCTTCCTGACTCAGACCTACTATCAGCCAATTCTCTAAGGAGCCTTGGTTCTTTTTGGTAGAAAATAGTTAGAAACCAACACCTGCTCCCTAAGTGAGCTTATTGCCATGGGGTATTATTGATTCAGGCCCTTCATAGTTACTGATAGCTCCAATTAAAATCCTACAATCCTACCACAACCCTTGATGCTCTGTACTTGGGGCTCTTCTGCAAAGGATGGGCTTCTCACCTGAGGTTGCAGCAAAAGGACACCGAAGGAGAGATTCCCTTGTCAGTCAGCTAGTTGTAGCCCAGGGTGGCTGCCTGCCAGGCTTCTCAGAGTGGGCAAACTTTTGTACAGAGAGGGGAGGATCTCTCACAAGGGAGGGCAATGAACATTACCCAATGAGCATTATCAAAACATCCACCTGGGACCCAATACTTACCTACCTGGGGATTTTTTTAACATAAAATCAGCTTTTGAAGATTTTCTACTTAGGAATAAATTAAGGACAAAGCTGCTTTTGTAGTTTTCTCGAAGCAAATGACATCTTTCCAACTAAAAGCTACTTGACCAATTACCCCTGGAGAAAGGTCCCCCTTATTTCCTCTGAACAGAGTTCTCAGTGGAATGTTGTGGTTAAGCCACCCCTGTGGGGGAGACTACTTTCTGATTCAGCACACTGCAGAGGGTTCTGTGAATTTCTATTAGTACACAAACTTTGGAATCTGTTGCCACTGCAATTTTTTTTTTTTTTTTTTTTGCAGTGCGCGGGCCTCTCACTGTTGTGGCCTCTCCCGTTGCGGAGCACAGGCTCCGGACGCGCAGGCTCAGCGGCCATGGCTCACTGGCCCAGCCGCTCCGCAGCATGTGGGATCCTCCCGGACCGGGGCACGAATCTGTGTCCCCTGCATCGGCAGGCGGGCTCTCAACCACTGCGCCACCAGGGAAGCCCGCCACTGCAATTTTTGCACGTGGTACATCTTCCTGTGAGATACTGGGTGATGATTACAAAATGGCTGGACGTAGTATCCAGATTCCCACAGAGATATCCCCACCCCGGGTCTCGACTAGAGTTATCTCAAGTCATTTCCACAACAGTCTTGAGACTCAGGTATTATTCCTGTTTTAAAAGATGAGGAAACCAAGACTCGGAGAGTCTGTGTTAGAACACAAAGCCAGAGAGCTACTATATTTAACTGATGCTAAAGTGTCGTAGATTTTAAGGCATATTTCATTCCCAGGTATGTTAAAATGTGGGGGGGAAAAGGTGTGTTTTAGGATCAATAAAACATAATGGTTAGTGCCTGGACACTAGGATCTACAATCAAATTCAGATCTTCATGAATTTGAAACCCATGCTCCTTGCGCTTGAGGAAGGATTTCCGGACAAGGGTCGGGCTGAGTTGCAGAGAGAGAAGCTAGGGCTGGAGAAGACGGGAAAAAGTTTAACCGTGTCAGCAAAGCCATGAATGTGAGGGCTTACTTGGAGCGTGGACTCGGTGAAGAGTTCATCTGACTGGTGGAGAGTTCATCTGACGATAGTCAAGTGTCCAGATTCGCGAGCAGCTAATCTGCCTGAAAAGAAATACGACTTTTAGAGATGACCCAGGACTTTAGAAGGTGGCTTGTGATTTTGATTTAGCGGTTCTAGGTGACTGGACATTGTTGGAAGCATTTGGGTGGGTGTCCCATGTTGAGAGCTGTGTTTTAGAGGAGACGTGTACGGTGTGGATCGGAAGAGACGGAAGCACGGGGCTACTGCAATTTAGACAGGCAGCGAGTGATGAAGCTTGGACAGGGAAGATGGCTCTATTTTGAGAAGAAGCGTTCTTAGCGGCTAGTGACAGATGAGAGACGGATGGGGAGCCTGTATAATTTATCATCCAAACCCGACACCTTTGAGAAAGAAAACGAAGTACTATTAATAACCACGCCAGGGCCTTCCCTGGTGGCGCAGTGGTTAAGAATCCGCCTGCCAGTGCAGGGGACATGGGTTCGAGCCCTGGTCCGGGAAGATCCCACATGCCGCGGAGCACGGCGAGCCACAACTACTGAAGCCCACGTGCCTAGAGCCCGTGCTCCACAACAAGAGAAGCCACCGCAACGAGAAGCCCGCGCACTGCAATGAAGAGTAGCCCCTGCTCATCGCAACTAGAGAAAGCCCGCGCGCAGCAACGAAGACCCAACGCAGCCCAAAATAAATAAATAAATTTATTTTAAAAAAATAACCATGCCAGACAATAGGCATAAGCCAGGACTGTCGTGGGCGACCCTGACATATGGTCGCTCCACACAGAGAAAGGAGTGACCAGAATCAAAACTCACTCCGGTATTTCTTGCCCTGGGGACTGGGTGACTGTGGTTTCCTGGGCAGTTGTTAAAGCTCCTTCTTGTGCCAGGGTGGTGGCTGTCTTTGTGATCCCCCCTGTCTTCCCCAACAGGGCTTGTGAGGAATCAGACAGCCCCACACGGGATGGGTTAAGAAACAAGCTTAACTCATAGGAACAGGGACCCACTGGGGTAGACATTCCCGAAGGAGTCTCTTCCCTCCAACTCTGTCACCTCCCTTCCTTATAGGGCAAGAGCAAGAACTGCCTCATCAGTGGGAGAAAAAACGGTCTATAGGTTCACTGGATGCCAGCGGTTGGCAGAGTTTGGGAAATCCAGCGGCCCAGCACCTGGGGAGCTTGAGGCCACTGAGCCTGTGGGGACCCTGAGTTCATAGGCATCTTCTCCCTGGAGAAAGGAGAAAGGCCTTCGGTCCCAGCCACCCAGAGGAAGCTCCCAAGGCTGTTTTGGGGGGCCTGGTTTAGGGCAGAGGCGGGACAGGAGAGCGCAGTGGGGTAGACAGAAATCAATTTACAATAAATTGGCCTCCAAGCAAATGTACCATACTGTGAACTGTATTAAATACAATCTCCAAACTCCTTTGACGGCTCAGGAGTCCCGTAAAGCTTAAGTGTGCCCGTGAACAGCCCTGGCTGTGCCCGTTTATGCACGGGTCTAAGAGGATGCATGTGACACAGCCTGACTGCATGATCTCAACAGGGCCCGGGCCGCTATCCCAGCCTAAAAAGTCACCAGGTTTTGTGCCTGATTTCTAATGAACTAAAATTAGTCACAGGTGACAAGCCAAATACAGGCTCTGAAGGGATGTCTGTGGGATGTAACGCAGCGATTCCAGTACATTCCATGAGTCTAATTTTAGCTTAGAGAATACCCCTGAGACTGAAGGCCTGATTTGGAGACCTGCATTTAGAGACGAGCACATCGCGGTTTTGCTTTGATGATGGACATCAAGCTGGGGCCTCAGGAGACTGGAATTTTGAGTCTATCCCTTCTCTCGGTAAAAACAAAGACACGACGATAAAAAAGAAAATCCACCAATTTCAGGAATCCTCCGCCACTCACAGAATTGTGTCTGAACTGACACTCAAAACTCCCTCTGTCTGTTTGTCCGGAAGTCTCATCACATCCTCTGAGCCCCACAGTCCATCTGATCTGGCGTCTGAACTCACCGCGGCCAGCCTGCCCTCTGGCAAGTTTTTGTACAGGCCACTCCCTCCACCTGGATCCTGTCCAGGATCCCCTGTGCCCACCTGCCTAACCAGCCTTTCTGAAGATGTCCCAAACTTGTTCCTCATCTTCCCCCCTCTCCTAGCGAGGGACAAGGAAAGAGTCTCTTCCAGCGTCTCTGCCGGGCTCTATGGAATCCATTGCCCCAGATACTTTCCTGAAACACAGACCAGGCCACTTTACTCTCCTGCTGAAGGCCCACCTAAGGCCCCAAAGCTCACACCCCTTAGCAGCCCATCGGGGGAGACAGTTGACTTCCGCACCAGCCCGCCAGAATCCTAAGAGTTTATACAGAGGCCTTAACGGGGTTCAGTTACATTGACCGTCCAAACGGTCTCAACACCACACTGCTCTCTCATGGCTGCATCCTTGGAACAGCTCCGGCTGTGGGAACGGTGGGCAGAACGTATCTTCCGAGGCAGGGGAGGGAGTGAGGCGCCTCCAATTGCCAGGGTCCAGCTTGAGGCTCAGATGGCGGTCACGTCCTCTCGGTGACCTCCTCCAACAGGACCGGAACGGTGGACCCGTCTGCTGAGTTGAGTGTAACCGCTAGGCAGGTGGGAAGGGCTCGGAAGTCAATGTTCTGAAATCATCCTTGCTGATCACATGTGTGTGTGTTGACGTGTGTGCCTGTGGGCAGATAAATGGTACCTTTTCGGGACATACTCTTGTAGCGTGACCTCAGGTTCCTTAAATTAACCTTCCTGAAGACTTGACAAAGCTCTTTTGTATATTATTAGGGAATAATACGTAAAACTCAGTACCCCAACTGGGTGTGGTTGGCCACCATCTTGCGGTTCATTTCTGGTTAGCACCTCCCTTACAGAATACTTATCAAACACAGATTATTCTGGGTTGGATATTCCAATTCTAATAAGCGCAACAGTCAACCCAAAACAGAAATAGCTAATTCCTTTTGTGAGCTGGGCCTTGGAAACCAGGCACACTCTTCCTTTCCAACCCCTCTGTTGTTGCGTGATGTTCCTATTTCTCTCTGCTTAGACTATTAGGTTCTCCTGACTCAGTGGCAAAAAAATTAGGGAAAGTTAGGAATACAGACTAGAGGATATGGTAAGAATAGGAGGGTAGAATTGCTTTAACAAAATTATCAATACAGACTAGAGGATATGGTAAGAATAGGAGGGTAGAATTGCTTTAACAAAATTATCAGCACACAAAAATCTATCTGCAGGACTAATATAATACAACATCGATGCACGGGCTCCTTCATTTAAGGACCTCCTGTAGGAGTCTAATATGAAACATTTTAGGGAAAAAAAGAAACCAATATTGGGGCATTTCCCTCTCATTCAAGGCTTAGCTTGGTGTTGCCAATGTGACCTCCTAGAGTGGGAATTAATTATTCATTGTTTTTCTCTCCTATTACAAGCTTTCTAGCTACTTTTGGAAGAGAAAAGCGAGTGGCCTCTTTTAAGAGTTCCTGTGTATATTTTGGTTTTCTTTGCCTGAGCTGTTATTTTCTGAACTGTCGCTTAGATTCAAGGGCTACAACTATTTTTCTCTCTCTCTCTCTCCTTTTTTTTTCCCCTCTGACACATACCCATTTTCCTTGTTTTCCTCGGATCTATATTTTCAAGTCGTCTAGCTCATTAGTGTTAATCACTCTGTTCCCAGGACACAGAGATGCAAATTCAGAAGAGAATCTTAAACGGTAAGGTTACCCACAGGGGTTTTAAACGTGACATGTTGTTGAAACGAGGAGACAAGGTTTATTTTAAGCATCATTAGCATTATTTTTATGTAGTCTTAGCACTGAATACATTATTCACACATCACAAAGATAAGTAGACAAAAAAAAAAACCACACAGTAGCACCCATTTATATGTCTAGGCCAGTGTCTACTCCTGTGACATTATCTGCTGGTAGATTAGAGGTCAGAGGTGAAAAAGACAGATTAGAGCAATCAGTCCAGTTTTTTTGTGCAAAACAGTGTTGGGGAACATTTTACTTTAAGAGAAAAGGAAAAGATTTCACAGAGCGGTGAGTAGGGAGCTTATCATTAAATGGAGAGAAGTGCTGCAAACCACATGTAGCAACTGAAGTTGAGCTTTTATGTGCCTTGGTTGTCAACAGCTTTCACTATCTCAACCTATCCTGACAATAATTAGAATTCCGGGGAGAAGGAGGAATGTGTCGGATATGGCAGACATGTTTCTGAAATCATATCATGCTGTTTTGGACAATGGGGATATCGGGTTCCTCACCTCCTCTGCCCTGCAATTCTTCCCTCCAGCTGTGGAGTCTAGGGACGAATCTCCGAATATTCGCAACCCCTGGGCTGTATCCGGTGCTAAGCAAAGGCCAGGTGACACAATAAAGCATCCTTTATCTTTCAAAAGGTCCTGCACTAGGACCAAGAGAGGGGGCAATACCCGGGGAAGGATGGTCTTTCTTTTGTGGAAAAAAAATACCGGGATTGTTTCCACATTGAAGTTTTATGCCTCCCTGGCCACTCTCTACCGGGTTGTCGCGATTCTTTTCAAAGACAAGTCAGAAACGTGAGATTCTGCGTTGCCGGCAGGTCAAAAACCAAACTTCCTTCCACTAGTGGATCAGTCGAGGCCTTGGTGACCTCCTGCAAATATACATAAGGAACCGTACCTCCACCTGCAAGTCCATAACTTCACTCGTGTTGATTTCCCGAAAGAAATGACTGCCTCCCCTTCCCAACCTCCACTTTACTTCCTTACCATTCAGGGCAGATGCCGTCTATTCCAAAAAGCCCCTTGAAACCTGACTCCTCCACCCTGTCCCTAATTTTGGATGCACGACTTAAGTAAGGACTCTTAGCCCTGAGTGATTATTTCTGTCACAGCAGTTATCACGATTGTCACCGGCCTGTCCTAGGACTGTGAACTTCCTATGCGTGGAAGCCATATCCACAGAGCTGAGCAATATGTTGGGCACATAGTAGGTGCTCAGTAAACCTCTGAGTGAACTAGGAATACACCCTCTTGAGGTATATCCTACATACAGGAAAGTGCACACATCTGCAATGTACTGAATTGCTACATATGTGTACACAGAGGTATAAACATATATAATGACCCCAGAGGAACACTATAGAACCTTCTCCAGAGGCTCCCTGGAAACCACAGGCTTTAATTGCTCTGGGAATGAGCCCCATCCATCCTGTGAAAGAAGGTTGGTTGCCAGTAGTGAACTCCAAGAGGATGTAGGATGCTCTGATTCATCACAGGTAGAATGCTCTGGATGGGGAAGCGACATTTTATTCCAGAGAAAAGTGACAACGGGGATTAAAGAACAGAACCTTTAAAAAAATGCAAATAGTGAAAAGGGAGCATAAACATTTACCTTTCTTCCCTTCCCCCCCGCACCCCGACACTCACCCGGAAGCACAAGAACCAGTGAGGCCCCGGAAGGAAGGTCTCAGGACTCTGTCACGCCCTCACAGCGCCTTACCCGTCCTGATACCTGTGGTGACCAGAGGGACTCTGAACGACCGAAATCAAGGCTGCCCAAACCTGTGTGACACACGCAAGGGGTCCTGCTTCTAAGCTCCCCGCTCACCTGTGCCTCGCACGGACCAGCGTGCGTTCTTGAGCCAGATGACGCTGCCCGCAAAGTCGGAGAGGAAGCCCCCAGACCCCTTCCCCATCACTGCGGCCGCTCGTGAACTGACCCAAAATGTTTTTGTTTTTGTTTTCCTTCCTTTCTCAATCCAACCTTTATATCATCACGTTATTCGCAGAGTACTGAAGACCTATGCTATGGGTGTGCAATCTCTCCCAGCAAGGGCACTGGGCCTGCGACGGGGGCGGGGGGCGTCGGGTCGCTGGCGGCGGAAATGCGCTGCCAGGGGGAGGGGTGCCCGTCACGCCCGGTAAGGCTGCGGGCTGGGCGATCGGTGGCTTGAGAAAGTGAGGATTCCAGTTGATTCCGCCCGTGGCCCTGACTCCCTTTTAGATAAATGGCCGGGCGGCGGTGCTCTACTGCGCCGTCCCCCGCAGCTGGAAGGGAAAAGGCGGTCACGCTCCCTCGGTCCCGGGCGGGGTCCCCGCTACCCCCGGGACGCCACCCCGCTCGCACGCCGGGGCGGCTGCGTGAGGCCGCCCGACCCCGCCCAGCCCCGCGCGAACTGGGCCGCACCCACTTCCCCCGGGAGGCGGCCCGCCGCGGCAGGGGCTGACGTCACAAGGCACCCAGCCGCCGGCGCCCCGCGGTGCGCGCCCAGCGCCGGGACCCGCCGCCCTCTCGGCGCGACACCTAGGCGCGCCCGCGCGCGTGCCCGTGCCAGTCCCCGCCCGCCAGCGCCGCCGAAGATGGCGAGCCCGGCGCCCCCGGAGCCCGCCGAGCAGGGATGCCCGGGTCCCGCAGCCGCCGAGCAGGCGCCGCCGCCGCCGCCGCCGCCGCCCCCGCCCCCCCGGGCTCCCCGCGAGGAGCAGGAGGGGGAAGCGCTGGAGGAAGGGGCGGCGGCGGGCGCGGGGCGGCAGGTGGAGGAGGCCGCCGGCGGGGTGGCCGCCGCGGTGACCTGGCTGCTGGGGGAGCCCGTGCTGTGGCTGGGCTGCCGCGCCGACGAGCTCCTGAGCTGGAAGAGGCCGCTGCGCAGCCTGCTCGCCTTCGTCGGGGCCAACCTGCTGTTCTGGTGAGAGCTCGGGGTGGGTGGGGACGCCGGGGAGGGCAGGTGACCTTGGGGCGCTCGGGGGCCGGCGGAGGGCGCGCCCAGGGCCGGGGTGGGGGGGAGATGCACGCCGGACCCCGCGGAGGAAGGTGTCAGTCCTGGCCCACTTTCTCGGCCACCTTTCTCGAACAGGTAGACACACTTCAACTTTCCTCCAGACCCACCTCCCTGTAAACAGTTGTCATTCTCCGTGTGTGTATGCAGCCTCGTGGGAGAGGTGGTGGGCTGACCCCACGCACCTGGACCGACAGGTGTGCCCAGAGTGCACTTGGTCTTCGCTTTCTGAAACTCTCAGGTCTTGACCTGCTCGCCCAAAGCCTGCCAGACCACAGACACTTGAACTTGCATTCGTTCTTGCACCCAGAGCGGGCCTATCTGGACCAGCTTAGGTGCACGCTGAAGACTGAGCCTGTGTCCATCAGCCACCTGAGATGGGCACTGAATGATTTGTTTTTCCGTTCCCTGGAGGGTTGGGTTTACTGTCTTTACTCCCTGATGAGAAAACGGGCGGCAAACAGGTGGATTAGGTACATCACCGTGCCCCGCAGGTGTGCCGTGTGGAAAACAGCCGTGTTTTTAGCTGAAGAACAGAGAGAATACACAGGAATGTTGTGTGAGAAGCCCCTGATCAACAGGTTTGTCTCTTCAAAAACCACCCTTCACCCCTAAAGACGGGGGAAGTGTGTGGCTCCTTCACTGAAGGTCGTGCCCTGTTATCTGTTACCAGTCTGATGGAGGGTGGAGAAAAACCTTCTTTGTCTGCAACTGTGTCCTCATGACAAGCATGACCCACACACTGCAGAATAAGCAGAGCTTCAGCAGTGGATACTTGTTACAGGACATAGATTTCTTAAGCTTAAAGTGAGAAAATAAATGACCGAAACATACACAGCCTGCTACTTTCTAGGTTAGCTCCTTTAACCTGAAGGTTTTTCTGCAGATCTGTGCTAGTCCTGGTTTTTCTCCTGAAATGAGCTGTTTCTTTCTTTTTTTTTTTTTAAAATTATTTATTATTTTGGCTGTGTTGGGTCTTTGTTGCTGCACGCGGGCTTTCTCCAGCTGCAGTGAGCGGGGGCTACTCTTCGATGTGGTGCAAGGGCTTCTCATTGTGGTGGCTTCTCGTGTTGTGGAGCACGGGCTTTAGGCGCGTGGGCTTCAGTAGTTGTGGTGCGTGGGCTCAGTAGTTGTGGCTCATGGGCCCTAGAGTGCAGGCTCAGTAGTTGTGGCTCACGGGCTTAGTTGCTCCGTGGCATGTGGGATCTTCCTGGACCAGGGCTCGAGCCCGTGTCCCCTGCATTGGCAGGTGGATTCTTAACCACTGTGCCACCAGGGAAGCCCGAGCTGTTTCTTATTAGACCCCCGAACGTGAATTAACTGCACTTTGGGTCTCTTAGCTATCAGTGTTTCTAGAGTTTATTCCATAGTTCTGCAACCTGTTATGAAGTTACAGTGGGCACTCAGAAGAAGGACAATATAGTGTCTGATGCTATATTGGGCAATAGTCCTATAGTCTTAGGGCTGGGTCTCCCTCATTTTACCAATGAGGTAAAATTCTCTTTCATAATTTAAAATTTTATTTATTAAAAAAAATAGCCAGTAGCCTCCAAGTTCAAAAGTTTAAAGGTACAAAAGGTTAAACACTCTGTAAATCTTTTTCCCATGCCTGTCTCTGGCTATCCACTTTCCTACCAGAAGCAACCGATGTTACAAGTTTCCTGTGTATCTTTCCAGATAGTGCATATTTCAGCAAATGCAAAATATTCTACGCAAATTGTGGAATACTATCTGGACTATTTTTCTTCTTAGTGTACTTTGGCGATCACTTCCTTGTTCTTTTCCAGCTGCACAGAATTCCACTGTATGGATGTCACGGATTAACCTGTCTCCTACTGATGGACTAAGATTGTTTCCAACTTTTGCTATGACAGCATTATAGCTAATGGTCTAAACATGCATTATTTTGCATATAAGCAAGTATTGCTGTAGGATGAATTGCCAGAAGTGGAATTGTTGCGTCAGAGGGGGATGTGCACTTGTAGTTGTTTTTTTTTTTCTTGCGGTACGTGGGCCTCTCACTGTTGTGGCCTCTCCCGCTGCGGAGCACAGGCTCCGGACGCGCAGGCTCAGCGGCCATGGCTCACGGGCCCAGCCGCTCCGCGGCATGTGGGATCTTCCCGGACCAGGGCATGAACCTGTGTCCCCTGCATCGGCAGGCGGACTCTCAACCACTGCGCCACCAGGGAAGCCCTTGGCACTTTTCTTGATGTTACTTTTGGGGAAATGAACTTCTTAAATGCATATTTTTGATTGTTTAGTACCTGGTACCAGCACTAGCGTTTAGGATTTTGAGCCTGGGTTCAAAAGCTCTAACATTTATTACCTGCCCATTATCTGCAAGATTTTAGTGCTGTGCACTGAGAGCACAAAAGCTGAGACTTGGCCATAACAAATGGGTATAACTCAAGGCTGAATGGAGCGAGTGTGGTAAAGAGTCAGAGAAGGGATCATTCATTTTGATACAGTTTTTTTGGGGGAGGTGGCATCCTGGCTAGAAGGGACTGTGGGGTCTTCATAAGGAGATCATGCTCGAGTCAGATTTGGATGGACAGGAATGATTTGGGTAGATCTAGTATATGGTTGATAGCATTCCAGTCCTAAGGAATTGTACTTAATGTTTCAACCAATATATTTGACTGATGCAATGCCACATGAGTTGGTGGGGAAAAGTAGGGGAGATGAGAGTGGCTGGGTGTTTTGGAGACGCATCCAGGGGCAGTGGTTGCCTCGAGTGTCATACTTTGTTTTTGGACCAGTTTTTTCTATAGGCAATGGGGACCCAAAAATGCCTTGTAAAAGTGCCCATGAATATTTTAATGGGCAAATAAGTTGTGGTACATTTATTCCTACCATAAAATAACATATAGAACAATGAAAATAACCTACAGCTATAGGCAACAACACAGATGAATTTTACAAACGTAATTTTGGGCAAAAAAAAAAAAGCACACAATATGTACAGAATGATTTGGTTTTTTGAAAACTATGCAAAACTAAACAGTGCTGATCAGAGATATGTTGATAGAAGACATTCTTATCTGCAAAATCAAGAGAGTGGTTGTCCCTGGGAGGAGGGAGAAGGTTTGATGACAGAGGGCACGTGGAAGGTTTTGGAGTACAGGCAGTGTTCTGTTTTTTGACTTCAGTGGTGGAAGTTACCTGGTGTTCAAGTTATAATTATTTTAAAACTATGAGTGTGTGTGTGCATTCTTATCTTTGATATATTTTTTGAAAAATACTAAATAACGCTTAAAAAAATTGGTATTCACTCAGAGCTCAGAGGAGTTTGATAAAATACAGACCGTGTAGCACCTGTCTCAAGGAGCAGGGTTTCCACAACCTGAAATAGATCGCCCAACAGTCTAATAGTCATAGGGTTGGGTCTCTCATTTTACCAATGAGGGACATGTTTGTGAATTCTTTTTCTTAATTTAAAATTTTATTTATTAAAGAATGGTCAATACAGCCTCACAGTTCAAAAGTTTAAAAGTATAAAATGGTAAACAGTTGGAAAGGCTCTTTCTGACACCTGTCACTGGCTACCTGTCTCCTTCCAGGGGCAACCAGTGACACCAGTTTTAAGCACACCATCAAATAGAATGAACCCAGTGAAACAGAAAATACCCATCTGGTTTTGTTTTTAAAGAATTAGCTGCTTGCGGTATACTGTCAATAAAACGCACACACTCTAAGTGAACAGTCAAATGTAAACGCCCATGGAACCACAATGACAATCAAGTTCTAGAACATTCTGTCACTCCTAAAGATTACTTTGGCTTCCTTTCCCACCTGTAGGCACCCCGGGGATTGATCTGTTTTCTGTTACTATAGGTTAGATTTGTCTTTGCTGAAGTTTCATATAAATGATACCTTACAATATGATGTGTTTGTGCCTGGCTTTGCTTACCCAGCATAAGGCTTTGAGATTCATCCCTGTTGTGTATGTCAGTTGTTCGTTTCTCGTCACGGTTGACTAGGCTGCCAAGTTGGGGATATACCTCTATTTGTCCATCCATTTGCTAGTCGATATTCTTTGGGGTCGTTTTCACGGTTGGCTATTACGAGTAAAGCTGTTGAAAAAATTCAGGCACAAATATTTGTGTGAAATGTCTGGTTTTGGTGAGAGGAGTGTGGCAAGCTCTGGCCATGCTTTATATGGCCACATGGCAGTTGCCTTGGGTAGCAAGGGCTGGAGGATTATGTCTCTCTTCTTGCTGTCATTGCTGGTCACGATACTGAAACCGAATGCCACACAATGCAGCCTGGAAAGCTGCTCGGATGTGATTTAGTCTTGAACCCGCCGTTGGAGACCATGCGTGCAGAGAAATCTATGCTGGGCCTCTTTCCTCAGAGCATCTGGCACTACCTGATGACATTACCCTCCACTTGTATAAATAGTTCAACTGCAAGAAACTGATTAGCCTGAGGTGATGACACAAGGGCATGCCCTGCAGGAGACCTTTGCCGTATTTCAGGCTGGGCACCTGTGCAGTCTGGAATGCCCAGGATTCACCTAGAGTCCTTGGAGGCCTGTCCTCCAGAGTTGGTTTGGAAGGTTGCAGGGTCCAGCTCCCACTTGATGTCAAGAGCCCCTCTATGCCATCGCTGATGGGTTGGGCCAGCTTGCATTAGAGCAGTGCCCCTCAAAGAGCGATCTCTTACCAGCATCATCGTGGCCGTCACCTGGGTGCTTGTAGAGATGCAAATCGTGGGCTGCACCCCACATATACGAGCCAGAACCCCTGCGGTGGGGCCAGAGCATCTGAATTTTCTCCAGCTCACCAGGTGACTCGAGTGTGAGAATCACTGCATTTGAGCACTTTCTGGGATCCTGAACTCTCTTCTCCATAAGGCAGCATTTCCACTGCTGGACAACTCTGACTAGCAAATATTTTTCCTATAGTGAGTTAAGCTCACCTCTTTGTTATCTCTACAGCTGCCCAAGGTCCGGGCTCCCTCCCCAGGACAGTCCTCTGTCTGTTTCAAGGTTTGTTCTGTTCTCCATTTCTGCTGAGTCTTCTTTCCCCCAGAAGAGAAATCCTGGGCTCCTTCCACTGACCAGGCTCTAAACACGCTTCAGTTTGTACGTATTCCTCCTCAGATGCAGCATTCTGAGATGATACGACCAGTGTGTACTTCTCCCCATCTTCCTGGACAGCATCCTTCTCTTCACATGGCCTGAGACGGAATTTCTTTATTCTACTTGATAGTAACTCCTCTGACAGCTACTACTATTAATGATTGCTGCTGCCATCAAACTATACCTGCGTATATAACTATATACCCAGGTGTAGTTCGTCAGGCTACAGCTAGTAAAATTATTAAGGATGCTCATTTAAGTCTTACAGCAACCAGTGAGGCAGGTATTATTCCCCTTTTACACAAGAGGAAACAGGCCCACAGAAGTTAACTGAGTTGTTAACGATGACTTTAACCTGTACTATTCAATAGAATATTTGCAGTGATGGAAATAGTTGACGTTTGTACTGTCTGGTATGGTAGCAAGTAGCCTGTTGTGGTTATTGAACTTATGACATGTGGCTAGTGTGACTCAGGAACTGTATTTTTAATTTTCCTGAACTTAAACTTCAGTTCAGACAGCTACATGTGGTTAGCGGCTACCCGTATTCAGTAGCGCAGTCCTAACCTGGGTCACGGGCCTGGGTGATGAAGCCGTGTCCTTTTCTGCAAATTCAGTGTTTCTTTCTTTTTAAAAAAAACAACTCTCACTCTAAGGGATAATGGAAGACAGATATGGGAATCAACAGGGCTTACATTTTTCAATACTACAGAATTTCACTTAATAGTTTCAGCATGGGGTGAAAACAGTTATGTTGGGAGAGGGTGGGTTCTGCATTGAGAGGGATCATTTTTAGCCTGTTAGCGAGTCTAGTTCACGTCCCTCGCCTTATCTCAGCTCCCTCTGGGCGTCAGGAGCCGTGGAAGAGTGTCTGCTCCAGGCCCACATGGTGTTGGGTCCATGGGGTATACCAGAAGTCCCAGGTCTGCACTTGGCTCTGAGAGCTTACTCTCTGCTTTAGGAGACATGGCTGGTTCAGTGAATTGATTGAAACAATGCACCACACTTCTACATCGTATGCCACAGTTTCTAGGGCTTTACAGTTTAGGAATAGTGGATATCAGAGGGGTTTGGAATAGTTGATGAAAGCTCTGTGAGATTTATTGTATGTATAGGCCTAGCAGAGAAGGTGTAACTGTAAAAGTAAGGTTAACGGTGAGGGCTTTCCACGTGGGACAAACCCAGGTATAAATGGGGGACGTGCACTGGATGTTGTCACTCTGGGGAGACTCACCTGCCTCAGGCTGAGGGTACATTGGGGAGCGGGAAAGAGAAATTATTATTCTTGTATGCATGGAACCAGCATGGGATCTGAAACACGGTAGATGCTCAAGAAGGTTTAGTGAACTGGACTGGACTAGAGGGTATTCCCCCAGCCTGGACAGGGCAGGGCTGGTTTAAGGAAGGTCTTGCAAAATAGAAAGGCTTCAGGTCACTGAAAATAGTTGTGGACGTTTTTTATATTCAGTAAATGTTTCTTGAGTAGTGGCCTCATGTGCTTGTTCTTAGACCCAGGAAATCTTTCACGAGTTCCCACGTAAGGCTGTTCTCTAGGCCTTGGTCCTTTAGCACCAGGAACTGCTGGTTGAGGACCTAAGAAATGGGGCTGTTCCTACCAGATTCATGCTCCTTCTAGAAGCCCATCAGATTTTCTTCTCTAGTGTAATAACCACGAAGCTCATCGTTAGTGATTTTGCACAGTTTTATGGTTGTGCCTATTTGGGTAGTAACTTTCCCTCAGCTTCTTTTTGCTGCTGTTTTTCCTTCTTATCCTGTTGTGCGTGAATGTTTTTAAGCTGCCTGATTGATCGAAATGGGTACAAATCAATGAGGTGTATCATTGTCACTAGCTACTGGGAATACAGTGATGACTGAGACACATTCTGATCCCTGGTGAGAAGCACAGATTAGTAAGCAAGTAATTCTCAGGTTATGCTGCGAGCACTAGATTATCATACATGGGCCAAGATGAACCAATAGGATTTCCTTAGGCAGCAAGTGGGGGTATGGAGATTGGGGAAAAGCCGGGATAATCAGTATGTAAAAAGTGGAAGAGAACTAATACATACTGAGTAGCTATTATGCGCTAGGTACTCAGCTAACTGATGGAAGCTTGAACAGGGCACACAGTAGCCCTCATCACTATTCATTTATATAGAGAGAGAAAGGGGAAGGGCAGGGGAGAGGATGGGAGGGGAGGGGAGGGGTGGGACAGGTATTTTATGTTCTAGAGGGAATATCCACAGGTGAGTTTGGAAAGAGAAACATTGGGGTCAGTTTCTGAGGAGTTTATACTATTAGATTGTGCTAAGGAATTTGGACTATATCAAAGAAGCAGTCTTTGCCTATTACTTTTATGTAAGTACCATCATATATATACCGTCATATAGCCATAGTCCCTTTATCTTAAGACCTCCATTCAAAAATTCAACACATATTTATTGTCTACTGCATGCTGACACTGTTCTTGGTGCTAGAGGTGTAACAGTGGACAAGAAAGCATGAGATCCCTTTTCTTATGGAGCTTATATTTTCGGGGTGGAAATGGTGGAAGAAAGACAATAAACAAATGCACAAAATGCTAGGAGAAGCTAGGTGCTGTGGAGAAAACTAAAGCAGGGACAAGGGACAGGGAGGGACAAGGAGGTGCTACTTTTCTGGGGTAGTCAGTGCAGGCTTCTCAGCGGAGTGACTGTGAGCTGACGCCCGAAGAGCACATTAGCGAAGGATCCAAGCAGCTACTTCTGCAGCAGAATGCTCCAGGCAGAGGGAACAGGGTGTGCAAAGGCCCTGGGGTGAGTGGGCTGGGGGTGTTTGCAGAACAGCACGGAGTCCAGTGTGGCTGGGGCTGGTTGAGCAAGCAGGAGACACCATTAGTTTTAGCTCAGAACTTCATGCAGCGAGTGTGCCAGGCCATGCTTACCGGCTTTCCATCACCCGCCCCCCGCCCCCCGCCGGCGAATGAGAGGAGCGAGAACCTGGGGCCAGAGGTGGGGCAGGACACCTCTGCAGGAACACGTGGTGGTGAAGAGAGGCAGCGGGGTGGGGAGACTGGCGATAAAATCAGGACGACTGAGTGATCTCTTGGATGGGAGAAGAGAGGGGGTGGGGGAGTGACTCAGCCTCCGAGGGTAAATGAGGAGTGGCTGGTGTTACCCATTCTGAGGGTCCCTGGGGTTGCAGCAGGGGACGGGTTGGGTTGAAGTACAGATGTGTGTGTGTTGGGGGTGGTGAAGTTTCCTAGGGACCACCTTCTGGGCTGTATGAGAAGAGAGCCTGGGGAGGGTGTGAGGAAACCGACCTCAGCAAGGTGGTGATGAAGGAGCATCTTCGGCAGGAGGGTCAGAGCGCGGCGAGTCCCAGAGAGCGGGGCTCCCTGGGAGCCAGGTGAGGTCGCAGCCGGGTCCGCTGGGGTTCCATCGGCAAGTGCCCCTTCCTGGGCGGCATGAGGGCCTGGCCTTCCCAGTCACACCAGAAGGGGGACCCTCCCTTCCTCCCAGCCCCTCACCACCTCCCCCTGCTGCAGCATCATGGCTCAGTCTCTGTGGAGGACAGAACTCCCTAGCCTGCCCTCCAGGGCCCCTCTGGGATTTGGTCCTCAGGCCAGATCCTGACTTGGCCAACGGGAGTTCAGACAGTTTAGGAAATCCGTTCTCTCCCCGGTGCCTGGCTTTCGTGCCTACCAAGATAGCCGATTTTGAATGTCAGAAGCATTCTGTTGTTAGCTGTTGCTGTTGATTCCAGCTGTGGAAGAAGGACCTTGGTCCTTGTCTTTGAGGAAGGAATTCAGCAAAGGGACCAAGACTGTGAAATAGAGACAGCATTTATTAGAAGCACAGCACCTGTGGAAGAACACACAGGCGAACTTGGAGTGAGTTGCGTGCAGTCGGGGTGGCTTAGTTGCTTACATGGGGGCAGTTTTCCGGGTTGTCTCCGGCCAGTCCTCTCACTTGTGCTTTCGCCTGATCCGGGCCCAGTGATCCTGCTGGTATCTTATCTCGAAGTATCAGCGGGAGACCAGTTGCAGCCCCTCAGCGTGGAGCCAGTCTCCTGCCTCCCTGTGTTCACTCCTTCTGCAGAGTCCTGAGCCCACCCCCATGCCATTCTCCCCCTGCTCTGCTGATGCCCGATGGGTCGTCTGACAGGTGCTGGCATTTGTGAGGATGGGGGAATGGAGAGGGAAGGGTGGAGACAGGGGAAGGGAAGAGGGACAGCAGGGGGCTCTGGGGAAGCCCGTGGCGGCTGGGCTTAGAAGGACACCTGCTCCTCTGACACCTGAGGACCAGGGGGAAAGGTGGGCACACCTGGAGGGCAGGTGGCTAAGGGTCACCTGCCAGTGGCAGCTGATTTCTCTTTGAAGGAGGAGGGTGAGTTCCTGAGATTGAGCGGGTTGAGGGCGGATGAGCCTGGCTGTCGCTTTCGTGGGGAAGGAGATCCACGTTTACAGGCCCTTTCTTGTACAACTCTATTTTGCTGTTGCTCTTAGCATTTTTTTCTGTTCGATCTTTCTAACTCTCCAGCATTTCTGGAGAACTCCTTTTGATAAAGGTCAACTCTATCAGACCCCCACTTCAGTTTTCTCTTCTCTTTCTTTCCCTGGGAGCCACCCTTCTTGGAGTCTTCCTCCCCCTGTTCTGATCTAGTCTGATTGTCCCCTGGGTCTTCTGTCCCTGCAGGCCATCTGCGTCGTCACCCCGTTCCCCCTCTCCTGTGTGAGAGCCTCTGTTACTGCACCCCTGCTGAGAACGGGGTCAGGAGAGTCAGCAGCACCCGTTTCTTCTCCTTGAGATTATTCACGATGGTTTAAGGTCGGAGGTTTTCTTGTGTTTGCTCTGAGTTCTTGGCGTCTGTCTGTTTTCTGTTACGGGACTCTTTCTTGGTGGGCTCTTCGGTATGGAGAGAGGACATCCTCTAGCATGTTTTGGAGAACTCGTGTGCAGAAAATATGTTTATCCCACCCTTCCAGCTGATTGCTGGTTTGGCTCGGTTTAGAACTCTGGGTGGGGAATAATTTTCCCTTAGAATTGTGGAGCACTGCCCTCCTTTCGCGCTTGCTTCCAGTGTTGCTTTTTGCAGATGGATACCTTTCCAACGCCTGATCTCTTATAGATGGTCTGCAGTTGGTCCAGCTATTGGTTTCTGGTTTCTGGTATTTGGGTAAGGAGTCAGTCTGACTGCTGTGTTATTATAGCTTGTGCATTAGATCTTCGGGCAAGCTTAAAGCATTTCTTTTTGCCTTTCTTACTTCCGGGACTCAGTGTTTGCTTGCCATGTAAAGGCTGCGTCTGACTTCGGTGGTCCATTCTCGAGATGGATGGAACTGAACCCAGGGCTTCTGTGTGCCTCCAAAGGTGACTCACGCAGAAAAGAGCCTGAGTGGCACCTCCCCGCCCCCCCCCCCCCGAATCGTGCAGGGCTGCTGCCCTGGCTGGCTCCCACGGGCTCCGCGGAGTCGTGCCCCGGGGGGTGGGCGTCAAGCCTGGCACCTGGCCCGGCTTTGCAGGAACTTGCGATCCTAGGATAGGCTGGGCCTAATTGAACTAAAAGGCAGAGAGAATTCATACCTTGACCTCATTAGCACAACACTCAAAACAAGTAGTGTCCTAACTTGTCATAGACCAGGGCACCTTGAGTCCCGAGTGTCACTGTTTACATTCGAGGTCTGGTTTGGAGCCAGATGCTACGGTGCTGCCCCTTCCTGCTTGTGTGCTTCCAGAAAGCCACACTGGCGCTCCTGGGTGTGTGTTTTGCTGATCTGTGTAGCACTGAACGAAACGGACATCCAGAGTCGCAGATTCCAGCCCAGGAGTCATAGCATGAATCTGTTAGAATCACCTAGGACCCCGAGCTCCCCAGCTCTTTGGAGGTGCTGACCTGCTTTCGGTATTTCAGGCAGCTGGGGAAGAGGCTTATTTCCGTGACAAGGTTGCACTCACTCTGGCCTAGTAGACTGTGCTACGTATTTTGTTAGCAGCTAAAACCTTTCAAAAGAAGGCGCCTGTATGATGAGATGAAAGGTGGGGAATCCTTGCTTCAGTTTTACCCCTCATTTTATAGAGGAAGAAGCTGAGTCCCAAGGCCCCACGATGAGCTGGTGACAACGCGAGCCTTTCTGAAAACTGCACGCCGCCAAGCGTGGAAGCCGTGAGCACGGGGAAGCTTAGGAAGGGAGAATCGCAGTGTTCCCCAGGGCAGAACTGCCCACCACACGATCTCAGAGGCCCGTGTGGAGACTCTGCTAAGCGGACCCAACCGCACCTCTGGGGTTTTGAGCGTCTGGAGTTGGTGTGTTGACAGATCTCCCCAAGGCTCGGCAGGCCCCTCCAAAGGTCCTAGCCGTGAGCTTCAGGCCTTCCCCCGGGACGTCCCCCTCCCTTCTTCCCTGCGGTCACATAAGCCAGAGTTTGTAAAAGTCACCTTTGCCCTCAGTAGTCATGGCTTGCATTTGACTTGCACATCTACTCAAAGCAAGATGCTTACCGTCCAGCTGATGGAGCACCACCTTCTTTCAAATGATGAGGGTACCTCGATCCTGGGAGACCTTTCCTAGGGAGAATTCTTGTCACTAGAAAATGTATTTATTATTCAAAGGAAATATTTTTATATGTTCCTGAACTACAAATGGACAGTTATGTTTGCTCAAACGCCACCAAGACCTGTTGAAATGAACATCGACCCGGTCCGTTTAATAGCTATATTTGTTGTCAAACCCAGCTTAAGGGCTCTTTTGTTGTTAATAGAATCTCTTGAAAAGAGCTGTTGATCTCTTCTCTTCCAGCTCTCCTGTAGCTGGTGCACATAATACGGGGTGATCACAGACAAAAAGCATGCATGCCCTCAGTGTTTAAAAAAATTCAAGCTTTCCTGAGAAATAACAACAAAATATAAAAGCAAGGACTAAAGCTATGCATTCAGACAGCAGGGTTCAGGGACGGTGGTGTGCAAGACTGCAGCCGCTGCTGACTTGCCCATCCCAGGTCCCCCGAGGAGAATTGCACCAGGAGTCAGGAGGCAACCTTGCGGTCTCTAGCCCTGGGGCTCGGTTGCTCATGAATTTCATAAAATCCAAATCCATCTTTGTATGTGGAGGAAATGGCTCCTAAGCTGGAGGAAGGGACATTATATAAAATTCCTCTTGTCAGCTGAGTTCCTGTTCCATGAATGGATATATCTTGCGGGTATTGACTGTAGTTTGGAAACCGTACTGCATCTATTAAATCATCTTTTTAGGAATGAATATATATTTTCTTGCATACCTTATGAATTTAACTTCCAATTACCTTTGGGATAAATTCAAAACAACAGCTTGCATTGTTGCGTCGTGTAGAGTATCAGAAAGCTTTAGTGAGGGCCTTAAACCAGTTTATTTTCATAGTTTATGGAAAAAAATGGTACGTATGTTAAATTTAACCTTTGTCTTATAAGTGAATCTAAATATTTAAAGATATTTCACAATAAAGTTTCATTAGAATAGCTTTTAAAATATAATCTAGTGGAAATGGAAAATATGATCCTAAAGTTGCTTTTTCTGTTTTTTAATTAACTAGCATGAACGAATACTAGCTTTCATTTATCAGCGTGCAAATTGATAATTTCCATGAAAATGTTTCACTTTTTTTTTTTTTTTTTTGTGGTACGTGGGCTTCTCACTGTTGCGGCCTCTCCCTTTGTGGAGCACAGGCTCCGGACGCGCAGGCTCAGCGGCCATGGCTCACGGGCCCAGCCGCTCCGCGGCATGTGGGATCTTCCCGGACCGGGGCACGAACCCGTGTCCCCTGCATCAGCAGGCGGACTCTCAACCACTGCGCCACCAGGGAAGCCCAAAATGTTTCACTTTTAATAATATCACTGAGTATTGTAGCTCTGATGTTGCCCGTGGAATCTCTGCTGTGTATGGGTTTGCCTGGCGCAGAAGGCGGATGTCTTAAGGCTCATGAGCCCAAGATTCATGACATGCTTGCCGCGTGCCTGTGGCATTCAAAAGCGTGGCTGTTGACAAAAGAACCATGGTTGGGTATTGTCTTTAGAATGTCAGTGATGATCTTTGGCTTCTAGTTAGAAGAACTCCCAGATGTGTAGAAAGAAGCCCAGACATGTATTGTGTATGGGTGTGGCTTTCACATAAGCATGGCTGCTCCAGTGATGAGGATGCCATCCGCTGCCCAGGGCACCATCCTCCTTGACCTGACCAATCACGTCGATATCACAGTAAAGCTCGCAGCAGGGCTTTATTCAGCACGGTGGCAAGTTAGGAGAGCCAGACTGACTTCCCTTTAAAGAGATACAAATTAACCGAAGCCAGGGTCCCAGGGCCATCGTGTTATCCGTTGCTTCTCAAAAGGTCTTCAGAAACTGTGCAGACATTTTCACGCTCCTTATGCAATCCCCCCCACAATTTTGGCAAGCTGTTACTGTTATGATAGCGTGCTTCAGGAAGTTCATGATTAATGATGACGTTAATTACATGCATGATTATTTAATTACGTTAATTGACTCATCCATTCAACAAACATGGAATGAGCCACAATGCAGAAACGGATTACTGAGCACCTGCTTTTGGCCAGGTGGTGACCTCATCTGGGGGTGACGCTGGTGATCTGGACAGAGTGGGTCCTCCCCTCATGGAGCTTACAGTTTGGTGTCAGCAAATGGTAAACAAGTGAACAAGCAAATGATATACAGGTGGGAATCAAGATCGAGTGCGTGAAAGGAGAAAACGTTTTTCTGGGGAAGCAATGGGATGACAAATACGATCACAGTCGGCCAAGGAGACAGGTTTTCAGGGTTGTGTTGCTACTGAGTGTGACCCCGGGGCAGCGTCTTGACCTTGTGTCTTTACCAAGCTTTTGAAACGCCTTTTGCCAAAGAACTCCTGTCCTCCTCGTTCAGAATAGCTAATCCCTTTTGGGGAAAGCAGGTCTGAAGTTCTGATGTTGCTGACTGCATGGTTGGGGTCATTCTAAAAAGACATGTGAAGAACTGACCAAAGGCATCTCTCTGTCATTGGTAAGCAGAGTTTTACCTCGCATTCACTTCTCGTCCGACTGAAATGCCAGCTTATGATTGAAATGTGGATCCTATTCAGTGCCAGGCTCCTGGTGTTTGCTCTTTGTGGCTGCGTCGAGGCGTTTTCTTTTATTGTTGGTGTTTAACGCCACATGTTATAAAAACAGAAGCTGAGTCGCTCTTTTGGAGAGCTTAATGAGAAACTGTTGCCTTTGCTCATCACGTGTGCTCTTACTCTGCTTCCTGGCATTGTTTTTCACGGGCGTTGTCTGTATGTTTGGAGAGTTGATTTGGCCCCGGGAATCTCAGGTGGAATTCTCAGGAGGACATTGGTTTTCTGCTAGAAGTTGGTTCAGACTGTGCTAAAGGACGGCTTTGTTTCCCTTGTTTAATTAGAGAGAGCTGTAGGGCTGTTCCGGCCGCCCACGGGTGTGCACGGGAGGGCAGGCCTGCTGGTGATGCTCCCACCTTCTAGCACAGCCACGGGAGTTTGGAAACTGCGGGTGTTGGAGGGGGTGGCATTACTCCCTCCTATAACACATCCAGTCACTATCTTGTCTTCCTCTTTTATTGCTCCTTTTTGGCAAACGGTGAAAAGCATTAAAAACAAACAAACATCCCAAGAGGCTCACTTTTTTTAACCATTTTTAAAAAATTGAAGTGTAGGGCTTCCCTGGTGGCGCAGTGGTTGGGAGTCCGCCTGCCGATGCAGGGGACGCGGGTTCGTGCCCCGGTCCGGGGGGATCTCACATGCCGCGGAGCGGCTGGGCCCGTGAGCCGTGGCCGCTGAGCCTGCATGTCCGGAGCCTGTGCTCCACAAAGGGAGAGGCCATAGCAGTGAGGGGCCCGCGTACCGCAAAAAAAAAAATTGAAGTGTAGTTAATTTACAATGTTGTGTTAGTTTCTAGTGTACAGCAAAGTGATTCAGTTTTATATATATATATATACACACACACACATACACACATGCATACATACATATATATGTATGTGTATCTGTTCTTTTTCAGATTCTTTTCCATTGTAGTTATTATAAGATATTGAATATAGTTCCCCGTGCTATACAGTAGGTCCTTGTTGTTTCTCTGTTTTATATATAGTATTGTGTATATGTTATCCCAAACTCCTAATTTATCTCTCCCCCATCCCCTTTGGTAACCATAAGTTTGTTTTCTTTGTCTGTGATTCTATTTCTGTTTTGTAAATAAGTCCACTTGCATCATTTTTTTTAGATTCCACATATAAGTGATATCATATGATGTTTGTCTTTCTCTGTCTGACTGACCTCACTTTTAACAAGTCAGGGTTGCATTGTTGTTCCGATCATTATTGCGGCTCCCAGGCTCTCAAAGTGAGCTTGGGGTGGTGGTCTGTGACCTTCACTGCTTCACCTACACACTCCTTGTGTTTTATTGATTGATCCTTTTCATATTAAGAAGATAAGGAAATGTTCACTGTGTTAGTTTGCCGCCTTCTATTGGGGTGAAAAAGGGTTTTCCTAATGATGAAATATCAAGTTCTTACCGCAAAGAGGTCTTCTCAGGACCAAATTTGTGGCTGTCATTTTGCATCTCAACTCATGGTTTGAATTCCTGTGGGCTAAGCTTATAATTGTCTTTTATTTTCTCTTTGCCAGTTTCCTTATCTTTTTGTATTTATTCCGTGTTATAGTGGACCTTTAAGCTCTCTCAATTGCTTTTTGGACTGAGATATAGTAGAAATAAGTGCTCTCAAAGGCAGGCTAGTGTGTGTGTGTGTGTGTGTGTGTGTGTGTGTGTGTGTGTGTGTGTGTGTGTGTGTGTGTGTGTGTGTGTGGCGGGGGGGGGTTAAGGAGGAGGGGTGAACTAGAGGTGACCTAGCTTCTAGCAAGATGAGCCCAGTTAAAGGACTTAATCTTCTGAGCTTCAGTTTCCTCATTTGTCAGAAACAGTAAGAATTGTGGAGCGAGCTGCCTCACGTCTGTGCCACCCCGGCTGTGAACTCATTCGAGCCAGAGCCCTTGCCCCGTGGTTCTTTTTCCGAATCACAGTTTCCCACTTAAAAATGTTCCATTAAATTTTATATTACTACTTGTGTGTGCTGTATACTGAAAGTTAGTTTTAAAATCACAAATTGTAAACGAAGACATTAAAATATTACTTTAAATAAAAATCACTTCTTAGGTGCTGGAAGCCTGATTTGCGAATTGCCTTGCACTTCCAGGGCCAGGTTCCACTCATCCACCGGACAGGGCGGTTTCGTTATAGGGGGAGCTCGCTCCTGCCCGTGTGTTCACACACGCCCTCCATCTGAGTGGGTGGGAGAGGCTCTGCTCGGTTTGCTCCTCAAACCCTGCCCAGGGGTACTGGAGGTCCTGGCCTTGGAGTCAGGGGACCCTGAAGAATTGACAGCCATCAAAGGAGATTCATTCTCATCTCAAGTTTACTCTTGGTTTGGAATGTTCCAGAAACACAGTCTGGGGAATTTCGAGGACCGGGGTCCACGAGGCAGCTACCGGTTCTCTCTCATGCCTTGCGCACGGATGCACAGGCATCTCTGTCTCTCTCTCTGTATTTCTGTCTCCACTTCTGTTTTCTCTTTTGATTGGACCCATAGGAAAGAACCAGAAAGGGCTTTCCGACCCGGATGACACAACAAGCCTTGGGCCTTGAGGTGGCACTGCCAATCACGATCCAGCTGGACAGTGGCCATTGGCATGTGGGCCCAGAGTGGGCCTTCCTGAGTCAGAATACTGGTGCCCAGATATTTGCTGTGCTTTCTCCTGCGCCTCCGGTTTGGAGGTGGAGTTTCCAGGGGTCGTGGCTCCCCGTGCACTGGGAGTGATGGCCTACATCCCCCGTCCTATGCCAGCGACTAGAAGGACATCCAGTGGACCTGCACACACCCCTTTTTATTTTTACTCAAGTTTTGAAAACATTTCCCACCCTGTGTTGGTCAGGCAGCCACACCAAGTAGGATTGTAATCTCCAGCTTTGACTGACCCGTTCCTGCTGTTGCCTTTTGTAGGGACAGACGCCCACGTGTGTCATCACTGTTCTGCCCCCTGAATGTATCTGTGGAAACTGTGATGACAAGAGTCCACATCCCGTTCTGGGTGTTATGTGGGTTTTGGGGAACATTTTGGCATCCAATAAGAAACGTAGGTGATGTTCTTCCTGGGACGGCTACTGGATATGGCTTTCCTGATAGTAAGGGAATGTTTGTGTGGGGAGGCTGCTGGCCCGTGTCTTAGGGAGGCTGTGTTCATAAACGGGGTGACCCTGGGTCAGCCCTGCTGACCCGCACGGCTTTGGTACACTGATAAAGGACACTTGATCTTCGCCTTCTGATAAGTGGCCCTCCCAGGATGGCAGAGTTACTAACTCAGTGCTCAGTCTTGATGTTTTGGACATTTGAAACAAATTAGATAGCTGCTTCTCTGCGTTGTGTGTTTGTTTGGATTTAGTGGTGAGTGTATAACTTACTGTCCAATCCTAAGTATGCCGGACAAGGTGTCAAGCAGGATACTGTGGTCTCTCGGATCTGAAGTCATCTGTTTGTTCTACTCCACAGTTTCTTACCGTTTGTTCAACTATTTCAGCCTTGGTCTCTTTGGCAGCCTGAGAGAATGTCTCATTTTCCAGCAGGGAGTTTAGGAGAGACAGGATGGTCCTCAGCTCTGCGGGGCTGACCGGGCCAGCTGCAGGCTCGTTCACCTTGACGTAGAAGTGGACCTTGTGGTGGTCAGTTCAGTCCAGACCCTTGGCTCAAGGGGTGTGGAAGCCTCAGTCCTAGTTCTGGAACATCGTGGCCTCAGCCTGGGAGGGAGAGGGCCTGGGCTGTGTGAATCTTGTTGCCGAGCCTAGCATCTTGACGGGGAATGGTCATTCCAGGAGGCCCATGTCTACGTGCCCGTGATCTTGGACAATGTGTATTAGAGTGTGATCGGGGTTCTTTCACCTGGAAAGGGATTGGCTGGAGCTGGGGAGGTAGAGCCCTGGCCAGGCTTCCCATGAAGAGGGGGAGGAGGGTAGGGATGGGCTGGACCAGGCCAACCAGCAGGGCAGAGCCGAGGTGGGGTGGGGGCCACGTGGAAGCAGCGGGGCTGAAGTCCAGTTGCTTGCATCCTTGGGTTTTCACAGTGACGGAGCTGGAGGCACAAGAAGATCATCGACAGCTGTGGCAAGGCTGCCAGTCTTGGAACTGCACAGTGGCTGAATTCCTTTTGGGGGACCCTGGACAGGGTCAGGTGCATTGGAATGGGGTCTTGAACGGAATGTGGATGTGAGCTGATGAGTGGGTGACCACAGCTGACTGGGCATTTAAAAGGCAGGAGCCCATATGACAATTGCTCTTTCAACCCCGCTGTCTAGAAGATTCTGGTGCTTTAGATTGGTTGGTTAAAGTGAGATGCCAAGGGACTCCATGCATGGTGTGTAAATAGGGAAGTGGACTTGGAGTCAAGAAGACCCAACTCTTTCAATTAGAGGCTGGACGGTTATAGACAAATTGCTCTAACCTAGTCTATTTATGAGTGTATAATTTCCACATATTAACTTCATCGGTGGTGCAGGAGCATTAAATGAGATGAAGATGTAGAAAACAAACTTATGGTTATCAAAGAGGAAAGGAAGTGGGAGGGAGGGATAAATTAAGAGTATGGGGTTAGGGGCTTCCCTGGTGGCGCAGTGGTTGAGAGTCCGCCTGCCGATGCAGGGGACATGGGTTCGTGCCCTGGTGTGGGAAGATCCCACATGCCGCGGAGCAGCTGGGCCCGTGAGCCATGGCCGCTGAGCCTGCGCGTCCGGAGCCTGTGCTCCGCAACGGGAGAGGCCACAACAGTGAGAGGCCCGCGTACCGCAAAAAAAAAAAAAAGAGTATGGGATTAACAGGTACAAACTACTATACACAAGACAGATAAGCAACAAGGATTTACCGTATAACACAGGGAACTATATTCAGTATCTTTTAATAACCTATAGTGGAAAATAATCTGAAAAAAAATATGTAACTGAATCATTTTGCTGCACACCTGAAATTAACACCTGAAACTAACAATGCTGTAAATCAATTATACGTCAACAAAAATTGCGAGGTCGATGTGAAAATATCTAGCAAATGGCAAATCCTCATTATGCCTCAGCTTCTTTCTTTCTCAGGCATGCCCATAATGGTTCATTGAATTCATTACTGTATGTCTGGCCCCCGTACCCCCTACCCAAGAGCTAGTCTTCTTAGAAGCCTCTTTAACCCCTGCCACTGTGTCTTGTACCCAGTGTATGCATTTATTTATTTATGAAGGAAGAGGCCCCAAGTTCAGCTTGGATTTGGATCGGTTGTGAGGTATTGCTTCTAGGTTTACGGTTCATGGACTCAGAGAATGTTTGGATGGGAAAAGCCTGGGGAGATCATTGTAGCTCAGTGTTTGCAAACCTAGCTATTAACACGTAGATTTCTGTGCCTCACCCCAAGGATTCGTCTCTCCCAGGTCCAGAATGGAGCCCAGGAATCTGTATTTTGAAAAAGTGTCCTGAGTAATGTGATGGTCAGTCAGTTTGGGGAAGGACTTATCTAGCCACTGTCCACTTTACAGATGAAAATACTGAGGCGTAGAGAGGAGGATGGAGGTGTTTCTTAACAGCTGTGTGATTGGGGCCAAAACTCAAACTCTGCAGGTGCCACTGGGCAGACACACAGTATATATCTCATTGCCATTTGCATACAATCCCATGTAAACCAACCGGGCTGCCATGACAACAGCTGCTTGACCTCGTATTTATTTCTTTTCCCCCCTCTGTGCGTCTGGGTTTCACTGTCCGTTTTCTGTACACTGCCAACCCGCCATCATCCCTCTTATCCTCCTGTGCTCCACTGCAATGCGTGACTTTGATCAGATCTCTTCTTTCTTCTTCTAGCTCCTTTCTGTGACGGAATCTTGGAGTTAGTATTTAACTTACTGGTAACTCAGCCGGAAGGGGCAGCAGAGGTTGACTCACCCAACCCTGCTTGGAAGTCATCTTCTACTGAGCTGCAGTGACCACCTGGGACAGGTGTGAGGCAAGGTGGATGGGCAGACATTATACACTAGGTGGCGCTAAAGAGCCCACCGCATGGCCCGGTGCTCCTGACTTGATTTGCCTGTGGCTTTTCTCTTAATTCCATTGCAGAGCTGGGGTAAAGCAAGCCTGATTTCGCCTTGCCTTGACCTCAGATGGACTTGGTTCCATTCCAGCTGCGCCCTCGCCCCTCCCACTCTCCGGGCTCAAGAACGCAAACTCCCCGCTGCTCCTCCCCACTGTCTTGTGGCTTGTCCAGCGTGCCTTGCTGAGCTGGGCACGTTCCCTGAATTCACTGGATTATCGCCACCGGTTTCTACTGGAGCCAGCCCGACTCGGACCCTTTCTGGTTGCTGCAGTGTGACGCCTCCCTGCCTATGGGTGGCTTCCAGAATTTCTCATCTCCCTCTGTAAAGAAGCTCGCCTGTTTATTTTTCTTCATGCTTCTCACCTCTCTTGCTTCTAATTCACTTTTCTGGTCATCACAACTAAAGAAGTACTTCTCTGGTGAAAAAAAAGAAACACCTTCGAGTTTGACTTAGTCTCTGATTTGCAATGAATCGAGTCATTATTTTGCTCCATTGCATGATTACCCTCTTTTTTCTCAGTTATTTAAAATCGTATATTTTGTTGATTCCTAAGAAATATATCCCCCTTCTCCTTGACATACCTTCACGTTTACACAGGTTTGAAATTGGGCTGCATTTTACAATTCAGAGGGTCATAGCTTATTTGCCAGCTTCTTTTCCCCCTTAGTGGTGTATAGTTTAGTTTCGCATCGCGTCTTCAGACAGTATTTTTGCAGGATCTGGATAAAAGACCAGGAAAAATTGAAGCCAATTTCAGAGAAGATTCAGAATTTTGCGATATTAAGGAAGATGGCTGCCAGTATGCCTAACACTTGAGAAGAGGACGGAATTATTTTCCAGAAAGATGTGATCTGGACTTTGAACAGTGTTGGATAAATCATATGAGGTCCTTCTTTTGTGATTAGAGCCACCATAACATTAAATAAAGCCAATGTACACGAAGCACTCTCTAGGCAGAGTCATTGGTTCTATATATTTCAGTAAAGGAGAACTAAACCTCCTTTTTAGATCTCTCTTTTGAAAGAGCTACAAAGCAAACACTACAGATTAATTCCTGCCTGAGAACTATGGAGGGTTCTAGTGCTTTTGTCCGTAGACTTCCTTTCTCTGAAGACAAAAATGTGTATTTTAGCTGCTGACAGCCTTCATTTCATAGTACAAAGTGGGTTATGCTTTACCCAGAAATGAGGGTTAGCTTTTTACACATGGGATTAGCTAAACATCCCATGGGATGTCCTTTTCATCCCTTACCAGAGAAGTTGCTCTGTTTGTTTTTGTGAACTATCCCTTTCTTTGCTTTTACAAGAAATTTATCCTGTCGAGCCATTTAATTTGGCCTTGCAAAACTTACCATGAAGTAGTGGAAGATTTAGTTAGGCTTTCCTCGTGTATCAAATAGATACACAACTAGTCGAAAAAAAGTTTTTTAGAGATTTATAGTTCGCCGCGGAGCGGAGGTCCACAGAAGATCACTCTAGTGCTTTCGTCTCCTTCTCCATCATGTAAATTGTCCACATAGCCCATCCCGGGGCTTCCTTCCTCCAATCCCAAGCCCCAAGCACACCTGGCATCCTGAAACCAGTAAAGGTACCAGGAAAAGCCGTGGCCTTGAATGATTCGTGCAGAGAAAGCTGAGACGATGGGTGACCTGAGTGTAATTTAGTTTCCTTGTGAAGCATCTTCGTGGAGTGGGTGTCTAGCTCTCCTGTCCGTGGCTTATGGGCGGCGAATGCAGACTGGTTTGATGTTAGTCAAAGCCCATAATTGTTTTTAAATTTATTTATTTTATTTTATTTATTTATTGTTTTTGGCTGCATTGGGTCTTCGTTGCTGCGCACGGGCTTTTCTCTAGTTGCGGTGAGCGGGGGCTATTCTTCATTGCGGTGCACGGGCTTATTGCAGTGGCTTCTCTTGTTGCGGAGCATGGGCTCTAGGCTTGTGGGCTTCAGTAGTTGTGGCACGCGGACTCTAGAGCACAGGCTCAGCAGTTGTGGTGCACGGACCTAGGTGCTCCGCGGCATGTGGGATCCTCCCGGACCGGGGCACGAACCCGTGTCCCCTGCATTGGCAGGCAGACTCCCAACCACTGCGCTACCAGGGAAGCCCCCAAAGCCCATAATTTGTTGGGAAAATTTTCTGCTTAAAATCACAGCCCATTCCAAAATGGGCATCATTTGGGGGCTCCTCTATTCTTTTTTTCTTTCACAATTAGTCGAGGGTCTACCCTTACAGTTGTTTAGATTTTCTCTGGATCCCTACCTGTTTTCCTTATACCCTGCCTTGGCTCTGAGCATACAGTTGGGTCTTATTTCTTAGCTGGCCCAGGTAGCAGAGTAGAGACTAGTGGCATAAACCATCCCAACAATACCAAGTGGGCTCTGGCTGTTGGTGACTTGAAAACTAGATTAAAATTCAAAATGATGGAACCGAACCAGAGAACGAGAGAAGAAAGCATAGAAGAAAGAAAAAACAGGAAGAAAAAAGCAAATAGACAAATGTATCCAATATAAAAATGAATCAGAAATGACGCTATACAAGCATGGCTAGAAATCATCCGTGGACTGTAATTATCACAAGCTAAACATGAGTCAGCTGCTGGGTGACATGGTTTTTTTTTTTTTTTTTGGCCGCGCTGGGTCTTTGTTGCTGCGCGGGCTTTCTCTAGTTGTGGCGTGCAGGGGCTACTCTTTGTTGCCGTGTGCGGGCTTCTCACTGCGGTGGCTTCTCTTATTGTGGATCACGGGCTCTAGGCGAGCAAGCTTCAGTAGTTGCAGTACATGGGCTCAGTAGTTGTGGCGCGTGGGCTTAGTTGCTCCACGGCATGTGGGATCTTCCCGGACCAGGGGTCGAACCCACGTCCCCTGCATTGGCAGATGGATTCTTAACCACTGTGCCACCGGGGAAGTCCCAATGTGGTATTTTTTAAAGCAGTCATCCCACTGGGATATAGAATTGGACACAACTTGCTAAAAGAAAGTGTGCACATAGTGAGTTGCAGAACTTTACCTTCCCAACAGCAGCTAGACCATACCGTATGTATTTATAGGACAAATGGGTATTCTTATATACATATGGTTTTATATGTGTATGAAACTTGTATATAATTTTATATATTTATGTATAGCATATAATTGTCATACGTAATGTTTACCTACCACGATATGTATGTGTATATTATAGTTGTCCTACATAATGTTTACCTGTCTTGGTTTCCAAAGTCTTGATTACCCCTTGTCAGATAAATGTTATCTTACATCAGCTAAAAGAAGTACATGTAACTGTCTTAGTAAACACAAATGATATTTTAATTTAAAATGGTATTTTAATTTAATTGGTTATAAAAAGCCCATCTAGCTGCAGCAAGATATTTACAAAAGCTGGAAGCTTAGGAGTTCGTAGTGCTTCTGAATGTGCCCACTTCCAGGATCTGCTGATGCAGGTGCAGGTCCCTAGTCTAACTTGGAGAAAAGCAAGTGTCCATGGCCTTTCTATTGAACTAAAAGTGATTTTAAGGAGAAAAAAGGCCTTTATAGGGCTGGCTAAATGGACATGTGAGCTATGCAGTCGCACAGAACCTGGTGCTCAGAAGGCCCTGCGCTTGGGGATTCATGCTCTGAGGCCGCCGTCCTGTAATTCTTAGTGCTTCCATTGTTGAATGTGTGTTTTGTCGGTGAAGCTCAACAGGATGCTGACGCACACGCTGGGAGCGTGGGGCCTCAGCTCACGTGTGAGGCCTCCTCCCGGGATGGGCTTCTGGGCGCCAGCCCTGCCCACCCTCCCCCTCTCCACCCCACCCTACATGACTGCCCTGGGTCCTCCGCCCAGGGCGGTGGCCAGGTTGCATCGGTAGGGGGGAGGCTTGTGTTCCACTGTGACCGCCCGCCCCTCACTGGGGCCTGAGCGCAGGTATGAGAAGGGTCCTCCTCAGGCACAGATCACCATCTCCCCCCGGCCAGCAGCGCCTCGGTGAGCAGAGTGGCGAGCAGGCAGGGGCCTCACCCCCCGCCCCGCCCCGGATCCAGGTCCCAAACACGCCCTAGAGTCGAGGCTGCAATACTGTGGGGAACTCCTGTTTGTTGTGGGTTGGGCCTGCAGTCTGGTGGGGAGGGGAGGTTGACTTCTGCATCCCCAGCGAGGTCTCTGCATTTTCACCTTGCACCGGACCTGGAAAATTACGTAGCCCCCCTGAGTGAGAAAGATGCCTGTCCACAGCCGCCCCTCTTCAAAGTCTGTACTTCATCATTCTGCTTCCCATGACCTCATGGGCATCGTGCAGTGTGACCACAACCCGTCTCTGAATAATGGTTCTGCAGCACTCAGGAATCCTCTGGCCACCTGTGTGCAGCCATTTTTGCTTCAAAATTCCCCCCGTGGGTGAGGGGGTCACCACGTGTTTCTGTGAATTCTGTGAATGGCAGATCGGCAAGGTCACCCTGGGGCTTGGATCAGGCTGTGCCATGGGATGCGATGGGCAGGTCCTAATGGTGTTTGGTTCTTCTCCTGAGAGCTGTTCTATACCCCAGAGTAATTCTCAGCTTCCGCCAAGCAGGTCAGCACTTACAGGCACTCAGAGATTAGGAATGCGGCAGGTTTCAACAAGGCGTTTAAGAAAATCTCTTATTATGTCTTTGTGGGCAGGATGGAGTAACGTGGATGGAATGTAGCGGCAAACTGGATGGCCTGTCATATTCATAAAGTGCTGATTAATAAATTAAATAATAGATTAAATAAATAGATCATTTAATAAATTAAATAATAGATTCATCTAAATTAAATAATAGATTAAATAAATAGATTATTTAATAAATTAAATAATAGATTAAATAATAATATAAAATTATATAAAATTAATAATAGATCCCTGTGGGAGTCACAGGGCTCCAGTACCGATCGACCTCCATCCACCTCCAGCAGTGTAGACGAGGACAGATGACACGCAGATCTCAAATGTGTGGATGTCATGATGCCGGACAGGAGAACAAATGTGATTGATGACACCATTAAGGGCTGTGGGTTTGAATGACGGACGGACCATGTCAAACAAGAACCAGTGTAATAGGACATACTGAGATTCAAAAGTTGCATCAGGAAAATAGAATCCTTGAGGGTTTTAGCTGCCTGTAAATTCAAAATAAGCCAGTATGCTGATAGAGCTGTTAAAAAAAAAAAAAGGCTGCGCCCAAATGAGTTAATCAGTTGAAAACCTAATGACCGCACAAAATCCTGCACACGCATTTTTAGAGCAGTTTTATTTATAATTGCCCAAAATTGGAAGCAGCCAAGATGTCCTTCACGAGGTGAATGGATAAATGGTGGTACATCATATGACGGGATATTATTTGATAATAAAAAGAAATGAGCTATCAAACCGTGAAAAGACAGAGGAACTTAAGTAAATACTTAGTGAAAGGAGCCAGTCTGAAAAGGCGACATACTGTATGATTCCAACTACATGACATTCTGGAAAAGACAAACTAGTAGATACAGTAAAATGATCAGTGGTCAGCAGAGTTTATGGGGAGAGAGGGAGGCATGAATATGTGGAACACAGGGACTTTCAGGGCAGTGAAAATACTCTGTATGATACTATAATGATGGATGCGTGACATTATGCATTTGTCAAAACCCGTAGAATGTATGACACAAAGAGTGAGCCCTACTGTGATCTGTGGACTTGGTTAATAACATATCAACATTGATTCATCAGTTATAACAAATGCAAGATGTTCTAACACTGAAGCAAGATGTTCGTACTAGGAGACGCTGTAGGTGGGATGGGAGGATGGGGGAGGAGATATATGGGAAGTCTCTGCACAATCTACTCAATTTTTCTGTAAACCTAAAACTGCTCTAAAAAATACAGCCTATTAATTAAAAAAAAAAAAACAAGACTGTATAGGTAGAGCTATGGAATCCAGAACAAATGGATTCAAGGCCCCTCCTGGTTCCCCCCATCTGTAGGGACCAGATGCCCGGTGGGAGCATCTGGTCTGAAAAGAGTCACACCTGGAGCCTGGCCAGAGGAGGGATGGGACGCCTGGGGAAGAGGTGAAGGGACCAGGGATGTGTGTCCTAAAGAGGTGTGAACATAATCTTCGCTTTCTGCAGTCTTGGTGCTGGTGGCTGGTGTCTTTGAGGAGCGCTCCTGGCATCTCTTCAGTCAGTTCATCACACCCTGAGCAGACATACTCTTGAAAATTGGTGACAGCCCTTCCAGCTATTTTCATGTGATAACAGGAGGTGGAAGAGGCAGGAGCTTGTGTCTGGGAGGTATTTAGCAGAGTGGTGAGAGAGCTGGCTTAGAGCCAAGCTGTCTGGAATCCTGGATCCTGTCTGGATCCTGGCCCTGCCTCCCCTGATCTTGGGGCCTTGGGCAAGTTTCTTAACCCCTCCCTGCTCATCTGCAAAATGGAGTACCTTCCTCACGGGATTGTTATAAGGATGAAATGAGGGAATACATTAAATGATGTCTAGAACCGTGCTCGCACTCACTAGACATCAGCGGTTTTATTCACTGCAATGTGGTCTGGAGGGCAGAACTAGCGCCGCTGGGTCAAGGGAAGCCAGCCTTAAGGGCACTTTCTCACTCTTCTGTTTTAGCCTCTGCGCTCTTGCTGTTCTCTGTGCTTACCGTGTTCCCGACCTGGAATGCCTTTGGCCCTTTCCACCTGGCAAAGTCTGACTGCTCTAGGGAGGCAAAGCTTAAACACCCACCTTCTTTCGAGAGCTCACTCTGCCTTCCTTATGCAGTTATCGGCCCTCTTTCCTGCTCCCACACCCTTTTGGAAAGTATTGATACTTGGGTTAAAACATAGTTGTTCACTTGTCTGCTTCCCGGCTTCGCAGGGATTTAGTCATCAGTGTGTCCCTGCCGCTAGCCCGGTGTCTGATAATCACTGGTTATGGAATGAAAAGGGAATTTCCCCTTCCCCCAGTAATAAAAGGATACAGTAGGAAACTGGATGCCGAAGACATGCTGAGCTCCCCGATATGAGATGTACTTCAGTAGAGATGGGTGATTCTCACTGAGGGAATCATGGGTTGCATGAAAGTGTAGTCTTTCTCTGAGTGGTACCACAGAGCGCCGGCATCAGAATTGCTTACGGCCCGCAGACAGGGATTTTTTTTTTGTGATGTCCTATGAGACAGTTTTCATATAAAAGAAAGATTGGTTTGAAACAATTCCGTTCAACTACCTTTTAAAAAATAAATTTTGATTAAGTAAGGTTGAAACCCTTGTTTTTCTTTGAGCTTTCAATTTTAGCTAACATAACTTACTATTTTGTTTATAAATCGATCAAACTTTAACAAGTATTTTCAAGAGAGTCTTTGGTGAATGACTGGTTTTATTAAAAAGTTTCCCTATACTCCCTTCAACATTTTAAACTGCATTTGTAGATTTTATATTTTCCCTGTCCCTTTAAAGTACTTTATTATCAAAGGTTACTAAGGTTATACTAAGAGACTCAGAAACCAACCTGATTAAGCTTCCACCAGCCAAGATGGGCCCCTTGATGGTCAGTAGGGATGAGACTGCAGCGGGCTGGAGCACATCATTCACAGTAACACTAAAAAAAAAAAAAAGGAATGACCCAAACCAACTTTGTTGCCTTTAGGGGATACTACGGAACTGTCTCATTATCTTGAAGGCTGGTAAATCAAGAGAAAGAATCAAGCGTTGATCCTGCCTTTCCCATGAGATCCGTCTCTTCCGGTCATCAAACATTGATGAAGGGGAGTTTCTCTTTATAGATGTGACCCAGCTAATACCTGTAGCAAGAATGAAGGGCTCCTACCCCTGGGTAGTCCCTGAGGAATCAATGCCAGGCAGTCATCATGAATGGCTGCTAATGTCACAAAAATAGAGACACCAAACAATATGAGCCTCCTGATGGGAACACACACCTCCACCTGTCATGTAGCTCTATAGGAAAAAAAATTGAACCTAAATCTGGTCAAGACTCTAGATGCAACTGCCAACTTTCCAGTCTGCAGAAGGGGTAAAGGAAAATGTTAAACTAAACCACAAGGATACAAGGAGTGATTCTCAGACTCTGGAAAACTTTACTGGACAAAACGAGTCTGTTTCTTCCACAGAAATTTTCAGCAAAAATAAATAAATAAATAAAGGAGAAAGAGAGATAGAGAGATGGGGGGCGGGCAGGAGACCTATAAATTACAGGAAACTTAAAACTCACCTCTATCCATTTCAATGTATGACTTTTTCAGATTCTGTTCCAGTCTTTTACTCTGTGTGTGTGTGTGTGTGTCACGTGTGTACATGTGTGTAAAAGATGACTGGGCAAATGTGAATGCTGACAGGTATCTGACGACATTAAGAAAGTAAAGCAATTTTATTAGGTGTGATAGTGGTATTGTTGTTAGGTTAAAAAGTGCTTTTTTGTTTTTGAAGATAAATGACAACATTTACAAGTTAAATTATATGATGCTTGATATTTGCTTCAAATAATTGGGGTGTGTATGTGGTGAGGGGAGCTTGGTGGGTGGGAATATAGAAGAAATGGGATTGGCCATGAACGGAGAACTGTTGAGGCTGGGTTTATTATACTTTGGTCTCTCTTTTTGTATATACTCGAAAGTTACCAAAATAGAAGTTTTTAAAAAAATGACTTTGTCTAACAACCAAGATCTCCCAATATTAGGCAGTTCCTGTAAAATATATAAACTCATAGATGTTCCTAAGATTTTAATTTCAAATCACAACTCTAAATTATACTACATATTTTAAATTGGAACCATGAGACGAATTATCGTAGGCAGTAAAAAATAATTAAAACACCAAATACGTGCAGGTTTTTCTGAGTACAGATTATTACTATTAGGACTTGGTTTCTCAAACATGTCTGTGCTTAATTCTTGGGCTGCAAAGATGCTTATGTACCAAGGAGACATGCCGTCCCATACAGGTGTGGCATTACCATCCCAAGTAGTTGTTGGGTTTGCTTTCTCATCTGGTTGAGGATTCTTAATGACCAATGAGACCCTCAGGCAAGATGCCAACTATACCCTGGCCCAGGGAACACGGGGGTGGGGTGGGATGGTGGGGTGCGCATCCCCAGTGCTCTTGGGAGTTGCTATGGCAACGTCCTCTAAAGGAGGGCTTCTGGCAGCCAGGGCTGTGGGTCAAAGTCCTGTCTTTCCGTAATTTTTCTATTCCTGGAAGATTGTAATTTCCACTAAAAGAATAACTAATGACCTTCATTGCTTCAGTTGGTTTTGCATTTCTTTGGTTTTTAAAAGATACTTAAATGGCTTCCTGGCTAGCTCAGAAGACCTTTAGACTTGAGGGAACTTTCTCTCCTAGGGTTTTGCCTGACTCTGCCAAGAAGGCTATTCTAATGAAACATACTAATCTAACAGTTGCAGATTCCCTCCAATGCAGTGGGAGTCACACTGTGAGTTACAACTCACTTGTGGAGTCACTTTAGTGAGCCAGAGTCAGCATTTAAAAATATAGTGGAATTGGAGGAAGGTATCAGAAGGCATCACACATTTGTAAGGATAAATATTATTTTTGAAACTTCGGTTTCATTTGTTTGTATTTAGAGGTAAATGGGTTTCTTATGGCGGATCACTATCAAAAATTTTGAAAACTGCCACTTCAGTGTGAGGTGGGGAAAACAGAGAGGCTGGCACACAGACAAGCGCAATAGTTAACCATAAACTGACAGTGAGGAGGTAAGCCAAAAAGAAAATAAACACCAAAAAACAACTCGGGTTAAAACAAACATAAGAGCTCAAAAATAGAGCAAGTGTTAGACCCATAGTGGAAGAACCAGTTATTGTTACTGAAGATGTGGATGTTGGCATCGTGGGTTGTCTTTTAGGTCTGCTCCTTCCTCTGCATATATTGTGCACCGTTTATTCCTTTTTGGTAGCACAGTGCCTGGCGCAGGGTAGGCCCCCATAAATAAATGTTTATTGAATGTAAACACTAGTAATTAGACCGCCTGTTTCGGAGGATCCGGCGGGAGAGGACCCTGGGGTCTGGGAATCTGTATTTTAACAAGCTTTCAAGGCAGCCAAGCTGCTGGCAGTTGCAGACCAATATTAAAGAAGCACTGACCTATTCTGCCCACTCTGGCCCAGGTCACACGCACAGGTAACATTACAACCAGACATGGAAACTGGGTTGTCCACATTTTGGGAGAGGTTTTTTTTTTTTTTTGGCGATACGCGGGCCTCTCACTGTTGTGGCCTCTCCCGTTGCGGAGCACAGGCTACAGACGCACAGGCTCAGCGGCCACGGCTCACGGGCCCAGCCGCTCCGCGGCATGTGGGATCTTCCCAGACCAGGGCACGAACCCGTGTCCCCTGCATCGGCAGGCGTACTCTCAACCACTGCGCCACCAGGGAAGCCCCTGGGAGAGGTTTTACCCACAACTTCACCAGCATCTCACGTTGACCATTTCTCATCAAGCACATTGCATAACCTTCTAGCAGACGTCCTGGCCTCCGTGCTTCCTCCCTACGCCACCTCATCCTCTCTGCTGCCCCCAGGCCTTTTCCTAAACCACTCATCATTTCATTTACCTACTCTATAACTTTGGCTTTCTCTCTGTTGTCAGTAGTGACGACTGAACTCCCTACATATCCTTCAGGGCTTGCCATAGTCTGCCCCCAGCCTGGCACCTCAATTTCTTCTCTCTGCCAGTCTCCCAACTCTCTTGTTGTTTATCCCTCTGCTTCCGCAGGGGCCATCCCAGACCACTTGCACGCCCCAGGCACACCTCACCCTTGCCTGGCTCTTATCTTCCGCTCATGCTGTGTCCTCCAATTGGAACAGCTTCTGTTTTCCTCTGAATTGCATCCATCCTCCCAGACCAAATTCAATGCCACTTTTTATAAATCTTCCCTGATTTGGAGCTAATCATTTCTCCTCCTTTGTTTCTCTTTGCTCTTTGCTCGTGTCTTGCTATAGCACCGAGACTCATTGCCTTGGACTTTTGTTAGTGCAGCTTGTGTTCATCTCTCTGATGAGGAAGTAAGTTCCTAGAAGGCAGTATTCATGCGTTCTTTGCTTCTTTATACATCCCACACTGCCTTACAGCTAGTATTAAATGACATTTCTGTTAAATTGATTTTTCTGAGTTATGATTACACCAAAGTCAATATTAATTGGTAGCTTAGCCAACTAACTTCCGTAGAATGGGCTTCAGCCTCTATATGAAGGCTCAGAGCTCCTTGTGACTTCCTTGCCATTGCATTCCTTTATAAACCCCATCAAAAACAAAACAAGACAAAAAGTACTGTAGGGTCTGTGTGCTGTTCGTGATAAAGAATTCTTTGTTTTCCTCTGGAGGCGAGGTGGGCAGATAGACAAAAGGGCAGTGATCTTAGAAAGGGCTAGCAAATTGGATCCCTAATAACTGCTGTTTTTAAGAGATTGGTGGGGTGGGGGGGTAGGATTTAAAGAAGTGGATGTGGCATAAGAGAAAACCGTAAGACAGAGGACAGCAAGTAAAGGGCATCTACTCCAGCTTCTCTTGTGCTGCTGCTCTGCCTTTTTAATTTTAGCCCATCATGATTCTGCTCCAGGTCAGTTCTGTTCCATCTGTTAGCAGAGTGATATTTGGGCCATACCCAAAATAGCAAATCTTCTGCCCAGATTGGAGGTTAGAGCAGAAAGCCTGGCACAGAAGTCCACATGGCTCCAGTGCTCTTACTTCCCTGACTTTGATGCTACTAAGTAGCTTTCATGTGGTCACGTTGAGGGTGCTTTTGACAAGTGAAATCATTATTGAATGTATTTTTTGTTTCTGTGGCAGAAAGTAAACCTAGTTTTTAAAAAAAGGTACAGTCCTCAAGTTGAAATAATGATTTGTCTGTTTTTGCTGTGATAGGTTCCTTGCACTGACTCCATGGAGAGTGTATCACCTGATTTCTGTCATGATCCTTGGACGTGTTATTATGCAAATAATAAAGGATATGGTTTTGTCTAGAACAAGAGGTAAGAAAACTCAACATTCATTTTTATGGTATTTAATTTTCTAGACCCTGAATGTTTGACCTTTGTATAGGCAGATTAACTGAGCAGTCTTTGAAATGGAGCAAAATAACAGATTGTATAGGGAACGGGTACGGTTTAGGGTACAGTTTAGGGTACGACAACGGTTTAGGGTTAGCGTACGTGTTAGGGTACGGGTTAGTGTTAGTGTACGGGTTAGGATTAGGGGACGGGTTAGGGTAAGGCTTCAGGTAAGGGTTAGGGTTAGGCTTAGGGTTAGGCTTAGGGAACAGGTACGGTTTAGGGTACAGGTTAGGGTACGACAACGGTTTAGGGTTAGCGTACGTGTTAGGGTACAGGTTAGTGTTAGTGTACGGGTTAGGGTTAGGGTACGGGTTAGGGTAAAGCTTCAGGTAAGGGTTAGGGTTAGGCTTAGGGAACGGGTACGGTTTAGGGTACAGGTTAGGGTATGGCACTGACTTTTCTATTTTGAATGTTTGTTAAATATTATTTTTAAATTTATTAAATTTATTTACTATTTATTATTTATTTAACTGACGTTGTCCATAGTCATAGCTACTGCTGCTGGGCAAAAGGTTTGTGTGTGTTGGTTTCTCTTTTGGCTCTAAGTGCCGTTATTTTAAATACCATTTTGGTATTCAAGTAGGCTGCAGTGAGGATAACAGTTAAATATTTATTACATCCCACGTGATGAAACTGGGCCATCGGAAAATGGGCTAGTTTATATAAATTTTTTCTCTGCCTCTGTGGAGAAAAACAATAAGTTCAGGGCTTAGAAACAAGTAACGGTTAAATTCATTTTTAAAAATGAATTGAAAAATAAATTCGTTTTCAACACCAAATTTTTCAAAAAATTCAAGTGAGAACTTGAATTATTTAAAAAAATGTACTTCAGGTTTTCTGAGTAATATAACTGTATCATTAATCTGAGCCAGGCTTTTCCATACTTGGAGGAGTTTCCTTCTACCAGGGTTTGAGCTAGTTTTTGTAGATAGACAAAAATCCCTGCTTGGAATAATTGAGCCCCATGAAATTAAATGAAATAAGATTGATTTGATCAAAAATAGCTAAGAGGGGGTTACAGGGAAGCGGTTGATTCCACTAAAAGTAGCCCCAGATGGAGGGATGATTTTGGTAGGGCTCCATATAGGTGGACGCACGTAAGAACTGTCCAGGGCCCGAGCCCTGGCGGGGATACTGAGGCTGCTTGTGGGAGGCACCCTTTCCTCCCTAACACTGACCCTGGGACCAGGGCTATAGGCTGTTACGGATGTACCATCGTCTGTTATGGGTGTACCATCAGAGTGTTCTATGGTGCGCTTTAAATCTGGTTTATATTTTAAGTCTTTATGGTTCTTAAACTAACTCATGTGTAAGCCATTTAGAAAGATTGTTCTACGTGGGTGTGTTTCAAGGTTTGAAGGTGTTCCCTCCATTCACTGTTCTGGGAAGGTGAACAGGTGGGTTTTGTCTGGACATTGCTTTTCTTGAATCTGTAGGTTTAGTTCATATTCCTGTACACATTCTTCCTTCTCTCCCTCCCCTCCTCCTCCCACCCACCTCTTTCCTGTTTCAGAGAACAGACACCTAACTCTCTGCCTTCTAACCCTAACAGGCACCTGGCCTGCTACTTTCTGTTTACGCCAGATGTGTTAATTCTGCCTAGAGGTGGGACATCTCCGAGCTGTAGGGCTTTGTGCTGGGGTTGGTGAGATCAACGCATGGCGATACCTGTGTTTCTGCCTTGATTCATAACTGATAAGAGGAGAACCTGTTTCTCTCAAATAGACTTGGTAACATTTTCACCCTCTAGGAGCTCCCTCAGAGGAATCTTAGAAGAAATAGCCACTTAACCTATTTTACCTGCAGTCATTCTAGCTCAGTAGGGCAAGGGACCTCACAAAGCAAGCTGAGCATCTCGATGTTTTCAGTGGTGTACAAATTTGGTCCCAGTCTGGGCACAAGTTTTAAGGAACGGAAAAATGGGGGGGGGGGGAAGGATGAAGTGGAAAGACGTCGTGACTGTCCTTCTCTGACTCTCATGAGGACCATTCCCTGCATTGCCTCACCAGCTTGACGTTCTTGCAAACATGCAACTTTCATATTAAGTTGCAGGAAAGCTCTCCACTGCAAAGATTCAGTCCTTTAAAAAATTCGGGTGGTAGGGTGGGAAAAATACCAGTCTTCTAGAGCTAGTCGGCTCCACTTCTCAGCTGTGGAGAGGCCCCGTCAAAGACCGCATTGGTTTCCTGTGGCTGCAGTGACAAATTACCACAAGCCTGGTGCCTCAATACAACAGAAGTGTCTTCTCTTACAGTCCATAATCAGTATCACGGGGCCGAAACGAAGGTGTGGGCAGGGCCACGCTCCCGGATTCCTTGAGCATCCCAGCTTCTGCCGGTTGCTGGTATCCTTGGCTTCTAGGGCATCTCTCCAGTCTGTGCCTCCTTCTCTGCCTGTGTCAAGCCTCCCTCTGCCTTCCTCTTGCAAGGACACTTGTGATTCCATTTGGGCCTCACCTGGATAATCCAGGGCAGTGTCCCCATTTCATAGCCCATAACTTCGTCACGTTTGGTAAATCCCATTTTCCATATAAAGTAACATGTTGCAGGTTTCGGGGATTAAGACCCGATACCTTTGGGGGCCGTTATTCAGCCTCCTACATAATCCGAACCTCTTTATCCTGTGAAATGGCAAATCCTCCTTATACCGCAGGGTTGTCTAAGGGTCAGACAAGAGCGTGAAACAAAAGCACCTCAGTCAGTAACGGGCCCCTCTCTCCAGCTCCGACCCGCGACCGGAACAGCATGGGTCTGTTCACCCATCAGTCGGCCCATGTTGAGCGCCTTCCTCTCACCAGGGCCTCTCTGCCCGAGTCCACCTCTCACGCTCCAGCCTGTAGGGCAGGCGTTTGTCACAGGCCAATCTTTCTGTCCAGGTTCTCACCGGGGGACATTGCTCTGAATGCAGTGTTTCTACTGCATGAGGAAACAAGGAGAAGCAGGACTCCTGGCCGCGCTCTCCCAGCGCTCCCAGTCTGTGGCCGAGGCCGCGCTGGAGCCTGCGTCGTCCTCTGCAGTCGAGTCTTTTAGGACAAAGGCCCATTGAGCCCCATGCGTGGTCGGCAGAGCCTGGCTTTGCAGGCCCTTCAGCCCAGGGCCCTGCAGTGATGACCTGGTCTCTGGGAGGCGCAGAATCGGCTTCAAGTTGGATCCAGATGCGGGGATGGTAGCTCCATGGCTTCATCCAGAACCGCCGGGCTCTCATGAGCTACCCTGGCCCTACAGCAGGAGCAGTGAGGAAAGGACCCCCAGGTCATCTGGCCCCTCGCCTCTCCGCCAGCTTCCCCGCCTCCCACAGCATTTTTGGATGAAGGGATTAAGACTCTCTTGTTAAGATTTAATTGTACCTTTCCTCTCCCTCCATCATATCTTTAATACCGTCTTAGGTACTTAATACGAAATAGGTGAGCAGAAGTGTGGCGACACCTTCTTGGGACTTAATCGTTGCGAAACCCAGGGACCCCGTGTCTCTGGTTTCTGAGTCACCAGTGTGGACGCCCTCGGCTGTGACGGATTTCTCTCTCACGGCCTCGCTGTTGTGCGCTTGACTGTGTGCTCCCCAGAATTAACCCCTTCCTCTGGGCTCTGGGGATGCTTCTGTGGTGTGGGAAACTCCTCCTGCGGCCTTCAGTTTTTCTCGACCCCCTTCTCCTTCTGTCTCTTTGCCAAAGAACCAGTAATTTCCACACCCCGCTGTCTTTGAGATGCTCTTCAACGACTGTGCTGGGCAGTGGAGGAGGGCTCAGCAGGTTCCTGCACGCCACCTGTGGAGGCATCGCCAACTGCTGTCCCTTTATGCCTCTCCTCCTGCCAAATCTACACTATCCATTTGATGCCGCCTTCCGGTCGCAGTTGAACGTGGACCCACCTGCATTCGTGGCCTGTGAACTGTAGGCCTTTGTGCCCACGCCATGCTCTGTCATTCCCGCTTGTGCCCTGATGGCTTGTGTGAAACCTGGCTTCGGTCCCCGAGACCATCCCTGCGCCTTTGACCTTAGCCTTCACAAGTTCTGTCTCCAGCCCCTGCAAGGCTGGCAGTCAGTCCTCGGTGCTTCCTCCTGTCTGGCCCCACCCCGGCCCCTCACTCCCATTGCACCAGCTCTGTGACCCCAGTTCAAGCGCGCCCCTGCTCAGCCTCTTACACTGCACCGTCCTCAGCCCTGTGCTGCCCCGCCCTGGTCTACATTCAGCTCTTGAGGCGCTGCTGTCCTCACCGTTCTAACGTCCTCGCCCCCTTAGCCAGCAACTGTACTCATGTTTCCAATGCTTTTGTTATAATTAACACAATATTATTCAGATTTCAGGTGTACCACATAGTGACTCAGTATTTTATACATTGTGAAGTGATCACTGCAGAAAGACCAGTTACCATCTGTCACCATATAAAGTTGTTACAATATTATTAATTAGATTCTGTATGTATGCATTACATCCTCATGACGTATTTATTTGATAGCTGGGAGTTCGTACCTCTTAATCCCCTTCACCTGTTTTTGTCTATCTCCCCACCCCCTCCCCTCTGGCAACTATCAGTTTGTTCTCTGTATCTATGAGTCTGTTTCTGTTTTGTTCCTTCACTTGCTTTTTTAGATTCCACATATAAGTGAAATCATACAGTATTTGTTTTTCTCTGTCTGACTTATTTCACTTAGCCTAATACCCTCAGGTCCACCCATGTTGCCACAGATGACAAGATTTCATTCTTTTTTTATGGCCGAATAGTATTTCATTGTAATATATGTGTACACTGCATCTTCTCTGTCTGTTCATCTAGGCAGAAAGCAAAAGCAGGTCACTTGCACAGTTCTAATAATCTGATAAAAGGATGCAAGCAGTTTGGAGAAACTTTTTCCTGTGGCTGAATTTTAAGAAGAATTTATCACACGCATCTTTACTAGGGGACGCTGAAGAACAAAAGGGACAACATCTTTGGCATCTGTTCGATGGAAAAAGCAGAAACCACCTCTTGGCCGTTTCTTTTCTTGAACTTCATTAAAGCTGGTAGCGGGGAGTATAGTGTCAAGGCAGAGTCCAGGGAAGAAAGTCATTGGAGAATTAAGAAAGCAGATGGGATCTAGGTGTATGTGTGTGTGTATATATAAACGTTGATTTCCTTTGAGCATAGATATAAGCTCAAAACACCTAAAGAATGAATAGATAAAAATCTCCTTTCTCAAATAGCAGTTGTTTCAGTTCTCCTTTGTCAGTACCATTTCAGAGTTCCCCTCAAATACCACCTCTGTTATTGCCGCTTTCTTGACCAGCCACATTTTCTCTCCTCCCTGAACTCCCACGGCTTATGTTTCTTGTAGAGTTCCTACACCACCTACGTCGGTTCAGATTTGCTTGAGTGCGGGTTCGGTCTGCCCCATTGGACGGTACAGTCCCTGAGGCAGGACCATGTGTTATATGGTGCTCCGTCTTCCATGCTTCCTATCCAAGTGTTTTGCATATAGTAGAATCTCAATGGATATTTGTGGACAACTTGCCTGAATGAGTTATGGTAGCAGAAGTATACGCTGTATGAACTGATCGTTTCTAGAGTTTTTTAAGATCCAAGCGGTCCATTTTAAACAGCTCAGAATATTTCTAAGTTGAGAAATGCCTCAAGAGGAAAATACCTCCATTAACATTTCACATTTACTTCTCCTATTGCAGGTGCACAGTTGTGGAGAAGCTTCAGTGAAAGGTAGGGAACATCCTTTTCATGTTATGGCTAACGGAGGGCAGGTGGGAGAGGTGACCAGGCCGCCAAGATGCATCTCTGAAACCATAGTTTAGTGACAGGATTGATCATAGTAATCTGCAAGAGTGGGAACATAAAGAAAAATACAGTCGAAGTGAGGGCGAGGATAAAATCAGGACTCGTTCTAGGAAATGGTTCATGTCTTGCTGTAATATTGGGCCGTGTGCATGCGTAAGAGTCGTAATGTGTGAGGATGGGGGCGGGGGAAGATGGGGGTGTTTTCCTTGGGGATTTCCTCTCAGACCTCATTTTGGAGCCTGAGCAGCATGCTGTAGTGGGGGAAGAGAAGGGCAGCCCCAAGTCCCGGAACTCTGCAGGAACATTCCCGAAGGCCGGGCTCCGAGAACCCTGGGGTGAGGAGACGAAGAGTAGGGGTGAGAGGCTTGTAGGTGGGAGGGTGCAGCAAACGTCCGCAGGGCTCTGGGCTCCTTGTGCGGCCACAGGCAAATGAGTCCCCTTTTCATTTGCCATCCCCCATCCTGAAGTAAAGGCTCTCTTCTCACCTGGAAGAGAAAAGAGGTGGGGCAGGTGACGAGAGGATCAGAATTCACATCACCAGCTGTGCATATGAGAAGTGGAAAAGTGAAGAAAATGTAAGGGTCAGTATTCCAGTAAAGTGAAATTTTGTAGTTATTTATTTGTTTAAATTCTGCCTTAAGAATACCCTTGTATGACTGAAAGAGGGATGGTTCGGCGCTCGACTAACATCAAAGTGGGCAACATGCGGTGAAGGCTCACAAAGGAAACAAAGTAATGTCTTTAAAAATCCATGAAAAAAACCATAACCTGGTATATAATGTACTCTTTTTTTTAAATACATTTATTTATTTTGTTTATTTATTTTTGGCTGCGTTGGGTCTTCGCTGCCGTGCGTGGTCTTTCTCTAGTTGCGGCGAGCGGGGGCTACTCTTCGTTCCGGTGCGCAGGCTTCTCATTGTGGTGGCTTCTCGTTGCAGAGCACGGGCTCTAGGCACGTGGGCTTCAGCAGTTGTGGCACACGGGCTCAGTAGTTGTGGTGCACGGGCTTAGTTGCTCCGCGGCCTGTGGGATCTTCCCGGACCAGGGCTCGAACCCGTGTCCCCTGCATTGGTAGGCGGATTCTTTACTACTGCGCCACCAGGGAAGCCCCTATAATGTGCTCTTAGAGGCTGTGCTCATGAAAATAATGCTTACTTCAGGTGTAAAGGCTAATTTTATGAGCAGTCTACTTCTGCGTGCTTGTTCCTTCATTTTGGAGCCCCGATTTTCATGGGCAGAATGTAAACTTGCCAAAGACTCAGCAGAGGGAGATATTGGCTATAAGAAGGGAAACCTGATCCTCTAGGCACAGACCCACCCCTGGCCTGGCAGGCCAGCTCCTGGCTTCCGTCCTGCCCCTGCAGACACACTGGGCCTCCTTGGATAAGTGACTTAAGCTTTCTCTGCAGGTGTTTCCCCATTTGTCAGGTGAAGAAATTGAGCATGCTCCCTAATTCTGGTTGGAGGAAGAAGATCTGACCAAGTGAGTTAGTGTAATTTCAAAGAAATTTCAAAAGCTCTTCGAAGCAATACTCATTCAGATTTACTGATACTCAGTTTGACCTGCCAAGGGCTTTGCTGAAGCCCTCGCTGTCCACAGCCCTTCTGAAGTAGTCATAAGTTGCCTGGGAGAATTCCCACTGTGCACTTCCTCTTAACATAGAAATTATTGGGATGTTTGATAAGGATCTGGAAAAAATATTAGCTATTAGTGAGCACAGCAGGACCAAGGCTCTCACTTTGCCAGTGTTGGGTTTGGTCAGGGAGTGAGTAGCTCCTTACAATGCGGCTTTTTTAAGATTTATAATATTCCACTCGTTTGGGGAGCTGCCTACGTGCCCCCAGAGAAGCCATGATCATGGAAATAGCCTTTTCTTAGGGAGGGTCTCATTTACTTCAGGATCACCCAGATGGATATTCAGATGCAGCTAGTTTTCCATCCTGGTCCCAACCCTGCAGCTAGTGATCTTGCCAAGTTCACTTATCTCTTGGCCTCAGTTTTCTTATCTGCTGAATGAAGAGGTGAGAGAGAATCATCTTGAATATCTCTTCCAGCCCTAAAAAGTCTATGATGTGATTTGAGGGGATTAGTGTTCCTTTCATACTGTTATCCATTTACCTTGTTGTTTGGCCAGTGCCTCTTTCAAAGTGATTTAATTCACACTAGAAAGGATGCTTCCCCAATTTTTTTCGCTGCACTTTCCATTGTGTAATTTCATTCTGATTTCTGTTGTTCACGCTGGAGATGTGAAATTAAAATATGTTTTCCTCTGATTTCTTTGACGATGATTTGGTTTGTTATTTACAGTGACTCTTGGCATCTGGTACTTGCTAGTGCCGTGTTTTTAACATTGAAAAATTCAAAACCGCCTTATTTGAAGAATAAAATACGGTGCTGGATAGGAGGGTCTTTGCAGGCAGAAGGAGGTGCTGTTTTGCTCATGTGAGGCAGGTGGGATTAGGATCTTTCCACTTACAAGGTCTCAGGTGCTGAGCTCAGAAATCTCGCCCTCATTTGGCGGTAGTTAGAAATCAACATTTCTAAATCCTAAAAATGATAAAATATGAACTCAACTACAGTACCTTGCCAAGTGGGTAAACCCTAGGCGTACAGCAAAAGAATTAACATCAGTGCAAACACTTTCCACCTTAGGAAACTAGATGCTTCTTCTTTTCTAATATACGGAAATTCTCCTTAATTACTGGTGGGAATGCAAAATGGTACAGCCACTTTAGAAGACAGTTTGGTGGTTTCTTACAAAACCAAATATATTCTTATCATACAGTCTGGCAGTCATACTCTTTGGTATTGACTCAAAGGAATGAAAACTTGGGTCTACACAAAAAAACAACACACAGATGTTTATAGCAGCTGTATTCATAATGCCGAAACTTGGAAGCCACCAAGATGTCCTTCAGTCAGTGAATGGATAACTAAACTGTGGTACATCCAGACAATAGGATATTAATCAGCATGAAAAAGAAATGAGCTATCAAGCCATGAAAAGACACGGAGAAACCTTAATCATATTACTAAGCAAAAGAAGCCAGTCTGAAAAGGCTGCATACGATATGATTCTAACTATAAGACATTCTGAAAAGGCAAAATTATGGAAACTGTAACAAGATCAGTGGTTGCCAGGGGCTCTCGAGGATGGGAGGCACGAATAGGCAGAGAACAGAGGATTTTTCGAGCAGTGAAAATAGTCTGTATGTTACTATAATCGTAGATACAGGTCATTACACTTTTGTCCAGACCCATAGAATGTACAATGCCAAGTGTGACCCCTAATGTAAACTCTGGATTTGGGGTGATTATGACGTGTCAGTGTAGGTTCATCAGTTGTAACAAATGCAGCGCTCTGGGGGGGAACACGGATTAGGGAGGAGGCTGTGTGTGTATGGGGGCAGAGGGTATATGAGAAATCTCTGTGCCCTCTGTTTGATTTTGCTGGGAACCTAAAACTGCTTTAAAATAATAAAATCTATTTTTAAAAATCTAAAAAAGGAAAAAAAGAGATGAGCATTTCTCCCCCTCTTCCTCCTCCCCACCCCCCATCACAGCCTGCACAGCTGGGGGTGCAGGTCTGTCAGCCAGGCTTAATTGTTCCTCTTCCCAGCATTGCGCTAGTGGTTTGCGCTCAGGCTCAGAATGAACCAGGCCTTTTCTCTGTAGGGCTTGTTTAAGGGCCATGAAATTCACTGTTCGAAAGGTGGATGAAATCATGGACCACTCTGCCTTCATTATGCCATTGTAGACCTTTTCCGTGAAAGAGGAGCTCCTTGAAAAGGGAACTCTGGGAACTGTTGGCAGGAATGTAAATTGGTGCAGCCGCTATGGAAAACAGTATAGAGGTTGCTCAAAAAACTAAAAATAAAACATTCAGATGGTCCAGGAATTCCACTCCTGGGTCTAGATCCAAAGGGAATGAAATCACTGTCCTGAAGAGATGTCTGCACACACCTCCCCCATATTCACTGCAGCACTGTTCACAATAGCCAAGACACGGAAACAACTCAGCGTCCGCCAGTGGATGAATTGGTAAAGAATATTGGTATATATACACAATGGAATGTTACTCAGCCATTCAAAAAAGAAGGAAATTCTACAACATGGATGAACCTGGAAGGCGTATGTTAAGTGAAATAAGTCAGACAGAGAAAGACAAATACTGTGTGATCTCCCTTTTATGTGGAATCTAAAAAAGTTGCTCATAAAGAAACAGCAGATTGGTAGTTGCCAGGGCTGGGGGTGCAAGTGAGGAGGTGTTGGTCAAAGGGCACCAACCTCCAGTTATAAGATGGATGGGTTCTGGGAAACTAAAGTGCAGCATAGTGACTCTAGCTAACAATACCATATTGTGTACTTTAAAGTTGCTAAGACAGGAGATCCGAAATGTTCTCACCACCACAATGACAAAACGGTAGTGATGTGAGGTGAAGGATGTGTAAACTATCCAGTGTGGTAATCATTTCACAATATGCACGTCTATCAGATCATCATACTGCACACCTTAAACTTACACAAGGCTATGTGTCAATTATATCTCAGTAAACACTGGAAAGGAAAGTAATTTTTTCCTCCCTATAATCCTAATGGCTTATTTCACAGACTCTGGGAAAAGTTGCTTTTGTCAGCTAAGCTTAAAGCATTTCCTCCAAAATTTAGCAGGAAGATGGTGATGTCTGTGTACAAGAAGGGTATTCACAAGTATAACGTGTTATACCGAACTAGTAAATAACAGTAAAGCCAGCATCAAATTTCTGATGTCTTCAACAATAAAAATTGGATCATTTTTAATCAGATGCCATTCACATATCAGTTTTTGTATGTGGAAAGTTCATCTTGTGCAAATGTGATTCTCAGTGTGTGAGTCCTAAGAAGGGCCGCTGCTTGACCTTTCTCTTTACTAAACGGTAAGCCCCAACTCTGCAATATGAACAGGATTTATACGGAGCAGTCTGTCAACTGAACCAAATTAACATCTTCTATGGCTCCTTCCTAGTCTTGGGATGAAACCTGACCCGGGGTATCATGGCTCTTAATTCTCGTGTGACTGTGGCCGCTGACTGAATAATAGCCTCTGTTAACAAAGGAGAAATTGTGCCCATTACATTTAAAAACAAAAAATTGGTTTCAGTTTGGCCTGGTTTTTCTAAGGAAGTATAAATTAGAAGAAAGTACTTTTACTTAACGTATATATCGATCATTCAAAATTTCTTTCCCTAATTCTTTAATAGTTTTGTACATTATAGTCCAGATGAAGGAGCTCTTCTCGTCGTAAATTCTGTTTTACTGTTCAGTGTCAATTTACAGAAAATACACTTCTTTCATCAACACTACAGGTTTTGGAAATTATGGCTGAGAACTCTGGGATTTAATAACAGACATCGCCAGAATCCCGATGCCTCAGACGGTGTCTTTCACAGGAAGTGGGGAGTGGCTTTCCGAGAATGTAACAGGCGCATCAGATCTACTCTGCCTTACCTTGAGCTGACTCTTGGGGTGGGCACAGCAGAGAATTAACAGACGCAGTCTTTCTAGAGCCAGCAGGAGTCAGCAGGAGTTATGGGCTTTTTGCCTGCAGCTTGGTCCAATCCTGGGACGACTCCTCTGAGCTCTCTCGCTCTCTCTCTCACCTGCTCTTAAGAGAAGCAGTTCTGTGGCCCTACTTGGTGAGATGAAATGCCCTTTTGTCTTGTCAGCTTCCAGATAATTGCCAAAGTGTTCTAACCGTTTCTATTTTTTTCTGGAGAAAAGGAGCCAGGAATTGTTGGTTGTAAAGCCCAGCCCCCAGCTTGCCCCAGCTCCTAGGCCCAGAACCAATCGGAGCATGTAGGTAAGAGCCGTCTAATTAATTAAATCCTTGAGCGCAGCACCATGCTTCCGGTAAAAGTGAGAAGTCATCTAGCGTTTGCTAACTTGTCTCCTCTGAGGAATAGGATTTAGTGTGACCACTGCGTATTCTGTATTTATGAATCGTCATCACTCATCAGAATTCCACAGACAGGATGAATCACCAAGTCAAAAGCATTAAGTAGTCACATGGCAGCTTAAAAAGTTTTCTTTCTTTCTTTGCTATTAGGCACAGCAGTAAATCCGACTCACGCATCGAAACTACTAGATTCTACAGTTTTAGTCTTTTCTAAAGTGTCTAAAGTCACCTTGTAACTTGTATTTTGGAACCTTTCTAAGAAGGCATACCATTTGCAAGCTTTATTTTTTAACTTCAGCCAGAACTGCGGTTAGGGAGCCACATCTCCGTGACTTTTAAAAGAAAGTCTTGCTATGAAGGATACATTTGATTGGATTAAATGAAAAATTCTTTTCCTCGGAAAAAAAAAATTCCCTTAAATTCAGAAGATGCTGGATTTTAACACAAGCATATCTGGGCTTGGGGAGTCTTTGGCTGGAGATGCCTGGGCCAGCCTGGGGGCAAAGCACCACTTTGAAAGTCTCTACCCTGCCAACATAAAAATCCGAATAGGCCTTTTATTCCTTTTTTCAAAAATAATAATTGAGCACAATTCTGTAGTCATATATCGCACAATGGAGAGCTGAAGCCCTTTTATTCCTCTCTCTCCGGAAAGAACGGACCCATTCAGCAACTGAGAGATGGTGAGCTCTTAGGCAGCGCGGCTGCGATGTGGCTTAGAATTCTTCACCCAGATTCCAATCTGTTGTGTTCATTTTTAAAAGTTGTACTTTGACAATCAGACCAGTTGAAGACAAGTGCGGAACAAAGGACTACAAGCCGTTTTGAAAGCTGTTTGAGGCCGAAGGGGACAATTCTGCTTCTTATCTCTTCACCATCAGTGGGGTCTCTACATAAAAAGTGTTGACTTCCTAAAAATGCCTCATGCTAGAACTTTAAGGGCTGTTGTTTCCTCTCAGGAGCCCCTCAAGCTAAAAGCCCTCCCTGAAACCGACGGGCATCTTCACAACAGCAACTGATCTATTTCTTAGGCATTAAAAATAAAATGAAACAGGAAGTACAAATTATTGTGTATAAAATAAATAAGCTACAAGGATATATTGTACAACGCAGGGAATATAGCCAATATTTTCTAATAACTATAAGTGGAGTATAACTTTAAAACACTGTGAATCACTATGTTGTACCCCCGTAACTTATATAATATTGTACATCGACTATACCTCAAGAAAATAAAGAAAGAAGATGAAACAGGAAGTACATTTCATAGCCCACTGGCTTCATTGACAAGGGAGACAAATTGTTAGACCTGTTCCTGGCTGTACATTCATTTCATGAGTAATGTGTTCTCCTTATATTCAGGCAGATTTACCAAGTCAAGACGTGGGCAGGAAACCAGAGTCAGGCTCTCAGTGAGTCTGGGAGCAGCAGCCCCTGACTTAATACTCAGGGCTCCTAAGTAAAATGCACTCAATATTATATTTTATTATAGTTTATAATTTTCGGCTTTGATAATTTGGGACATTTCTTAAAGTTAATGTAATTCCATAATCTGATTCAATAACGAGTCCAGTCAGCTTTTCTCCCCCATTATTTTAGCTCTGTTTCATCTTTTCTTAATTAAAGATGTGTGTACGTCACTGTTTTCTATGGCTTCACCATGGCTGTCTACAGCCACTTCATAAGAAACAAAAATTCCAGCTTTGATCATTTAATCTGTGTTTTCAGATTCTCTTAGGCTCCTTGCTTATTAGGTTTGATTGGGTACTGGATCCTGCATTATTAAGGATTTGAGAATGTAGTTCACTTATAAATATATCAAGTAATTAAGCTAGACTAATTGTTACCTAGTAGCATTCTTGCTTCAATAAACTTAAGTTACCAAGAAGGAAGAATGGTTAGTAGTTAATATTTCTCTTAACTTTCCCTGGCCTATGCTGTGATAATTTGAACATAAATTAAGACTTCACAGGTATTTGAAACTTTTTGTCCTCTGTCCGTCTGTCTTTCTGTCTCTTTCTCTTTCTCTTTGTCTCTCTCTATTGTTCCTAAACAATATTTATAGTCATATTTGCCTAATAGCATTTAAAACATAACTTTTTTCTTGATTCTAAAAGTAATACATGCTAATTTAGAAAACTGAAAATATAGGGAACTTATTATAAAAAAGAACACTCAAGCCTTATAAACCCATCACCCAGAAATTAAACTCACTTTCGATTTTATTTTTTCCAGTCTTTTTGTAAAATTATATCTGATTTTGTTCATTCATCGTTTCAAGAAATATTTATTGCGTGCCTTTATGGCCAGTACTTCTAGGCATTAGTAGAATTAAACAAAAAGCAACAGCTCTGTCCTCCTGGAGGTCACATTGTAGTGAGTGAGCCAGAAAATAAGTTACTACAATATATAATGTTAGATGGTGAACGACGTTTAAGGGAAACTGAAGCAGGAGAGGGGATCAGGGAGTGTGAGGGTGGGAGGTGAGGGTCAAGTTGTATTAAAGTGCTCAGGAAAGCCCTCACTGAAGAAGAGTTTTGAGCTAAGACTTGAAGGAGGTGAAGTTGTGAATCATGTCTGGTTGAAGAGTTTCTAGTCAGAGGGAACAGCAAGTGCAAAGGCCCTGGGGCACAGTGATTTTTGTTTTATACTAGTAAGTTTTTTTTTAATGCAACTGTAGTAACTAGAATAAATGGAGTATTATGTAGCTAATTAAGATCGTATTGTGAAAGTATGAAAATGGGATATGAGATATGAAACTGTATCATTTGTAAAAAAATTGTAGATTTAAAGCATTGCAGGGAGGTATAATGCACAGTACCTTACAGTTATGTGTTGAACATGTCTGGTAGCTCTTGCGAAGGGAAGACAGGTGGTTTTTGTTTTCTTGATTTTGTTTATCTTTGTTAATACATTTTACTTCTATAATGGACATGCATAGCCTTTAACATGAGGAGAGACGAAAGATACTCAGTGAAAGGAGAGAGCATCCCAGCAGTCAGGGTGAGGCCTGGGACTCTGGACATGGGAGATGACACACCGCTTCAGGTATTCAGTTCACGTAAGGGCTCCGGCTCCTGAGCTGCTGACCGGAAATGGGGCTCTGGTTACGCAGATGGCACGGCCCGGGCCTTGGAAACAGGTCAGGGTCGAAGTGCAGAGAAGCAGCAGGGCTCAGAGGAGGGGCGGGAGCCTCAGGAATGCGTCAGAGGCATTACAAGGGGGCCCTGACCAGCCCAAGTGTCACTTGATACTGAGCTTCATAGGATTGGGGCAAAGAAAAAGGACTAATGTATTATTGAGTAATACATTAAAGTGATGAATTTCCAAGGTTAGGTGGTGTTCGAGGGGTGGGATAAAAGTTCCTAAACCCTTCCTTTCTGAGGCTCAGTGACAGGTACAGGTGAAGGGCCTGCGTGCATATCCTCATGATTTAGACACCCCCAGAAAGCTTATCTAAGTAAAATTTGGAAACTCGTTGTATCCTCCAGAGTGAGATTTATGTCTCTATCCTTATACTCCAAACTATAGTCTTTGGGCAATTCAAACAAGAATGAACCTGGGATGACAGTGTGTTCTCTTGTGAACACCCCATCCCTGGGTTCTGTAGGTCAGCCAGCCAGTCTTGTCTATCAGTTGTCAGTTGTCCATCGGTCAGCTGTCAGTCTATCCAACCTACCTACCTACACGTGTTCCTCAATTATCTTCTAATGATCGTATTTTATATATTGAAGAATATATGTAACATACACAGAAGTTGTAGTCATTATAATAAAACAGATAATCATGAACCTTCTCCCAAACAGGGTTGACGGTCCTGCATCTCCCTTACCTCCTCCTGCTGCCTTCCCAGGCTAAAAGCAAGCACAGTCCTGATATTTGTGTTCTTTGTTCCTTTGCTTTAAAAAAAATATGTGTGTGTGTTTGTATACACATATAAATATATGTATTTATATAAATATATAAATATATGTGTATAAATATGTGTATATGTGTATATATGTATATAAATATGTGTATGTATATATGTATATAAATATGTGTATGTATACATATATATTTAAATTACATATACATGTATTCCCAAATAAAAATTTCACTTTTGAGGTCTATTAAAAATGGTTCCATATTTATGTAGTCTTCTGGAACTAATATCTTACCATTAAACTTTTACAAAAAGATAAATCCACGTTGCTGTGTATAGCTGCAGTTCCTTCTTTTTTGTTGCTGTATAGTATTCCATCATGTGACTATACCACAATTGATTTATATGCTGTCTTTGCATTGGACTTAGGGACATTTTTTACCAGACTGTCCACTGCTTCTGTGAGTTTCTGAGTTTACAACAATCACAAAAAGGGAAAAGGCAAATGCCTAACCCATAAAGTGAATGGTTTTCTAAGCCAGAATGCTGTATATTTGAAAGCCTGTGTAAAGACTGCATCGACACTTGGGCTCTGACAGCTGGAACGATGTCCTTGCACGCTTGGCAGTGTTCTAGGGCTGGCCGCCACTAGAGGGTGTGGGAGAGCTGGCCATCCGCCTGTTGGAGAGGCTGAGGATAACACGCCTGCTGTTGAAGCCTAGCTGCGTGGCACCAGTGAGTTTAGTACTTGCACGTTTCAGCAGGACAGAAACATCAGTGTCGCTTCAGTTACAATAAGAAGACCCAATTACAGGTTACATCTCTGTCTGTACAGGTCTGTGCCAGGTTACACACACGTTTTAACGTAGGCGGGGTGAAAAAATGAACAAGGATGAAGAGTAGTGATAGGCTGCATCAAAGGAGCATAAGACAGACTGGGTGGGGAGGAAATTCACATACAAATGGCCCAAAACGATGACAGATGACTCTGCTTCTCAGTTTAGAAACAGGCTGATGTCCGAGGCCTCCAAGAACTCAGTAGTATTTTGAGCGTATCACCCTGTTTACTGCGTATTTCTATCCAGTGTCTCAAGAAATCTTCTGAATGTTCTTTATTACGTGCTCTCCAAAGTCTCCTTCCCTTGCTGGCCCCTGACTTAGTACTTTTCCCTCTCTTGGAAATGAATGGAAACCCATGGATTTTTCCCTCCCACAGAGCTCTAAATAACCTTGAATCAGGAATCCCAGAAAATGGCTTAATTTGCGGTTTCATGGAGAGAGAACTTCTTGTGAGTTGTTCACCCCAGGCCAGCAACTGACCTGTGAAATATTGAGGGCAAAGGTCCCTGCTTGTTAGAAACGTGTAGGAAAGAAAGGGCTACCAAAGTATGTCCTAGACCAAATAATCCCCCTACCACCCACCTAAAGATGTCTGCCTCCTGACGCCCAGCACCTGTGATTATATTCCTAACATGGCAAAAGGAACTTTGCAGATGTGACTAAGCTGAGGATCTTTACGGTGGGAGTTGATCCTGGATTATCCAGATGGGCCAGTGTAATTATAAGGGTCTTTGTGGGAGGGAGGCAGGCAGGCAGGCAGAGAGGAGAGAGGATGCGGATAGCTTTGAAGGTGGAGTGTGGCCCCATGAGCCAGGGACAGGCAGCCTCTAGAAGGTGGAAAAACCAAGGAAACAGATCTTCCCCCAGAGCTTCTAGAAAGCATGCAGCCCGGCGGACCCGTTTTAGATTCTCATCACCAGAACCGTAAAGTGATAAATCTGTGCGGTTTTAAGCCACTAATTTGATAATTCGTGTAGCAGCAATAGGAAACTCCCATAGTGTTCCTTATGATATGAAAGAACCGGCTTGGTTTGAAAATGTCGAGTGTGGGTTTACCAACTCACATGTCCACCCACTGAGGAAAGGCAGTTGGACCCCAGTATGTGGGAGAACTGCGTCCTGAAACGAGGGTTAGAGTGATGCCAGGCGAGGTGATGAAGCACCAGGAAAGGACAGGGAGCCCAGGGTGGCCTGGGGGAATATTCCCACTGGCACATTAGACAGCTTGAAAAGGAAACACGAGGTCAAGATGGTCCAAAAGAGTCCTGAAGACGCCGTACGTGGAAGCCAGGGGCAAATATTATTTCAAGGAGGAGGCTATTAACAGTTTCCAAGAGCAAATTGTATTAAAACATTTGTAGAGACCTCTGTAAATAGTTGTCCATGCTTTTGTTTATGTGCAGAGGAAGAGGAAGTCTTTGGGGGTAAAAATACGAATTCAGGGGCTTAAGGATGAGATGAGGGCTGAGAAAATGGAGGCAGGTCGTGTGAACCATGTATTAGAAAATATTAGCGGTGAATGAACGCAGAGAGATTAAACAGTGGCCAGGAAAAGCAGCAGCGTGTCTTTTGTTTTCGTTGTTTACATTTTTTTATTGTGTAAAATTTACCATGAGTGACATTTAGTACATTCCCAATGTCATGCAGCCATCACCACTGTCTAGTTCTAGAACAGTTTCGTCACCCTCAAAAGGAAACCCCATAATTACAATCTCCATAATCACTTCCCATGCTCCCCTCCCCCTAGCTCCTGGCAGCCACTAATCTGCTGCCTGTCTCTGTGGGCTTTCCCTATTCTGAATATTTCTTATAAATGGAATCATACAATATGCGGCCTTATTGTTCCTGGCTTCTTTCACTTAGCACGATGTCTTCAAGGTTCATCCATGTTGTAGCAAGTATCAGTTCCTCACTCCTTTTCGTGGCTGAATAATATTCCGTTATTTGGACGTACAGCATTTTACTTGACGGACATTTAGATTGTTTCCGCTTTTTTGGCTGTTGTGAGCAGTGAACAGCTTGGTCTTCTCCTGTGTGGTTTTGTTTTCGAGATAGAAGGGTGTGACTGTGTGGGAGAAGATGGGGACGCGGCAGGGCGGGACTGCTCTGGTCCATGCTGCCCGGTCGCTGGGTAGAACTTGCAGGGAGAGTCACTAGGGGGCAGGGTGATGTCCAGGGGAGAGGTGGACCTGGGCAGGTGATTCGCTTTGCTTTTCATCCCTCAATTTCCTCTGGAGAACTGCAGATGGTGTAATATAACTCAGCAAATGCTGGAATGCCTGCTGGGGAAGCTGGATTCTAGGCAGCCTCCCTGCCTCCGGCAGCGAGAGCACTGCTTCTGGAGGAGGAATCCAAGAATGTGCCCTTCACTTGTCATTTTAGTCATGTGTCCTTTAAAATTTTTTTTTGAAAGAGAAGGGACCGTACAGGAAGGAGGGGAATGGGAGGGTACCTTATGATTTAGAGGTACATCGTAAAAGGAGGGAAAAGGCCATTGTGTCGTATCCTTACTGGGGTAGATTGCATTACTCATGTGCCGTTTCAGTTTTTTTGAAGGCTATTCTTGCTTGTGCCTGTTTTTAATACCTGAACAACTGGGAGAGAGAATTTATAATCCTGCAGTCATTTGGCTTGTATTCTTAGAAAGTATTTTTAAACTCAACTTTCAGAGCCCTCCAACATCATTTAAAGCACAGGAAGTGCTTTCAGTATTCGTTTCTCCTAAAGTGCAAGTTTTAGATTTTGAATAGGATTTTTACTTCCACTGAAAACACATTTCAACATATCTTTTCCTTGGTGTTTGGGGTTTTCTTCAGGGGGAGGGGTCAGTTGTTAATCTTTATTAAAATGAGTGATATTTTCAATCATGACTCAGGAGTCATCTGCTCTGGAAAGAAAACTCACTGAGCTCCAAAGCTTATCAAGATAAACATCCCCACGTCAGACATGGATGTCTATTTTGAATAAATCACACTTCTAAATACTTTCTCTTTCCCCTGGGGCTAAGTTGGAATGAAATCATCTTCCTTTAAAGGGCTTTTAATGGCTGCACCATGCTTGGAATATGTAGTGAAACCTCAGTAATTGAGAGGATTTTTAAATGAAAAAGAAATTTGTATTTTTAAATTGAGAAATGGATCTGAAATTGACTTGGGGTCACAACAGGACGGTCCCAGTCGAAATCCTCAGTAAACTGGCCTAGGAAAGACTGCCCCTTCTGCACACTCTTGCCCAAATGGAGGTGTTCCGTGAATACATAGGCAATTAAGTTGGACCTCTTCTGCTTCCCTAATAGAAGGGGAGACGTGACCCTGGTTGGAGGAATTTGTTTATGCTCTTTGTGTAGGGCACATAGAATGTTCGAGATCGACTTATAAGTTTGTCTCTGTTCCTTGTTCTGTTGGAAAGTCCTGTTGGAAAGTCCTCCAACAGTGAAAGAAGAATACAAGGCTTACCATAAATGAATTTTCTCCTGCTGGTTAGAATATGAGATTGATAATTTACTCAATCAATTTTAGCTAGCTAAAATCCTAGAGAAAGCTTTTCAGCATTTACTTTCTACCTTCTTATTCTTCTGTCTTTGAAAACCAGAACAGTTTTGACCAGTAATAATCTCAGGATATGAAATTGTTGGAAAACTTGACATGATGATGCCGTATTTGTATGTATTCATACAGTCAGAGCTCAAGGGCGCTGGCAAACCTGCTGTTAACAGACCGGAATGTGTTATATACCTTTATTTTTTATGGAAGGGTTTCATTGTACACATTGAAAGGGGAACTTGGAAGAACCAGAGATATCCTTAGGCAAAATCATCCGTCTATTTCTGCAGCCAAAATTAACACTGCCGAAGCAAGAGTTATTGTTTTGGGATCAAAAATTAAGTTCCCATTGTTGGTAACACAATCACGGTTATTATTCAAAGAAAGTTAATAGAGAGCCAGGCTCTGCGAGGGGATGGTGGAAAGTGAGTGTGGAATGCATTGAAAATGGTTCTTTTATTCTGAGGAAACCCAGTTTTCCTGTTATTTGTTGAGGAGGTCATTAACCCTCTATGCTTTCCCTCCATACAATCTCTTTCATCTCGGGCCTGACTCTGACATTCTTCACTTGAACTCCTTGTGGTATCTGTAACAGGATGAAACACTTTACAAATGTCAATCTTCTGGGTTGTGAATGGAGAAGGGGAGGTGACAGGGTCCATGGTCACCCTCTAGGTCTCCATAGGGCTGCTATTCTGGGTTCCTGCTGAAACCCTGGGGCCACTTGCCCTGTCGGTGTCTTGAGCTTGAATCCAAGGCTCCATTCTCCCAGCACTTAGTAGATGCCTGCTGTGTATAAGGCGTTCTGCCGGATGTGCGGCATAGAACCTCCTATTCTGTCAAGATTTTATTGTATTTTCCTTGATGCTGGAACAAGGGGGAAAGTTCTCAGACATCAGAGAGGTGGTGCAGACAATGAGAGAGTTGTGCCTTGTCAGGCACGGTGGAAGCTGTGTCAGTTCACTTTTTGAATAATTCTAAAAAGAGTCTATTGCCATTTGCTCTACGTAAAGGGAGAAAGCCAGCGGCACCAGGATGGAAAAGTGGCTGTATTACGTCATCAGGAAAAGTTTTCATTGGCACGTTGTGCCTGGAGGGGAGGAGGTCTGTGGTTACATTTAGATTGATTCTGTTTTGCTCACTGAAACAGTAATTTTAAGACAAAGTAAGAAGAAGGAAAGGGAGGGATACTTGAAGAAGGCCACCAAATTTATTTCGTACACATTGATTAATATGGTATTAATTTTTATATATACTGAATCAGCACCCTATTTTATTCCTGTTTTCCAATCACCTGTTATAATTATATATCATTTAAACTATAAAAGCATCTTTGAAGTAACATGTTGCTTCTACCAATGCATCTTTCCAAATGTTGAATGTTTCTTTATCAAGAATATGAAATTTCCAAAAACAAAAAAAAGAGTATGAAATTTCAAGATTTCTGCCATGGAAAAACAGAGGTATCAAAGGAAATTTTTTTTTTTTTTTTACTGTACGCGGGCCTCTCACTGCTGTGGCCTCTCCCGTTGCGGAGCACAGGCTCCGGACGTACAGGCTCAGCGGCCATGGCCCACGGGCCCAGCCGCTCCGCGGCATGCGGGACCCTCCCGGACTGGGGCACGAACCCGTGTCCCCTGCATCAGCAGGCGGACTGCCAACCACTGCGCCACCAGGGAAGCCCTCAAAGGAAATTTTTTAACGTTTTTTTTTTTTTTCCTCTTGGGATTTCAGTCATTTGACTCCCACAGCTTTGCCTTTTATGACCTGTGAAGACCAGGCTTGTTTAGATGCTCTCATTGAGGGATAAAGGTTTTTAGCTCACTGCCTGTATGATGCATTTTGTTATAATGCAGCAGTGCCTCTGGCCCAGCACTCCTCCTGGGCTCCCCCGGGGTAACGGTGACCCTAAATGACCCAGAGCAGCGCGGTGGACAGCAAGAACCATGAGTCTGGAGATGCTAATTTACCTGTCTTTCCAAGGAAGCTTCTGTGCTAACAACAAACAGAAACCCCTTCATCCAGCGTTCACGAAGGAGGGATTATTTATTTGGACTCAATATCCCATGGAGGCTGAAACCAAGAAATGTAAGGAACCAGGGGTTGGAAAGTGACCAGAACAGAAGTAGCTAGAAGGTGCCCCAGGAATCAGAGGGAGCTGGTGGGAAGCTTGGAGTACAGCACAGGGCAGTGGAGGAAGGGGAAGGCCCCAGTGATTATGATGGTAAACTGTGGAGAACTCTTGTGTATTAGTGCCTTGTATTTGCCAGGCGCTGTGCTAAGTGCTTTCAGCATTACCTGATTTACCTTCATGACCGTTCACGAGGCAGGAAGTATTAGCTCCGAGACAAGGACACCACAGCTTGGTTAACTAGCCTGACCACAGTGATGGAGGGAAGATTTCCACTCACATCGTCCTCCCCTCCAAAGCACTGGGTTTATCTCGACGTTCTACTGCGTCCCTTACCAAACTGCTTATATTTCCTCTTCCAGAACGTAGCTTCTTAAACAGTATATTGGCAAATAAGGGTAGAGTTGAGCATTTTAAATGTTTTCATCACATGCCAACAGTGAAGAAGCAAATAGAACGTTGGTGTCATCAGTGCGCAAGGGTTGGAGATGCCATGGCGGGGGCCTGAGCTGGGTGGAAAGGAGCCCTGACCGGGCAGTGGAGTGGGAAGAGGTCTCTGAAGTTTGGAGAGTTATGCTTCTTTTGACTGAAATCTATTTCTTTGCTCTTGCTAAAAATTTATTTTCCATAGTTTTAAGCCTTGTTTTCATCACAAAAATGAGACTGTATTTTAGTAAAAATATGTTGATTTCTTTCATATCAACTAATTTTTTTTTGGCATAGAATTTCTCTTTATATGTAAAAGAATTAAATCTTAGGAGTTAATGTGTCACCAATGGAAGACACTTTAAGCAAATAAGGTCAACTCTTGGGTCTCAGTTTCCTTACTGGCTAAACAAAGTGAACAGGCTTATTTTAAAGCTATGCTAATCAAAGCAGAGTAGAGAGTCCAGAAATAGACTCACACATACGTAACAACTCATTTTCAGCAAAGGTTCAGAGGCAGTTCAGTGGAGAAAGGATGGCTTTTTAACAAATAGTGCTGGAAAAGTTGAATGTCTGTAGGCAAAAACATAAACTTTGATCCATACCTTGTACCACACACAGAAATTAACTTTAAGAGGCCATTAAAACATAGGCCTAAATATAAACCTAAGTCTGTAAAACTTCCAGAAGAAAACATAGGAAGTCTTCATAACCCCGGGTTAAGGAAGGAGTTTTCGGATATAATACTGTAGACATGATCCATAAAAGAGAAAAATGATAAATTGGACTTCATCGAGATTAAAAGAACTTTTGTTCTCTAACTGGCACTATTAAGGGAATGAAAAAATCGAGGCACAGATCGACAGTGTTCTGTAAATCGTATATCTGACAAAATATTTGTATCCAGAGTCTATGAAGAATTAAAACTTAATAAACAACCCACTGAAAAAAAGCTCAAATGATTTGAACAGATTCTTCAACAACGATAAACACAGGAGAAGGTGCTTGCTGTCACCAGTCGCTAGAACTGCTCTTGAAACCGCAGTGCGATACCCTCGCACCTATCTGAATGTCCACAATTGTATTTTACTTTATTTTATTTTTGGTTGCACCACACAGCTCGTGAGATCTTAGTTCCCCGACCAGGGATTGAACCCAGGCCGTCGGCAGTGAGAGCTTGGAGTCCAAACGACTGGCCCCCCAGGGAATTCCCTGAACGGTCAAAATTTTAAAAGACTGAACATACCCAGTCTTGCAAGCACGTGGAGCAGTTGCAGTTCTCATGTTCTCCCGTTCATATAGTCTGAATGAGTGTCAGACTATATACAACTGTTCGCTGAAACAGCTGGGCAGTTCTTAAAAAGATAAACATACACCTACCATGTGATTCAGCCATTCCACTCCTACCCAAGAAACATGAAACGTGTCCGCACAAAGCCTTGGACACGAATGTTCACAACAGCGTTATTTGTTGTAGCCCCAAACTGTCCATTGACAGGTGATGGCTGAGAAAATTGTGTGTATCCATACAATGAACCCTGCTCTACAATGAAAAGGAGCGAATTAATGGAGCAACATGGACGAATCTCAAAATAATTATGCTGAATGAAAGAAGCCAGACGAAACAGAGTACGTGCTGGGTGATTCCATTTGCGGAAAGTTTAAAAAATGCAAACGAATCTGTAGTTACAGAAAGCAGATCAGTCCTCGCCGTGGAACAGAGTGGGTGGTACAGGGAAGGGCGAGAGGGAGGGAGTAACGAGGGCACCAGGAAACTTGGGAAGGGCGGTGGAATTGTTTCTTATACTGATTTTGGTGATGGTTTCACAGGCAGGTACATGTGTCACACGTTATCAAATACTGCTCTTTATTTTTTATCTTGAAAGGCCAAAGTAGGGCCGTATGCTTTATTTATTTATTTTAATTAATTAATCTATTTATTTTTGGCTGTGTTGGGTCTTTGTTGCTGCGCGGGGGCCCCCTCCAGTTGCGGCGAGCGGGGACCACTCCTCACTGTGGTGCACGGGCCTCTCACCGCGGTGCCTCTCCCATCGTGGAGCACGGGCTCCAGGCGCACGGACCTCAGCAGTCGTGGCATGCGGGCCCAGTAGTTGTGGCTCGCGGGCTCCAGAGGGCAGGCTCAGGAGTTGTGGCGCACGGCCCAGCTGCTCCGTGGCACGTGGGATCCTCCCGGACCAGGGCTTGAACCCGTGTTCCCCTGCATCGGCAGGTAGACTCTTAACCACTGCGCCACCAGGGAAGCCCCTCAAATAGTGTTCTTTAAATATGCACAGCTTATTATATGTCAAGTACACATCCATAAAGCCGTTTAAAAGAAGACAGAGCAGATACAGCAATCGATACCAATACATGAGTGAGAACACAAATAGAAGTAGGAGCTGTTCTGTTTAGACGCCAGCAGGAATTTTCTGAAACTTTTTACCGGATGATTCCAGAGCTAGTTCTGACACCCTTCCACGTGGCTGAGATGTCCCTTCACATGTGGTGTGTGGCGTGTATTTCTTTTAGCCAAAATGATTAAGAGGTCCTTTGACTTTTGAGAATAATGTGTTACACATTTTAAAAAGAAAGAAGTTGCTTTCTGGAGGCACCGTGCAAAGACAGACAGGGTAGACCTGAATTCTGAGCTGTGTTTGTTGGGCCATGGCTTTCCGCCTTCCCATCTGCATGCTGTAAAAATATTTGCAAACGAAGCAACTGACAAAGGATTAATCTCCAAAATATACAAGCAGCTCATGCAGCTCAATATCATAAAAACAACAACCCAATCCAAAAATGGGCAGAAGACCTAAATAGACATTTCTCCAAAGAAGGCATAGAGATGGCCAACAAACACATGAAAAGATGCTCAACATCACTAATCATTAGAGAAATGCAGATCAAAACTGCAAAGAGATATCACCTCACATCGGTCAGAATGGCCATCATCAAAAAATCTGGAAACAATAAATGCTAGAGAGGGGGTGGAGAAAAGGGAACCCTCTTGCACTGTTGGTGGGAATGTAAATTGATACAGCCACTATGGAGAACAGTATGGAGGTTCCTTAAAAAACTAAAAATAGAACTACCACATGACCCAGCAATCCTACTACTGGGCATATACCCTGAGAACACCATAATTCAAAAAGAGTCATGTACCACAATGTTCATTGCAGCTCTATTTACAATAGCCAGGACATGGAAGCAACCTAAGTGTCCATCGACAGATGAATGGATAAAGAAGATGTGGCACATAGATACATTGGAATATTACTCAGCCATAAAAAGGAATGAAACTGAGTTATTTGAAGTGAGGTGGATGGACCTAGAATCTGTCATGCAGAATGAAGTAAGTCAGAAAAACAAATACCACATGCTAATGCATATATATGGAATTTTAAAAAGCGGTACTGATGAACCTAGTGGCAGGGCAGGAATAAAGACTCAGACGTAGAGAACGGACTTGAGGACACAGTGGGGGAAGGGGAAGCTGGGAAGAAGTGAGAGAGTGGCATGGATGTATATACACTACCAAATGTAAAATAGACAGCTAGTGGGAAGCAGCTGCATAGCACAGGGAGATCAGCTCGGTGCTTTGTGAGCACCTAGAGGGGTGGGATAGGGAGGGTGGAGGGAGAGGAAAGAGGGAAGAGATATGGGAACATATGTATATGTATAGCTGATTCACTTTGTCATACAGCAGAAACTAACACCACATTGTAAAGCATTTATACTCCAATAAAGATGTGAAAAAAACAACCACCAAAGAGGGCTGGGTGCTTGGAGGACAACAGGTTCTACTGACTCTGAGACCGTACCCCCCTCCCTCGGCCTATCTTGTCTTTCTAAAGCCCTGTCACCTGCTACTGTTGTATATAGTTGAGCAAAATAAAATATACTTGTGCTTTAACACCCCACCCCCAACTAAAAAGCCTTGGGGCAGGAGTCAGGTGGAGTTCCTGTTTTCCTAGAACCATTACTAATCTGTAGTGACAGAAAGCAGAGCAGTGGTTGCCTGGGGCAGGGTGGGTAGGCGCTTTGTAGGTGGGCGTTGGAAATGTTCTCTATCTTGCTTCTGGTGGTGGTTCCACTGGTGTAATCATCTGTCAAAACTTACCCAGTTTTATGCTTTAAACGCATGCAGTTTATTCTCTGAAATTATATCTCCATGAAGTTGTTGATTTAGAGCTCCATACCTCTCTGCCCTCAGCTCTCAGCTCTCAGCTTTAGAATATAGTGGCCCCTGCACACACACCCTGATTGTGTGTGGGTTTTTTTTTTTTAATTATTTATTTATTTATTTTGGCCACGTTGGGTCTTTTGTCGCTCTGCGCAGGCTTTCTCTAGTTGCGGCAAGCGGGGGCTGCTCTTCGTTGCAGTACGCAGGCTTCTTATTGCGGTGTCTTCTCTTGTTGCGGAGCACGGGCTCTAGGCACGCGGGCTTCAATAGTTGTGGCTCGCGGGCTCTAGAGCGCAGGCTCAGTAGTCGTGGCTCGCGGGCTCTAGAGTGCAGGCTCAGTAGCTGTGGTGCATGGGCCCAGTTGCTCCGCGGCATGTGGTGTCTTCCCGGACCAGGGCTCGAACCTGTGTCCCCTGCATTGGCAGGCGGATTCCCAACCACTGCGCCACCAGGGAAGCCCCCGATTGTGTTTTAATAAAATAATCACATCATTGCCTCCCTAGGTAGTTCTTGAAACAAGAAACCATAGGCATGTACGTTAGTTTTTATTGTGAAACTTGGATACTCTTCCTTTATATCTGTGTTCCTAAGGGCAAAGTCAAGTGTGAAATTGAGGCAGTTTGTTTTAGCTAATGAAATATGAAAGAGAGTGGTGATTCGTCTTGTCTCTTCAAACATGTAAGCTCTGGGACAGGGCAGGGACAAAGGTGATGTCCGTCCTAGAATCTCTCAAGTGCAGTGATACCACATAGTAAATACGTACTTGTTTACTTGTCACTTGACTGAATTGATGCTTTTTCCCCCTTTAGTTGTTCCAAATCATCCCTGTTACACAACTGCTCTTCTTCGTGTTCCCCCCAAAACACACATTGGACATATTAGCCAACCAGGAAAAATGTCTTCCCAGTCACTTTGCATCCCCAGTTCTGTGCTCAGAAAGGTCATTTCTGTCTGGTTCTCTGGAGCCTGGGTGAACTGATGGATGTGAGTACCCAGCACCTGTGCTTGTCAGGCACAGACCCCCACTATCCCTCTCCTTCCCTTCCCTTGTTATATAATCATCAGTTAGTTCCAAGTTATTCATTAACCAGCCTAAATCTTTCCCAGATTTGATTTTCCTACAGCGACCGAATGAATCATTCACAGGTATGTGAATTTCCTAAAGGGATCAGAATCAAAGAGTTTCAGATTCTCAGTGTTTAAGATCCTTTCGGTAATAACTGAATTTGTGGTAGAAGCAAACTCATTCTCTAGCCCTGGCCTGTGTCTGCAGAGATGGGGGCTTCTGTGTGACAGATACATTAATCCTGAGTCCCCACGTCAAGCCTCATCAGATCCTACTGCCCCCCTCCTCAGGCTGGTACACTTTGTCCTCTCAAGTTTGATCCCTGACTGACTTCGCAAATAACTCTGCTCATAAACAAACATAATGAGGTAATTGATTTGTACTTAAGAAATTTACAAGGGCTTCAAAGGTATCAGTAGGATAGAGGCCAGTGTCCTGGGAACTAACACTTATTGTGTTGGTCATTTTTAGTTGGGGGATCCAGTTTGCATTGAGAAAGTGGTTCACTTTGGTCCGATAGATCCCAATCAAAAAGAGTTCCCAAAGAACCGATTTTCATAAATCTACTCACTGACTGTCTGTATCCTTATCAGTAGCCACATCCTTTGTCCTAACCAAAAAGCAATCAGGAGTATAAAGAAGATACTCGTAAGTTTTATGTTAAAAAAAATTATTTGAATGTGCACTTTCCTTAGGCAGAATTCTTTTAAAAGTGTCATTCACATTCTCTACTCTGAGTAAATGTTACTTGGAAAAGTTATTGTAAAACATGTCATTCAATTCAGGCATATTTGATACGTGGAGAATCTGGTACCGGTAATTACTTGACATGTAAATGTATGGTGAATAAAATACTTACTAAATTTTGACAGTTACTCAAAACATGTTTAAGGCCAGTCGAGGTAGCGGTGCGATCTGCCTTCAGTGATAGTGGAGTGATGTGGCAGGACACGGTGCCAGGACAGTCGGCTCTGCTGGTGGTTGTTGGGAAGGGACCTGGGGGCTCAGGGACAGGCAGCAAGCAGGGGCAGTTGCTGTGAGGCCCCTGCGGGCAGGAGATGAGGCCAGGTGGGAAGGACCAGGGGCTGGTCTTGACCTTTCCTGTCTGGCTCGCTGAGTCCCGGCTCTAGATTACGAAACATGTTCTGGAAATTATTTCCAGCGGGCACACATCCTTTTGGTGACAGCTTATTTCTGGATTCCCGGTGCAAATGCCTGGGCCCTGACGACATTCAGGGGTGTGCTTTATGGCCCATTACCTGATTAGGCACTGAATTTTGAGGACTCTCTCCACTGGTGTCGGGACAGAGCACATGAGTGCAGGACAAAATAACTTGTTTATTTCCTCCAGGCTCCTCCTAACAGACCATGAAGTCAGGGCCTCCCCTGCCTCGGTGTCCCCTTTATGGAGGTCCCTAGCCATGTGGAAGTGAAGTGCTGGGGCTTTGCCCAGGGAAGTGAAGCAGATTTTTGAGCTCCTTAGAGGGATATTTCAAAGTTTATGTCTGAAGACATGATTTCAGTCATCTCTGAAAAATTTTGGAACACAAAGTGAGCCTGTAACTGATTCTTACAAACCATCCTCAGTTTTCCTTTGAAGAAGAGTGCTTTCATTCCTCTTCAGTTCTAAGACGGGGCGGGCAACCTTGAGGGCAGTGTGCAGGGCGTCCTGGGAAGTCAGAGGTTATGCTGAGGGGCAGGGTCCTGGTTACAACAGACTTGAGTTCAGACCTCTGTCTACCTCACTACCATGTGTAAAATAGGCAGCTAGCGGGAACCTGCGGTATACAGCTCGGTGCTCTGTGATGACCTAGATGGGTGGGATGGGGGGGAGGGAGGGAGGTCCGAGAGGGAGAGGATATAGGTACACACATAGCTGATTCCTTTCACTGCACCGCAGAAACTAACATAACATCGTAAAGCAACTATACTTCAATAAAAAGATAAAAACAAATAAAACGGGTATAGTGATAGAAGCCCCTCCCAGAGCTCTGGAAAGCCTTGACAGAGAAGCTGTACGTACAGCATCGAACACAGAACGGCGTGCACGTGGTTCACTGGAGCTGTCCCAGCTGTTGTTACTTGTGATCATTTCTGCGCGGAGTAGAGGAGCCCCCGATCTGAAGCCACTTCCCTGCTCAGAACACGCCTCCCCAGGGGACCAGGAGGCACACTAACAGAGCGGAGCGGTCACCTCACAGGCTCCTTTTGTCCCAAGTGGTCTCTTCCCCTTCCCCTGAGGTTGGCGGCTGGGTCTTCAGCCTGGTGCCAGGGCCACCTGCTGTGGTGACGGATGGCCGGGGTGGGTGTTAACTTTCTGCATCCTCTCCGGGCCCGGGCTGCGCTGCAGCTCTGGATGTCTTTCTCTGATCTGGGCCCTGCTAGAACTCCGTGTTGGTCCCCGCAGACGTCAGTAAAATGAGCTGATCCGAAGTCCTTCCTGCGAAGATGCTCAAAGAGACGTGAGAGCTGAACTGCTCCGTATCCTGTGAATATACTTGGGGGCCGAGAATTCCTGCGCTTGATCTGCTCACGATTTGCTCGCGAAACAGCTGAGTTGTTGCCTGCAGCCCCGGGCGGGGACTGCGCTCTGCTAGCGGATAAAGGGCCCCGGGACGTGAAGTCACCACGTGGCCACCCATATCCACGCCTCGCGCCATCCTTTTCCCTTTGAAGAACTAAAGCACTTGTTTGATCTGTGGTCATAGCCACACACCACGTAAACCCACCCCCAAGCCCCACAGTTTAGCCGCTGCAGATGTTGGCAGCTGGCAGCCCGGCTGAGGCTCGGACGTCCAGGCAGAACGAGGCCCACTGCCTGGGGTCTCATCCCAGCTCTCTTCGCAGGCACCTGGCCCTGGGCAAGTTGTAAAACCTCAAAGCCTCATTTTTTCACTTCTTAAAAATTTAAAAAATTTTTGGCCGCACCCCGCGGCACGCGGGACCTTAGTTCCCTGACCAGGGATCGAACCCTTGAACCTGCGCCTCCTGCAAAGGAAGCGCAGCATCTTAACCACTGGACAGCCAGGGAAGTCCCTCATTTCTTTGCTGTTGAAACATGGGAAATGCTGTTTAATTCAGGGGCCGTGATGAGGATTAGAGCTCGTCGAAGCTGCCAAGCGCCCGGCCCCTCTGTAAGGGCTCTGGAACGAGAGCGGTTCTCTGGTCTGCGCAGCGGACCAGGGCAGTGGGTCCGGCCCCTCGAGGGTGTTGGCGCTGGTCCTAAGGGCCAAGACGGGCAGAGTGGGAAGGGTGGGGGGCCCGTCAGAGGAAGAGCAGGTAAGCGTCTGGAAGGACAGTCGGCTGAGGTTGCATCTTTTGCCGTCTTGGGACTCCTGTGGCCTGAAGCCCTTTCTTGTTTCCCGTGGATACGCTCTCCCCGCTCGGAGGGCTTTTCTTGGGGGAACCCTCAAGCAAGTCTGTATCTGAAAAGTCTTCTTCTGGTCTGCCAGAATGCTCCCCCAAGACAGGAGTCTGAGATGAACGTGGAAGCCCATCAGCGATAAAGCATTCCCGCGCTAGCTTTCATCTGTCAGGACCTGCACGGTCTCAGGCGTGCTTTGACGTTGGCACCGTCAGCAGGGCACACTGATCTGCGGACTTTGGCAGCCAGCCCCTGGACGAGCCGTGGTTTTCCATCCAGCCGGCTTTGACACATCTGTGCCGTGAGTGTCTCCTGTCGAGCTGGGATGAGGGGATAAATGTCAGAGTGCTGAGGACATGAAACGGGAGGCCTGTGTGTCTTGGTGGCGCCTTGGGAGGGGGTTAAAGTCTGTCGAAGTGCTGGCACGTCTGGGCCCCCGGGGTGGACCAGGTTGGCGTTTTCATGTTTTGTGAGGTGATCCTCTTACATTGACTGACTTACAGTCCTTGCCGCTCTCGTTGCCACTGTGGGCAGTCGGACTCTTGTTGCTTGAAGGCATAAAGGAGTGAGTTTGGGTTTTATCAACATTGTCCAGCTTCGGGGCATTTTGTGAGAGCTTCTCCCTGGGAATGAACAAGAGGGCTCGTGGATTTCAAGGCAGGCTTCTTCGCTGGCGAAAGCTCGTCAGAAAATTGTCGTCAGTCCCAGCATTTGGCTGGTGCAGTCGAGCAAGAGACGTGAAATGGGTGGGCACGGGAGGTGGGCTGCAAAGGAGACAGAAGGACTCAGAAAGCTCTCGTGTGCTCCTGTGCGATTTTAGGTGAGGCACTGACACGTGGCAGACAGCTCTTCCACAAGCCCGATGCAGCCTGCATCCCAAACCTACAGCTCCCACCCTGTGGAAGGGGCTTCCTGCACTTGTCACCGCTGAAATCAAGCGAGCACTCAGCTCTCCTAAGGACTGACGCCAACTGAAAACGTACTTGTGCACATTTGTAGCGGGGGGCGGAGGAGAAGCAATATAGGTGGTTTGGTTTAAACCTTCCTCATTAGAACCCAGCTTCTCTTAGCTCTTAACCAAATGGGCCTTTGTATGTTGGTCTGTGTCTTCACTTGTTTCATATCCAGCTTCTGTACCGCCCTGGGAGCTCCGTAAAACAGAGACCGCGTCTCCTGGATCTACCCCTGTGACCCCAGGGCCTAGCACAGTGCCTGGCACTTAATAAGTGCTCACTAAAAATGTTTGACGAGGGAATAAGTGACCCGAGGCCATCATTTCCAGAAGAAAAGTGGTAGCAGAAGACATTGCCTTTTCGGGAGTTTAGCAGGGATATTTTAGCGATGCAGCAATCCCTGGTACAGAGTCTAATTCTGACGGGACTTCTACTCTGAGCAAATTAGTAAGATGGGGGTTCTGAGTGTCATGTGAAAAGCGGCTAGTAAACGCTCAGCAGAGGAAAATGAGAGCTGGCTGGAAACGAAGTGTGAATGTTGCTGGGAGTGCAGAAATCCCCGGGCCACCCCTTCTGATTCATTCACACATTATCACATGATTGCCTTGGCCTTGATAAGGTTGGCTGAAATCCGCAGGGCAGTCTCTCCTCTCCATCCACTCTGTACGTCTGCGCTCTCCAGCGGGGCTGGGCAGGCATGGGGCACTCTGCACCCCGCACGATGACCTCGGGGAGCGGTCCTTCACACGACTGCAGACCAGTGGGGACCTCATGTGTCGTGTCGTAGAGTATGTGTGGACAATACAGCTCTCACACGTAGTCAGGGTCTCCGCTACTCGGAACATACTCTAGTGCTTGGGTTCTTCACTGTTGTTGATAAAATGTTCATTATTGTAAATTAGTGGGTGTAGAGAAAATGTGTCATTCCTTTTGGCTGCCAGGACCTTTCCTCTGAAGGAGAACTTTCTGCCTTATAACTTCAGGCGAAGAATTCATGCTGTTATCTTCTTGTTCAGGTAATTTATAGAAGTTTCTTCAGAAACACGCAGATAACACAGGCACGCTTGGTAAAAATGCTAAAAAGTGGCATCTAGGTAATTGCTTTAGTCTTTCCCTTTGTTGTCTGCATGGAGACCCAGTGTGAGGAAACAAAAAGAAAACCTTTTTGAACACCAATGAGTAGATTGAGATGAAACCTCTGATGCCCTCGAAAACTGCATCACCACCCTGATACCCACAGGCTTGAATGACAGACAAGCTACTGATATTCAGTGTCACCGGGTCTCCATTGGATATCAGGACACATCGTTTGATCTCAGTGTCTGCCGTCCTGTGACTGTTTTTAAAGGAAGGTTTCTAAGGCCAAGGAGGACGTGGTCCATCCCCTTCATCCCAGCAGTTAAGGACTTTAACAGGGCAGCAGAGCCCTGGAAGAGCCAATGGTTCACTGATGCTGTCTTAAGGGTGCCACTTCCTCTGGTGTAAAGGAACCTTGCAGTTGGAGGAGGAGTACAAACCTTTCTAATCAGTTTGCTGGCTTTGTGGGCTATAGGAGAGTCCCGATTCAGGCTGTCCACTGCCTAATTTGTTGAAAGAAATCCTGTTTAATGCTTGGGGGACCTCGTTCCCCCTGCAGTCCTCTCTAGCCACGCCCCCTTCTCGGTCCCCAGCCGAGCAATGGGTTGTCTTGTTTCCACCTGGAATCCCCCATCTCAGTCGCAGCCCATCCTTCAGCATCACTAAAATGTCACCTCGGGGAAGCCTTTTCTACTCGCCGCAGACCCCATGCCTGTCTCCTGTGCTGGTAGTGCGCCTCTCCGTGTCGTTCTGTATTTGCCCTGTCCTAACAGGGCCCATCACGTTGCTTTGTAATTGCTCCTTGGTGTGTCTGTGTTCCCCACAAACAGAGTCACCGAGACTTAAACTCGGTGATAACAGAGGAAACATCTCTAATCTTTGCCCTCCCCAAGTCTGGCCTACAATGGCCATCAATAGACAGTTTTTCAATGAATCAGTCATTTAGCCAAACTATGTAATCAGTAAGCACCTGTGATGAGTCTAGAACAGTGCTATGAGCAATGGGTGATTCAGAAGAAAAACAGCCCTGGCTCAGCCATTTCCAAGTCTCGTCGGTGGCCTTGGGCAAGATGCTTTGCTTCTCAATCTGTCTCTTCATCTGTGAAAGGGGATTAGAACAACACCTTCCCCAGGATGTTTCAAGGATTACATGAAATAATTAACATAAAGCACTTGGTACAGAGTAAGCAATCCTTGGTGCAGTTATTATTATCTTTCATCAAGAGGTGAACTGGCCAGCGGTAGTGAAGGATCAAAAGTGAAAGAACAGGAAATCAAAAACATAGTTTCATTCATTCCTTACATTGATATTCTGCTGAACGTTAGAGAAAGGAAAGATAGCTGTGATTGGAGAGAGCAGCATGGAAAGCGTGAGACTGAACCTCTGTCTCGTGGGTTCTTTTTAAGCCAACACATAAGTAAGACAGTCAAAATGCCTGCTCTGTCCTCGGTGTTTTGCCTATGATGACATTCTCATTCTCAAATCTTATATACTTAATCTAATCCACTTACAACATTTACATGTGCCTTAAGTCTTCACAGCAGCTGTTACGAAGTGCTGTTATCCCCATTTCACAGACGAGGAAACAGAGAGGTTAAGTCACTTGCTCGAGCTCACCCAGCTGGTGGGTGAGCATCAGAACCCAGGCAGGCTGTCTGCAGGGGTCACTTGGCAGAACTGCGCCTCGGAGCATGCAGTGTGCCCAGCACCGTGAGAGGCCAGGACACCAGAGACGGCCCTTCGGCGGTTTACTGCTTAGGCAAGGACTTAGAGTCGCATTGAGAAGTAAATAACACTTGGCAACAGAGGAGAGGACGATGGCCAGGGTGGGTTTCCTGAAATGGACCGGGGGATGGAGATGAGCTGCAACATGTTTGTCTGGATAAACATCTGGGAAGGGGGTGAAGGAGGAGGGGGCAGATCTTCTGGGGCGGGGAGGACAGGATCGGGTGATCGGAGACAATGAACCTGACCATGTGCCGGATAAGGTGAATGGGAGAGCCTGAGGGCGATATCCAGGAACCACAGGACACTTACGGTGAAATTTCACCCTCCACCCAGTTCCCCAGCTGGTGGACTAATGTGCACAGTGATGCAGTGAAGGACATGCAAAGAATCTAAGTAGCGGAGACAGCTGGGAAGTCCTTAAGATGTTCCATGTGCTCTCAGGTTCCACTTGCTATGAAAAATGCGGCAAAACACCCCTTCTGGTGTCTTCGGTGGGATGGTGATGCTGTCAAATCGGATGTGGATCTGGGAAGAGAGTGTTGCTGGTTTGTTCAGTTACCACATGAACAGCAACTGCTGCTGCTTTGATTTGCCCCTGATATGATAAGAGGCTAATTATATGACAGGGTGACCCACGTGGCAGGATGATTTCGGTTGTAGCAACACAGTATTTACCTGGACTGCAGACAGTCAAGCTGCTAATTCAAGATGCAGTCTTTTCCACAGACTCAGCCAATGTAGCGAAAAACAGCCTTCCCCGTTCCTCACCTGGACTCTCTCCAGTTCTAGGAAGCATGATGGGTTATTTTCTTTTCAACTGCCGATTTAGAATTTATTTACTGATGACCTTTTTCAAAGTCTTTTTATATTAAAAAAAAATCTCCATTTGAAAGTATGATCAATGACAGGACACCAAAACACCTGGCTTTGTTTTTCTTTGTAGATTTTTAAAGATAGAATTTCACACTTTTGGGGGGTAGATTTTATCTGGTTACGACAGGAATACATATGTGGGGGAATTTTTGAAAATACTTAAAACACACAAAAGAAAATAAAAACCATAGAGAGAATCGCTGTAAATATTGGGGTACATAATCCCTTCCCCATGGTTTTCTTTAATCAATTACGAATAGCACATGTTCTTTTATAATTGGTGGAGTGTGTGTGTGTATAAAATACAGAGGGTGGCCACCCATGGCCCACATTCATTCCTTTACATATTGTCTGAGCTACAGCAGTGGAGTTGATTAGCTGTAATGGAGACCATACGGCCCACAAATTTGAAAATATTTAGTGTGGGTCCATCTTGCAGAAAAGTTCTCCAACGTGTTTTAATATGTCAGGTATCCCAGGCCGTTAGCTGTTATTCAAAAATTTGCTTTTAAGGACTGTGGTGTTCAGGTAAGCAGATCGAAGCCGTGTGTGATTTCACCTTGTCCCTATTCCACACGTTGAGTTCATCAGTCAACCTGCTCGGCTCCATTTGCAGAATGTGGCCTAGACCCTCCAGCCCTCACTCTGTCACCATCCCCTTGGACCTGGGCCAGATCTCAACCCCTAACTGACCCCCATGCTTTTCCTCTTGGCCCCAAAGAGCTGGTCTCTACCGAGCAGCCAGGACTAACTATTTTGATGATTTCTCCTTTCACTCAGAATACAATTCATACCCGATGTAAGGGAACCTTGCATGTGTGGTGAGGGCCCTCCTTCCCATTGCCAAGATCCAGGAAGAGCTTTCGCCCACCTTGAATGTATTGGCTGCGGGGAATGTAAATATAGAGGGTCCAATTTTCTACTCATACTAATTGTAACCACTGTAAAATCGCTGTTAGCGCACCATGTTGATAGATATAAAATCACAACTTATTTGCGTAACATATTAGTTTTGTTTTTGTTTCTCTTTTTTTTTGCGGGACGCGGGCCTCTCACTGTTGTGGCCTCTCCCGTTGTGGAGCACAGGCTCCGGATGCTCAGGCTTAGCGGCCATGGCTCACGGGCCCAGCCGCTCCGCGGCATGTGGGATCTTCCCGGACCGGGGCACAAACCCGTGTCCCCTGCATCGGCAGGCGGACTCTCAACCACTGCGCCACCAGGGAAACCCACATATTAGTTTTAAAATGCTGCTTTCTCTGTTCTCCCTTCATGTCAGTTTTATTAAAGTTAGGGCCACTTTTTGACCCTAACACATTTTCCAGAACAAGTTATTTCATTCCTAAGTTGTGACAGAGGACTTTAGATAGTAAAGTCACTGGAAATTGATCCAAGCTGTAAACAGCTATTTCAGTCAATCTTTTCTCCCTCAATTTTTATCCCCTCCCCCCAGTTTTATTGAGACATAACTGACATATAACTTTGTATAAGTTTCAGGTGCATAAGGTAACGATTCAATACATGTACATATTGCAAAATGATCACCGTAATAGTTAACATCCACTACCGTACAGCTACAGTTTTGTTTTCTTGTGATGAGAATTTTAAAGATTTACTTTCTTAGCAACTTTCAAATATACAACACAGTATAATTACCTGCAGTCACCACGCTGTACGTTACATCTCCAGGACTTAACTTACCTTTATAACAAAAGGAGTTTGTACCTTTTGACCGCCTTCGCCCAATTCCCCATCCACACCTCCACCTCTGGAAAACCACGTGGCTCCATCTTTATCACACGACCGCTGAGTACAGTACTTCTGGAAGAAATTTGGGCAAAGCTTATTTTATAATAGCCTAGCCCACACCCACAAATAATGAAGGAATCTGTGATATATGTCTTTCTCTTTAATTAGTATTGTTATTATTTTTTACCCATCCTATCAGGTAAACTCTATGACATCTGAAAGCTTCCCACACCAGCACTGAGTGATGTCACTTCAGCCATTCTTCCTCTCCTAGTACTTTGCTATTCAAAATTTTTAAATTGAATGCACAGTCCTGGTCTGTGACAGATTTGGTAAGATCACAAACATGTGACCACATCCTCTTTTGGAGGGATAATTTCAAGCAAAACGAAGCAAAGTATGTGTTAAAGGAACCTGCCCGTTCGGGGGCCTGCGGACACGCATCCAATGAAGCCTACTTCTCAGGGCGACACCCCCAAGAGGCGCCTCGGTTTTGCCTTTAGAGTTTGTAATTCCATGTCATTGGAAAGACCCTGGGAACAGCTGTTTCTCGTTGTGGGGGAGGCGCACTGTGACCCCCTTCCATGAAAGCAGTGGCACTTTGATGGGAAGAGAAGGGGACCCGCTCACTCTGGGAGACACGTGTAAGCATGGTGTCCCCTCCCGCACACCTGTCTGCAGCTGGTATGGACACACGTGTTGTTTCCTGGCCTCTGTTACAGCTCCTGACACAGCCCGTCCCTTGTTCTTCACTGACTTTGGAATGAGGCAGTGTTTAAATTTTTACTGCTCACGATGAGCACAGAAGCTGGATCGGGGGGAGGGGGGTCTTCAACTGTCACGGCCCTCTCCAGTTTTCAGTACAGCTTATAATTTCAATTAAAAAATGTAAAGTCAAGTTTGATATAAAAATTCCCATTGGTTATAAATAAGCAGACCGAAAGCGGTGTCTGGCGGCGTGAATCCACCGTGAAAACTTATGATGAACTGTGTGTATGACATTGCCATGGTTTGATGCTAAAAGTGGGTGCAGGTGAAGTCGCCAAGTCTCGTTTCCATTTTTAAACTGTGCGCTTCCTCTGTGCTCAGAACAGGAAGGAAACATGAAACGGCAGGACGCATGGCACACATGGAAAGGAAATTGGAACTTGGTTTCAAACCTGGAAATTTTATCAGAGTAAGGAAAAAGACGGCAGGTGGTCATGCTTTCGTAAGAACACACTGGTGTGCAGACGGCTCACCTCCTTGGACACTGCTCACGGCCTGTGGCACCCCAAGGGGCGGGGCACACGCAGCGCCCCGTCTCTCCCGTGTCCCTGGAACCGGACGCATGCGGGTGGAGCACAGGCCTTTGCTCCCACGTCAGCCCGCCTCTGACTTCCAGGTTAGTCCTGGTGTCGCCCCGTGGCAGGTGCTGACACCAGGTGGAAAGGAAACGAGGTGATCTCGGGGCCTGGGCACACTGTGGTTAACCCCGAGGTCGGCTGGAGAGTGGAGCCAGCCAGGTGCAGCAGAGACGTGGCCTCTCCAGGGGTCTTAAGGGGCTGGAGGAGGGGTCGTGGAAGAGGGCAGGGTGGGCAGAGTTAGTGGCTGGACCAATCTGGGCAACAAAATCAATCATATAGCACTGGATTATAACCCAAAGCCTAAGTCCTTACGAGTCCACAGAAGTCCTTATTGATGTAAATGATTGAATAGATAAGGCACTGAGGGAAGGAGGAGAGACAAGGCTTCCTGACAGAAGAATTCTGAGTAATATAAGTTGCAACCCCTGCATTCAGCAGGTGGACCTGTGTCCCTGGGCACCACCATTTCCCCCCCGCTCCGCCCTGCCCAGAATGAGGGTTGGACCTAGATTTGCTTTCAAAGGTTAGAGTATGGAAAGGGAAAAGTAATAACTTTGCCATGGAGAAACCTGGCCAACACTAGGAATCCAAGTCATCAAGTGACCATCACCAGGGAGGAGCCATGTGGATCTCAGGGAACCCTGGGTGTGATGAGAAGGGCCATTCTCCTCCATGGTTGTCTTCCCCCAGACTGTAACCTCAGTCTAATCATGAGAAAAATATCAAATCCAAACGGAGGGCATTCTACCTGATATCTACAGAATATGCCTCAAAACTGTCAAGGTAGGAAACCAAGGGGAGACGGAGCAACTCTCACAGACCACGGAGACTAGGGAGGTGTCACGACTGAAAGCACCACGATGCCCCGGATGGGATCCTGGAAGAGAAAAAGGACGTTAGTGAAAGTAACTACAAAGTCTGGAGTTTAGTTCATAGTAATCTACCAATGTTGGCTTTTAGTTTTGACAGATGTGCCGTGGTAACGAAAGATGTTAACCCTGGGGGAAACTAAGTGAGGGGTATACAGGAGCTCTGTGTACTGTCTTTGCAACTCTTCTGTAAATCTCAAATCATTGCCAAATAAAAAGGTTATTACGAGAAGACAAGATTGTTAAGCTTATAGGAGAGAGGTGCTGGGTGCCCAAGGAAGCCCCTCCTGAGGGGTTATTGGGGAGGCAGGAGGTCACAGGTTAACCCCGTCTCAGTGCCCAGTTTCTCGACTAAGACTCTTCAGGGGTCACATTTCAGATTTGTTTCACTCTGTTTTTTTTTTTTTTTTTTTAATTCTTTATTGGAGTATAATTGCTTTACAATGGTGTGTTAGTTTCTGCTTTATAACAAAGTGAATCAGCTATACATATACATATGTCCCCATATCCCCTCCCTCTTGCGTCTCCCTCCCACCCTCCTTATCCCACCCCTCCAGGCGGTCACAAAGCACCGAGCTGATCTCCCTGTGCTATGCGGCTGCTTCCCACTAGCTATCTACCTTACGTTTGGTAGTGTATGTATGTCCATGCCTCTCTCTCGCTTTGTCACAGCTTACCCTTCCCCCTCCCCATATCCTCAAGTCCATTCTCTAGTAGGTCTGTGTCTTTATTCCTGTCTTACCCCTAGGTTCTTCATGACATTTTTTTCCCTTAAATTCCATATATATGTGTTAGCATATGGTATTTGTCTTTCTCTTTCTGACTTACTTCACTCTGTATGACAGACTCTAGGTCCATCCACCTCACGACAAATAATTCAATTTCGTTTCTTTTTATGGCTGAGTAATATTCCATTGTATATATGTGCCACATCTTCTTTATCCATTCATCCGATGATGGACACTTAGGTTGTTTCCATCTCTGGGCTGTTGTAAATAGAGCTGCAAAGAACATTTTGGTACATGACTCTTTTTGAATTATGGTTTTCTCAGGGTATATGCCCAGTAGTGGGATTGCTGGGTCATATGGTAGTTCTATTTGTAGTTTTTTAAGGAACCTCCATACTGTTCTCCATAGTGGCTGTACCAATTCACATTCCCACCAGCAGTGCAAGAGTGTTCCCTTTTCTCCACACCCTCTCCAGCATTTATTGTTTGTAGATTTTTTGATGATGGCCATTCTGACTGGTGTGAGATGCTATCTCATTGCAGTTTTGATTTGCATTTGTCTAATGATTAATGATGTTGAGCATTCTTTCATGTGTTTGTTGGCAATCTGTATATCTTCTTTGGAGAAATGTCTCTTTAAGTCTTCCGCCCATTTTTGGATTGGGTTGTTTGTTTTTTTGTTATTGAGCTGCTTATAAATTTTGGAGAAAGCTCATTGCTTTTTGCTAGTCATTGAAAGGGTTTTACTCATGCCTGCTAGAAATGAACTCACTCATGGTCACCTTCAGATGGCTACCCGTATCTTATTTGGAACCTTGAGGTGGCCTGCAGGAGACACACCATGTTTCTGAGAGGCTGGGTTTATTATCAGACAGTCAGACAGTGGTCGAGGCGGTGTGGAGATGCTGGCCCACCACGTCACTGGAGGCAGCTGCCCGGCTGCAAGAAGCAGTTACAGGTCTCTGAAGTGAAGGCTTTCTTCTTTCCCACCGATCCAGGCCAGCAGACGCCCAGCTTTTCCCGTAGCAAATGCTTCTAAAGAGGCTGGTTCCTTTTCAGAAATGCCTGGAGGCTGTCGGATATTAGCAAGCTCTGGAGCACTTTCCCGGAAACACCGTTGCCTGGGAGGGGGCGGCCCTTTCAGTGTCTGAGAACTCTCATCCCTACCCAAGGCCGGGTCAGCAGGTGGAACTCATCCAGCCAAGGCCACAGGGGTGTCAGGTGATGCATGGCCAAATGGGACTGGAAAGAGGCTTTCTGGTACCCTCAAAGCTAATAATGATTAACTATTACGAGGCTGTGGAGCTGGACAGTCTCCATTTCAGTTTGGCTTCTCCACAAAATCCTGGGTAAATGTATAGCCAAGAAGCATTTTATCAGGTGCTATTTAAGGAATGAAAAATACTTTTTAATACTGACGTAAGCAACACCTGATAAGGAAGATTAACAGATAACAAAAGTATTGTGTAATCCTTAAACAGAAGTTGCAATTGCCCTCTGTTTTGCATTGTAGTTTTAAGTGCAAGAGATAAGGTTTGGTTTGAGCTGTGTGCCGCTCTTGTTGGAGCCACTCCCGTCTCTACGGGACACAAAGACCTCTGTCTCTATGAATTGTGGCCTTAGAAATGTTCCATTTCTTTCTGCTCACTGAGAGCAGTGGGACCTGCCAGAGGTCTTTCTCTCCTGTGGCTATTTGTTCTGACTTTCTTGGAACCAAAGATTCTCTGTCAAGGACCTTCACCCCTGAAGTACACATAGAACCTTAAAAGAGAGCTTTCAATAACCAAGCAAGCAAGATTATTCAGAAACAAGATTCTTCTTCTTCAGGATTATTCTGTGGAGGGAAGCTTGAACCAATAGTGATGTTTGGCACCGTTGGGAATTTGATTTCTACCAGTCTCTCTACTCCTGCAGTTTTGTAGACCTTTTTTTGGCGGGGGGGGGAGGGGTTTGGGAAGGATGGGAGGGAGAAGAGAGAAAGAGAGAAAGAACCCCTCTTGATACAGAAGCACATCCACAGTTTTCTAAGGAGAGAAGCCATGAGGCAGTTAAGTGGGAATGAAACTAGTCCCTTGTGATCAACAGGTCCTCAGAGAGGGGGTCACAGACAAGAGTTTGTAGAGACCCTGTTCAGCGCAGTGAAATGGGTCTTGGTAAACACAGGACACACACACGCAAACCAGGCCAGTGATGCACGCTGGTGTGACTCAGGAGGTCCCGGCACCTGCGGGTTTCCTGGAGTCCTTTTCTCCTCGCTTCCTTAAACAGTTGCCCGACAGCCTCTTCTTCCTCTCCTGGTTCCCCGAGGCTACTCCTGTGCCCCTTCCCGCTGCGAAACAAGGACCTACTGTATAGCACAGGGAACTGTATTCAATCTTCTTGTCACGTATATGTATAACTGAATCACTTTGCCGTACACCTGAAAGTAACACAACATTGTAAATCAACTCGACTTCAATAAAGAAAAATATTTTATTTAAATGTTAGGACAGCAAATATACGCCACAGAGATCAGCATGACAAAGACGGAGCTGGTACAGGGTCCACCTCTTGGAAGCTGTTGAGTCTTTCATGGTGCTCCCTGCCAGCCTCCCTGCCCCCCAGTTTCTCTCCACTCCTTTCCCCCCTCCTTCCCTTTGGACGTTTGCTGACTCTTCTCCCATATTTTGATCTTTCCACTCCTGGATGCTGGCTTCTTCAGCATCCTTGGGGCACCTGCACCCACAAGTGTCCAAACCACACTTTCCAGACAGCTTCGCTCCAACAATATCTACTTTAGGAAGGGACATGGTTCGACCCAAGACGACAGGTCAGACAACGGGTACAGCATGGACCGGACTGGAAGGGTGTGAGAGGCACTCCCTGGCGAAACTGAATGGTCTGTGGCACAAATCTGGCTCCAGTTGGGACTCCCTGCTGAGACCATAACAAATTATGTGATAATCAAAACAACAATCTAGCTCACATTAGCAAAATGGAAGTTCTGACAAATAGGGGGAAAACATGGTAATATATTGGGTTATCTTACAATTGATGACCTAAACAGGTATACTGATGAGAGTGAAAGGGGTCTGTTATTAAGTATACCAGGACAAGAGGTGAAACTGGGGACTGTCCCAGGCTGGGAAGTAGGGTGTCTACAGTGGTACCTCCAGCAAAAGGAAGGAGAAGGTTGACCAGAAAGCTAGAGGATGGGACTTCAGAAGCTCTGTGCATCGGTTGTAGAGTGCCAGCTATGTTTGGATGAAAAGAAATTTGAGGAAAACACTTCGTAACTCTAAGCTTAAAAAAAATAAAAGGATAAAGAGAATAACTGGGTTGCTTCTGTTCTAATTATTAGAGAAGAGACTGAGAAAAAAAATTCCCACTTTTTCTTCCTAGCCATCCAGATGATCCCGGTCACAGTTTTCCAACTGTAACTTGTGCAGCTCTGGGTTTCCAAGGATCCGATTCAAGGGCTGCCTTTGTGCAGGACTGAGGCCACTTCTCAGTGCCCTGCTCCCATTTAAACCTGAATAAGTCTTTTGGGTTGTTGTGTCTTTTATATACTGAGGTTTGTCATAACATAGCATTTAGGAAAAATAAGTTTTTATTGCTTGGAAAGCCACCAATCTAGGACAAGTCTCAATATGATTCCACCAACCAGAAAGCAAGAAAGAGGGACCATCTCTCTCAGTGTAGCACATCATGATTATTCCTCACATCGTCACTACCGAATGGCATCATTCACATCATTTACATATATAATCATTTGAACCTTTTATTTCTTTTTAATCTAAGGAAAAAAAGATGTCCTTTTCCACTTTGCTCCAGAAATACACTGGCTTTGATACTAATTTATACCCTTATTCCACTTTTGCAAAGTGCATAGTATATACTCTGAATTTTCATGGGAAACAAATTCTGTATTGGCAACACCGGAAGTCTTCAGTGGGATGTGAAGGAAGTGGAGAAGGGGAATTCTTATCCTCTCGAGTCAGTGGGTGGAGGGAGGGCTTGCTTCTGGTTTCTTTCTCTCATTCTTTCAACCAACACGTTTTTTTCTGAGTGGTCAAATCCTTGAAGGTAGGAGCTCTTCCTGGTCTGGTTTGAGGGAAAAATCCTGAAGACCCAAATGAAAGAATAGAGATTTTTTTTTTTCCTTTAGTGACAGGAAAACACAGAAAAAATTTTCCCCTTCCATTTAAAAGTAACCTTTTTTTCTTTTTCATATTTTAAGAACATTTTCTTTGCGTACCAAAAGAGCAATTTGTATCTGTTGCTGAAAAATTGAAAATACAGACAGGAAAAATAATAAAATAGAAACTATTCATTGTTTTCTTAAGCCAGAAAAGAAAACCACAATCAATACCTCAGTGTAGGTCCTTTGAAACACTTTTCCTTTCTCTCCTCTCCCTCCCCTCCCGCCTTCCCCTTGTCCTCCTGGTTTCCCTTTCTTCATCCATATCTTTGTTGAGGTATTTTCATCAATATGTAAATGTATATTTTTACATCAATGGGATATTATACATTTTGTTTTCTAGTCTCTCTTTAAAGTTGACCATATTATAGAAAGATTTTCATAATAATCTCATCCTTTTTAGCATAGGTTTCATGGCACCATAATTTAATTAATCCCTTGTTGGTAGGGATTGTTTTGGTTTTTTTGCAATTACAAAGAATGCTTACATTTATTTCATCTCTGCATGTTTTTATTTTGCATATGATTTATGAAGCACATACAGTATTTACAGGTCATATTTGTACATTGAAAATATATATGCATATAATGTATAAACGCACAGTGTGTTTGGACAGTGTGTCCTGCTAGGGGTGCTTTATCACAAGTATTTGGTGGCCCCTAGCCTAGGCAACAGGTGATGCTGGACTGATTGAAGACAGTAATCACAGAAGGCACAGTCTCAAGGGTGGTTACAGGTACAGCTCAGGGTGTTAGGGTTGATGGCACTTGGTGAGAATCTTCTCTGGCTGGTGAGCGAGAGGGAAGAACGAATATAATTCCCATGTTTTTGCCTCAGTTGACCATTTGGAACCTTTTTTCACTTTACTGATGTAACTAATATTGACTACTAGTATCACCCTAAAATAATATGGTGTGTGCTGTTCTAGGAGCTGGCTCTACCATGCTTTGTAGTATTGTTGGGAAACAATAATGAACAAGAAGAGAAGGTCCCTGCGTATCTCCTAGTGGGAAGGAGGGAGGGGTTCCCATAGCTGACATGTCAGCAAGTAGTGAAGATACATTGAGATGTTGCTGAATTCATTGAAGAAAATGCTTCAGAAAAATGGGATTGAGAATGATATGGAGAATTATTTTTCCAAAGAAAGAAAACGAAGAGAAGAAATAGGAAAGGATAAGGGAGAGCAGGTTACTGAGAGTTGGTGGATCCTCTTTGGGCTCGTTTTTGGAGATGCTTTTGGGACTTCCAAGTATTAAAAGAGAAACTGAGGCATATTAAAAATTTTAAGAGTTTATTTGAGCAAAAATCAATTTTTTGATTGAAAAATCAAATCAAATTTGATTTTTTGTGGCACCAACCAGAAGTGGTCAGGATGCTCCATTGACAGGAGCTGGGGACGAGACTTTTTTATTTATTTATTTTTTTAAATTTATTTTTGGCTGCACTGGGTCTTCGTTGCTGCGCCCGGGCTTTCTCTAGCTGCGGCGAGCGGGGGCTACTCTTTGTTGCGGTGCGTGGGCTTCTCATTGCGGTGGCTTCTGTTGTTGCAGAGCACGGGCTCTAGGCACATGGGCTTCAGTAGTTGTGGCACGTGGGCTCAGTAGTTGTGGCTCGCAGGCTCTAGAGCACAGACTCAGTAATTGTGGCACACGGGCTTAGTTGCTCCGTGGCATGTGGGATCTTCCCGGACCGGGGCTCAATCCCATGTCCCCTGCATTGGCAGGTGGATTCTTAACCACTGTGCCACCAGGGATGTCCGGGATGAGACTTTAATAGAGAAGATGCGGAAGCAAAGCAAGGAACTCATCTGATTGGCTGTAGCCCGAGCGGTTGCCCTTATTTGGGAAACCCTGGTTGGATGCTTGTGGTTGGTTGTCCTTATGTTTCGGTTTCTGAACCTTGAGGCATTTGTAGGCTTAGGTTTTGGTTTGCTTATGTTGGCTTCGAAGGAATTAGAACCACCTCCATCTAATGCCCTCCCTATTTAATTAATTTAACACAGGTTAAGATGTCTAGTATTCAGTGTTGTATGGGTACATTTTTAACAGCTGGCTCGGGGTGAGTACGGGATAGCAGCTGACTTGTAGCATTTGCCAATTTTCATGCTGTGGCTGGTTGCAGACTAGCTCCTTCACAGCACTGAACGTGGAGTGGAAAAGAGGTGGTAAGAGTTTTCATGAGCGAGTCAGAGGCAGCTCTGGTGCACCACAGCTAGTGGGTGACAGAAATACAGAGCCGCCTCGACTTACAATGGGGTTACATCCCGATAAACCCAATATAAGTTGAAAATGTCGTTAAGTCAAAAATGCATTTAATACACCTATGCTACTGAACATCACAGGTTAGCCAAGCCTACCTTAAACATGCTCAGAACACTTCTGTGAGCCTACAAGCGGGCAGCATCATCTAACACGAAGCCTATTTTATAATAAAGTGTTGACTATCTCATGTAATGTATTGAACACTGTACTGAAAGTGAAGAACAGAATGGCTGCCTGGGTACAGAGTGGTCGTAAGTGTGTGGATTATTGATTCTTGTCATCACAGGGCTGACCAGGAGCTGAGGCTCGCTGCCACTGGCCAGCATCACGAGAGAGTGTCGCACCGCATCTTGCCCAGGAAAAGATCAAAATTCAAAATCCCAAGGGCGGTTTCTACTGAATGTGTATCACTTTCACACCATCATAATGTGGAAAAGTTGTAAGTCGGGCACTGTCTGTATAGGTTTGGAATTCTGGAGAGTGGGTGACTAGCAATACAGATTTGGGCGTGGAGGTCAGAGTTAACATTCTGGGAATAGAGAGATTTCCTAGAGAGATTGTATAGCATGAAAAGGAAGGTGGTCAATGTTGGAACGCCAGGACTGTGCTCTCAAAGAGTGGTCCCCCCGCTACACCGGCCCACGAGCAGCATATTGGAAGCAAGTTCATGACCCATCCCAGACCAGTGGAAGTAGAGAGTGGCTGAGGTTGGGAACCACTACTCTGTGTTGTTTCAGGTTTGGGAAGGCCGGCCCTAGAGATCACCAACGCTTAAGACTGAAGAGTCAGTTAAGACTGAAGAGAGACACTTAGACAGACCAAGAAGGACAGTTGAGAGGAGTGGGGCTGGGCACAGAAAGTGGAGTCTTGGAGCCCAGGGTGGAGACAGTGTCAAGATAAAGGGAAGCGGGCAGCCACGTAGGGCCCCACGAGGTCAGGGCAGATTAGATGGAAAGTAGACATCAGCTGCAGTTGAAGAGCATTGTCAGGGCCATGGTAGGGGCAGAAGGTAGGCTGTAATTGGCAAGGAGTGAGTTGAACATAGACCCCTGGTTAGGACCTTGGGCTGTAAAGGTCAGACAGAGGTTTGGGACTAGAAGAACATGTATGGTCAGTGGTGGGCTTTCTGGAAAAGGCCTGCATATGTTTGTGGGCTGAGGGAAAAGGTAGAATTTGGGAGGTCAGGAACTGGCAAGAACAGGCTGGGATACCTGGTGGTTTAAACCAGAGATGAGAGGAGGGAAGGGAATCAAGAACTTGGGATGCAGCCTGGCCTTGAAGAAATTACTTATGGGCTCTTGTCTTCGGAGGCCAAAGGGAAGCAAGGGTGGAAGAGGGTTTTGGATGGAGAAAAGCGGAGGCCAAGATATGGAGGGAGAAGATACTCAATGGACTCTTCTCAGTATCCATTAACTGTCCTGTTAATTGCCTTCTGTAATTTGTACCCCTTTCCTTTCTGACTAAAAGTGATTCTGGAAATGTTTTTGAAACAATTGGTAAGATTGTGTTAGCCAGTGAGCTCTCAAAGGAACTTCTGTTTTATGTCAAATTTAGGCCAGTTTCGGCAGAAAAGTAGAAAATTGAAGCTCTAGAGCTATACAGGCCAGTGGAAACAGAATGCAGGCTACATATATAATTGTATATTTCTAGCAGCCATGTTTAGAAAAAGTAAACAGAAAGAAGTGAAATTAATTTTAATAATACATTTTGTTTAACCAGTGTATCCCAAATATTATTATTTCAACATGTTATCAATATAAAAATTGGTAATGAGATATTTTACAGTCTTTTTTCCTATTCCATCCTAAAATTCCCAACTAGCCACATTTTAAGTGCTCAATAACCAGGTGCTGCTGGGGGCTACCATACCAGACAGTGACCCTCTGAAGGGGCCATACAGTTTGTAACACTGAGTGCTGGTTTAAAAAAAATTAAAATGTGCCTTGTTCTTAGGAGGTGACAAAGACTCTCTCTTTGACCAAACTAGTCAGGCTCCTCTGAGAGCTCATTTCCACCTAGGCCCTGCCCTTGGGTATGTCCTCAGGAACCCAGTTTTAGCAAGAAATTTGTCAAGTCAGTTTATCGAGAATCCTCCGCCCTTGATATTTGATCACCCTTAATATCGAACCAAATCCCTCATGTCTCACCATCCCCTAGGTAATAGCTGATCACCCTGGCCTAACTTCAGCAAGAATTCTGTTAGGTCAAGGAGTTAACCTACCCCTCTTAATAATTTTCTCTCCACTAACGAACCCCACCCATTTCTTAGCCATTCATGCTAATATTGCCCTGTAACCTGCAATAGAGGGAGGGTCCCTCGTCTTGTCTCTGAAAGTTCCAGAGCCTCAGTCACCGCTGCCGTAGGAGAGATGGAAAAAAACAAAACTCTTAGGCCGATGATTGTGTGAAGAGAAAAAAGGGCATTAAGAGAAGTGGACATTTAGCTTTGAAATGGCAGTTATCTTCTTAGGCCATAATACTAATTAAAACTGCAAGAGAAAATAGAAATGTTCACTTAAAGTATGCTACTAAAATTAAATGCATACACAGTTTGAAAGAGTATGGGTATAAGAGAACGTAAACCGCGTACGTGTCTGGCCGTACGTATGCACTTTTGCCAGAACGAGTGGGTTCTGCTCTCGGTTCGGCTGGAGGGATGAAAAGAGCCCTCCGCTCCTGCACTGGAGGCTGTTCCTGGCTCTGTCCCCAGCAGGTCACCTAACTTTGCTGGGCCCCCGTTTCAGCATCTGAAAATCTTGGATGGCTTTCGTGGCCCTCAGGGTCTTTCCCACGGCTCTGTTCCGTGAGTCCTTAAATTTGGGATGCCCAGTGGGTTTCCAGTCAGGGACGATGAGGGAACCCTTGGCACCCTAAACCCCCCGCTGGACCGAAGGTGTCACTGGAGCGAGGAAGCCACCCACTGTGTCCAACACCTGGCTTTTGTTATCTGTGCCATCCTGTTTTCCCTCCTTGTCCTTGGGAATTTCAGAAGTTAACACAAACATATCTAAAGGGGAATTTATGGTTGGAGCAAGTAATTTTAAAATGCATGAAGACGTGCTTAAAGGAAGTTTTTTTTTTTTTTTTTTTTGTGGTACGCGGGCCTCTCACTGTTGTGGCCTCTCCCATTGCGGAGCACAGGCTCCAGACGCGCAGGCTCAGCGGCCATGGCTCACGGGCCTAGCCGCTCCGCGGCATGTGGGATCATCCCTGACCGGGGCACGAACCCGCGTCCCTACATCGGCAGGCGGACTCTCAACCACTGCGCCACCAGGGAAGCCCTAAAGGAAGTATTTTTAAAGGAAATATTTTATGGTAGTAATGGGTAATTCATCTCTCACACCGATCAGTTAATTGTCCTTTAAAATTGAGAGGCAGGTTTCAGGGATACAGTAGTCTGGTCTGTAGTCATCAGCAGCTAAGTTCAACAGCAGCGGTACTCAGATATTCAAGAAGTAGTATAAGAGAAGCTTAAAAGAACAAAAAAGGTAAAATTAGTGGGATAGGATTGTTAGAACTGAGAATGAGATCATAGAATTAGCATTGTTGTTGGTCAAGTGAAATAAAGGTGGTAAAATATTCTCATGGATAATATTTTCAGCGTCTCAACTTTTCACTCCATTAGGCCTGGAATTTCTAGCAAGACAGCACATTGCTCCAATCCTGAGAGGCTCGGGCACACCCTGATCTTCAGAACTCTGCTTATGACTGTTTTCTTTCAAGGTCAACAGTATTTGAGTTACGTGTTTGAGTATCTGCAGCAACTTACTCTTAGACTTTGAAGTCTAGAACTTTAGCTCTTGTGTGGAATATTAAAGAATTGTCGCGAATTGCGACAGGCATGTGCTACAAAATAGCTAACAGTGCCTCAGAGAAAGATAATATTTGTTATGACTCCTCAATTTTTTAATGCTCCAGAAATCACTTTAACACATATAAATGTAAAGTATATATTGAATATAGAGATATTGCTAGAATTAGCTATTACTAATCTTGTGACAATGGAGCACACATTTTAAAAAGAAAAGTGGAAGGGTAAGCTGGGACAAAGTGAGAGAGTGGCATGGACATATATACACTACCAAATGTAAAATCGATAGCTAGTGGGAAGCAGCCGCATAGCACAGGGAGATCAGCTGGGTGCTTTGTGACCACCTAGAGGGGTGGAACGGGAGGGAGACGCAAGAGGGAGGATATAAGGGGATATGTGTATATGTATAGCTGATTCACTTTGTTATAATGCAGAAACTAACACACCATTGTAAAGCAATTATACTGCAATAAAGATGTTAAAAAAGTGTATTGTTTCTTTTTTTAATGTTTTTATTTTTTATTACTTTTAATTTTTATTGAAGTATAGTTGATTTGGAATGTTCTGTTAGTTTCAGGTGTACAGCAAAGTGAATCAGTTATACATATACATCTATCCACTCTTTTTTAGATTCTTTTCCCATGTAGGTCTTTACAGAGTATTGAGTAGAGTTCCCTGTGCTATACAGTAGGTCCTTATTAGTTATCTATTTTATATATAGTAGTGTGTATATATCAATCCCAATCTCCCAATTTATCCCTCCTCCCCACCCTCCTTTCCCCTTTGGTAACCATAAGTTTGTTTTCTACATCTGTGACTCTATTTCTATTTTGTAAATAAGTTCATTTGTACCATTTTTTAAGATTCCACATATAAGCAATATCATATGACGTTTGTCTTTCTCTGTCTGACGTATTTCACTCAGTATGACAATCTCTAGGTCCATCCAAGTCGCTGCAAATGGCATTAGTTTGTTCTTTTTTTATGGCTGAGTAATATTCCATTGCATATATGTACCTCATCTTCTTTATCCATTCATCTGTTGATGGACATTTAAGTTGCTTCCATGTCCTGGCTATTGTAAATAGTGCTGCAATGAACATTGGGGTGCATGTGTCTAAGAAAAGTATATTGTTTCTTAATAATTAGATCTTGCTTACAGCCTTACTTGACTTTCCCAATCAGGAAAAAAAAAAAAAAAGATTTCAAGTTTTTCTGCAAAGTTTTCAGGTTATATTCCTAAAGGGATCTCAGTAATGTTTCGTCCAGCTTTTTTGAAAGCAAGAAGTGAAGCGATTTTCGTCCTGCTATTAGAAGTTGCAGGGACTGAGGGTACCTGGTGATTGATGACTCATTCGTAATGACGGGCCAAGCTATCAGAACATGTGAGGCCCACAGCTCGGCCACATTCCAATGTCAGGCTGGTCGCTGATGACAGAGGGAAGTCCCTCGGAAGAAACCGTGTTGCCCAGAGGAACACATGGACTCATATCTGTGTGCTCACTTCAGAGTGGAGACATCTAGATGACCCAAAGGAAGATTTTCTAACACAATTGTTTGTTGGCATTTCCCCCCTTTTTGTGTAAGGGATCTTTTTGCTGAGTGGCTAAGCATTTCCAGAACAAACAAACCTCTCAGCTCTCGCGGTCCTGCCCACTTTGCTCTCCACCCTCCAGCCCCTCCTGTGAGTTGGAGACCTGATAGCCCAGGCTGAAGTTTCAAGCTCGCCGCCCTTCGGGGGTGCCTTGTCATGCCAGGAGAAAGCAGGAAATAGAAAGGGTAGGCTGGCTTAGGTGAGGTCATCCTGGTAAAGGTTAATAGCTGGGTGGTGACACCTCCTCACAGGCCTGGAGCGAACAAGCGGGGCAGCTGAGCAGCGCTTGCTCCCAGCTGTCTGTCACGGTCCTGGGAGTAAGAGGTGACCTATTTATTTTTAGCAGGGGACAGTCATAATAACCCGGCTCCTAGCTTCATTCAAGGCAGGCCGGGGCTTCGGAAGTTTGTAAACACCTACTTTCTGGGTAGGGGAGGAGTGCTTTACTCCAAAAAGAAAAGAACTTGACTACTGGGGTTTTCCCCGCCTGGTAGTCATTGTTAGCGTGGAGAAGAAACTACCGGAGCACAAAAGTGCTGCAGTCTTCTCCACTTTGTTATTATTTTCAAAGGGCAGAAATGCCTGAAGGTGAGGACTTTGGATCAGGCAAAAGGTAATTATGATCCACATTTACTTTTTCTTGAGTCTATTTCATTTGCTGGTTATCTTTCTAAAAACTACTGTGTCTAATTTAAAAGGTAGTTGAAATTAAAATTTTAAAAGGAGTGCAGTCCCTTAATTCCAGGAAATAGAATTTTCTTTAGCGTGAAGAGAGAGACATAAAATGAACTGAATATACCCGTAGAAACATATGCCAATAAGTGTTTTTCTTGAGTGAGGAAGTGGCGGCCCGAAATTATCAAAAAGTGTTTCTACCTACACCGTGTAAAGTCTACTTGAGTTTTTTGATGTTTGATTTTTAACTTCAGATGGTAGTTGTTAGAAATCTAAGCTAGTAAACATTTTGTAAATTGCTTGCATTTTAAAGACTTGAACATTTCTAAAGGTTAATAATTAGGCCAATATACCCGTTTTGGTATTACAATACTTTTTTTTACCATAGATCTTATCTTTGAAAATGTGATCATTGGGCCCCCATATGCAGTACATTAACTGTATTAATGTTTTATTAATATCTGGCTCTAAGAAAGGGGGATAGAGATGGGAAAGGAAGCAGGAAGTTATTTCTATTAATGTGAGCACAACTTGTGTCGGTATTGGAAGTTTCCATTTCTAGCCCCATTGCTGTGTTAACAAAATTTATATAAATCGGTGTCATTGGAATTCTAATTAGGGCCATTGAAATTCAGATATGAAGATGTAGAAAGAAGGTTGTTTAAAAAAAGGACAAGAGGGGGCTTCCCTGGTGGCGCAGTGGTTGAGAAGTCCTCCTGCCGATGCAGGGGACGCGGGTTCGTGCCCTGGTCCGGGAGGATCCCACGTGCCGCGGAGCGGCTGGGCCCGTGAGCCATGGCCGCTGAGCCTGCGCGTCCGGAGCCTGTGCTCTGCAACGGGAGAGAAAAAAAAGGACAAGAGGTTATTGCCAATTTTATTGTCAAAGAAAGTGGAAACTGGTAACTCTCTAGGAACAGGAATACCACAATATTTTTTTGTCCTTGTATAAGCATTCCTTTTCAACCATGGTTGTATGGTGTGTTTGTGTGTGTGTGGGGTGTGTGTGTGTGTGTGTGTGTGTGTGTGTGTTGACTATCATCAGTTGTAATCATGTCCTTAAAAGCTACTTTTCTCTTTAGTTTTCTAGTTTTCATTTTCTTCCAGATTCCTTCCCCATCCATCAAAGGGGACGTTAAGTTCACATTTAATTGTATAATGAAAGAACTTTCTATATAAAATGAGACATTAAATCAAGTGCTTGAAGATGACATTTACACAAGTGCCTAGATTTAGGCCATGGACTCATTAAATAGTTGAGAAAACACTTTCAGAGAATTTTAGATGTCAGTCTTGGTTTGAGATGATGGGTGATCTCCCAGTATTGTGTGTATCCCCCTCATGACATTTGAACATTTCTGAAAGCAGGACTTTCTCTTTTTCACTTTGCATCATGGCATTCCTGCCAACTCTCTGCATAGAATTTTGCACAGAATAGGCACTTTTATAAATACTTGTGAATGGAAAGTATTTATAAACCATTTTAACACCTGAAGTAAGCATCTAGGGGGCCTGATCATTTTAGAGACTGAAGGGAGAGACTTGGCAGACGTGTCATAAGGGTTGCCTTAATGAAATGGAACATTCCCACAATTAAATTAAATCATAATTAATTGTGGATAATTATAAACATTTTGAACAAGTAGTTTATGATGTAAACTAAACAAACAAAAGTTTTTTTCTAAGAATGTTTTACCGGTTACAAGATAAACAGACAAGAAGGAGAATAAATAAATAAGTAAATACACACACACACACACACACACACACACACACACACACACACTATACACATATCTAATAATAATTATTATTACCAAAGACTAATAACTTGCTGAAAGTGGGAAATGCCCTCTCACTCCTTTGAAGTAGGCTGCCCCGCCTCCCCTTTTTTGTTCTGATGCGATAACTCCCAGCTCTCCACAGCTGGTAGTTTTCTATGGAATATACTTTGCTGCATACATTTGTTTGTTTCCATATCTGTGCAGAAAGTTAGAAAGGGCACCCCAGACGGGGGGAACATTTAGAGCCAGGCTAAAAGTAAAATATTACATTTGAGAGGGAATTTTCCTCTTGCTACATCTGAGATTACGTGCCGTTGGACACGTCCTTTGGTGCCACATCTAAAAGAGGAATAACTATTATTGTAAGTCTCGAATCTGCTGGCCAAATGTGTTTTTCAAGCTTGATTGCAGGCGGTTCTGGGTGAGTGCCACATTCAGGCTTCTTCCTGTTACTTTAGTCCCATTTTGGAATTTGCTGAATCAAATTGCTCTGTAACGGGCAGTGAGCAAAATCTGAAATTAATCAGTGGAAAGCAAATGACGGGAGGCTCCGTTAGGGTATCCGGGTGCGTGCTTAGGGCACCTCACGGACTAGCTGCTTCGTGTGCTGTGGTCCAGGGGCCCCAACGCACCGTTTCATATTCACCAAGTGGACGAACGTGAAGACAGCTGCCTGGGGGGCCGGGGGAGGCGGAGGAGGGACCCTCCTTCTTGCTGTGTATCTTGTTGCCAGTAATAAACGCTCTCGGTAAGAACCTCCAAAGACTCCGCGCCCGTGTCATGGTCAGGAGGTGAGGGAGAGGGTGTGAGAGAATGCTGTTCTGACGCCGGGAAAGGAGGGCAGAAAGCCAAGCAGGAAGCATCGGGTGCCAAAGAAGAAGGAAGAAAGTAGGGGCCGCGACCGGGGAGGCAGACAGGATCAAGAAATACGAGGAGAATCATCCCCTGGCCAGGGGCCTGGCTCCCTTGGTTTCTCATCCCGCCTCCCACCTCATTTTGGACCCCACCTGGGATGCAGCAGGTGGGCCCTGGGATGTCTTCAGTAGCCCGATGTGCGGTGGCGGGGGGATGGGGACAGGTGAAACATCGTCTAGTCCAGCTGCCTTGAAGCGGGTGGACCCCAGGCTACCTGGACTTAGGAGACTATTACCCAAGGACAGTGTGCAATTTTAGCATTTAAGAAGCAAAATGTTGGCTGCTAATGCAGGGCTCTCTGAAGCTTGTTATTTGACGTCTCATATAACATAGTAAAGATACAAAAGTTTGAAAAAGGTCACTGAGCCTCTAACACTAACTCTGTAACAGCAGTCTGGGCTGCTCTGCCCTGCCCTGGAGTGGAGAGGTTGCCCTGTATTTGGGCTCTGGATATACGAAGGGCTGTTGTATTTAAGAAAACCAAAGCTCTTTAAAAGCACAGTAGCCATGGGGCTTCCCTGGTGGCGCAGTGGTTGGGAATCCGCCTGCCAGTGCAGGGGACACGGGTTCGAGCCCTGGTTCAGGAAGATCCCACATGCTGCAGAGCAGCTAGGTCCTTGTGCCACAACTACTGAGCCTGCACTCTAGAGCCTGCGCACCTAGAGCTGGTGCTCCAAGACGAGAGAGGCCACCTCAATAAGAGGCCCGCACACGGCGATGAAGAGTAGCCCCCGCTCACCGCAACTAAAAAGAAGGCCCGCGCGCAGCAACGAGGACCCAATGCAGGCAAAAATAAATTAATTAAAAAAAATGTATTTCCATTAAAGTTAAAAAAAAAAAACAACACAGTGGCCTCTGTAGTATTTGGAAATGGCATTAGCAATCGCACTGAATTATAGTCTTGGAAGGTTTAAAAGAAATTGATTTAAATATATTCTTTGATCCAGATGTTTTAATGATTCAGGTTGGCCTGATTATAGGCTTAATTTCACCTTGTGGGTGAAGCCTATGCTTTGATAATACTATTTCTTTCATATATAGAGTGAGGCTAAGAAAAGCCTCACAAAGAAGTCTGACCAGCACGCCCCAGCTCAAGCTTTGTGTGTCGGGACGTTCGGTCGAGATGATGGGTTCCCACAAACAAGCGTATTTCAGCTTTCATAGGCCTGCAGAGTCCTTATGCTGCCGTTGGTTTTGAAATAGGCACAGAGAGGCGAAGTGAATAAGTAAGCCTGTGCAGACAGACACGTGTATCGTTATACGGTGGCGATGCAGGAGGTGGGCTCGACACCCAGAAAGGTCAGTGTGGTCAGCACACAAGGAGACGGGAGAGGCTGGCTGGAGGTGAGTGGGGGAGGTGTATGGGGACCCGTCATTGGGCCTTGCAGGCAGTGGTGTGTTGGTAAATGTCTAGCAACCAACTCTCTGCTCTTTGGCATTCGTTGATTTCTGTGGTGTAAATACATCACTGTGGTCAATTTCAGGCCACCCACATGAGGTCAGTGAAAGCCGGGTTCAGAAGATATGGGAAAAACTCGTTCTTGCAAACCCACAGGGGTCAGCCCCAGAACCCAAGTGACGTGGACTGGTGCAAGAGTTTGTGTTTAATTCTAAGTATGCTCCATCTTCTTCATTTATGTATCCCTAAGGCATACTAGACATTCGGGAAAGGTTTGTCGAAGGAATGAATGATTTCGTTTTCTTCCACCCTCTAATACGGTCATGGAAAAATCTGTCTCAGGCATAGACAATGTTTACCACTTTTGAAATCCTACTTTGATCCAGGTGGGCTAATATTTGAAATTGATTAAGAGCATGGAGAATAACACAGTCTATCCTTGTTGCAAGAGAGTGTGTTTAGTGTGAGATATCTTAATCACCAGTTAACAAGCAACGTGCTTTCCAAACCCTTGTGGCTCCCCAGCAAACTTCTGGTAATCAAGCCCTGTTAAAGCTCATTTCTATTTTATCAACACAGGGTGACTAATTCTTTGCCATCCCTAAAATGTGAGGAAGGTGTCTTTGCTTTCCAAAGCCAAAGGAGGGCTGCAGCTGCTGTGTGGTGGGCCACGGAGAGGTCTGTCCCAGGGCTGCCAAGAGAAGCTGTCCCTGACAGAGGGGCAGACCACTCATGCAGGCTGCCCTACTCCCAGCCTTTGGTCTCTTCGTGGGCACATCCATGTCTGGATCCACTTGGTGTCTCCTCATTATGGAAATCTGAGTCCCACAGAAGGTATGTGAGGCCACAGGCTTGCTTACCTGAGGGTCAAATCTCATACACAATGGTGTTTTCCCACTAAAAGGTGTTATGACTGTCCATTGGGGGAAACAAAAATAGTGTAAAGAAAAATGAATGTAAAGAAGAAAGGATCAAAATAAATAAAATAAAATTCAAGGAAAAAAAAAAGAAGACAGGATCAATTGTAATCTTACTACCCTAAAAAAAAGATTATTATGTCTTGTCTTCTAATACTTCTTTGGACAAATTTTCTTGGCAATGTTACAATAATTATATATGATACATACAATTTTGTATGCTGCTTTTTCTTCTCATAAGCATTTCCCAGTGGCATTAAACATTTAGGGAGCATTTTTATTTTAGTTTAGTTTGTTTTGTTTTATTTTACTTTTTTATTTTATTTTATTATTTTATTTTATTTTATTCTGACCACGCCCTGTGGCATGTGGGATCTTAGTTTCCCAACCGGGGATCAAACTTGCGCCCCCTGCATTGGAAGCATGGCATCCTAACCACTGGACCGCCAGGGAAGTCCCCTGGGGAGCATTTTTAATGCCTACAAAACATGCTATCCTTTGGATTTTTCCACCTATATTACTATTACTCTATGATTCCAGATGGTTTTGCCACTTTAATTTTTCTCATTAGGGGAATCATTGCCTCAAAGGGTATGAAGTATGAGCTGGTAGTTTCCTAAGGCCTGGGTCCAGAAACTGGCCAAGCATCATTTCTACCATGTCCTGTTGCTCAAGCAGAGAAAGAATACAGATTTGAGGGGAGAGGACACGAACCCCTTTTTTCCTGAAGAACGTCAATGAATTTTGGGGCTTTATTTTAAAACTACTAAGAGAGGGGGGCTTCCCTGGTGGTCGAGTGGTTGAGAAACCACCTGCCAATGCAGGGGACACAGGTCCGAGCCCTGGTTCGGGTAGATCCCACATGCCGCAGAGCAACTAAGCCCGTGTGCCACAACTACTGAGCCTGCGCTCTAGAGCCCGCGAGCCACAACTACTGAAGCCCACGCACCTATAGCCCGTACTCCGCAACAAGAGAAGCCACCGCAGAGAAGCCCGCACGCGGCAGCGAAGACCCAACGCAGACAAAAATAAATTAATTGAAAAAATAAATAAATAAATAAAACTACTAGAGAGAGAAAAAAATGTTTACTATTTGTTTTTATAAAATTTTATCACACTGTTTGGAAGGATATTGATGGTAAAACTTACCATCTGGCTCCTTCTCCTGTTTTTAAAAAAACTTGCAGACCAGTGACATCTCTTCCTAACAGAGGAATGCTCCAGGGGTCTTGATGAATATACTTATTTATATACAATAACTTATTTATATAGAATAACTTATTTATAAGTTATATTTATTTAATAAGTTATAAATAACTTATTTATAATAAGTATATAGAATATACTTATTTATATAGAATAACTTCCTAGTTAGTTGAAGCTCACGTCTTTAGGCATAAACACCTAACTATTTTAACTATCCTGTAGAGTGACTGCAGACATGGTCTGTGGAATGATGCAAAGCTGTTTCCAATCCTGGCTGCAAATCCCAGCCTCACCATTGACTAGCTGGGTGGCCTCTCTGAATTTCATTTTGTTATCAATAAAATGGGGATAATAATACTCCCTTTATAGGTTTGTCCTATAGATTAAATATGGTATTCCACATTAAATATTTAGCTTAGTGAATGGCTCAGAGTAAGTCCTCAAAAAATAGTTAATAATAATACTTACATAAGTTATACACTTCCTTAAGCAGCACAGAATATATGACAATACGGAGGATGTTCAGTATGTGCAGTCCATCCACTCTCTAGATGGTGGGCTCAACCACGGGTGTGTACAGAGTTGGTGCATTCCTGGTTGGTTTGGTCTAGATGGTCTGTTTGCATAGGGCCACAAGGGGTGTGTGTTTGGTTCACATTGTTTTGATCCTTCCTGTAATTGATTTAACCCAAGTGAGCATGGGTGTCATGCCAGTGACGTGTGTTGAGTCAAAGTATTTACTCCTTCTCTGGGGAACAAGGATGTCTGCCCAATGCATCCGACAGTGAGCTGAGTACCCACAGGAGGGAGTTCACGGCACATGTTGTCTCTTGTCTAATTGGTTTGTTTTAATCGTATGGGCACCGTGAATCTGATTTAGCCATTTGGAGATAAAATTACAGCTCCCTTCTAGATAGTATATGGGACCCTCTGGATACACTTCTGTATGCCCTTCTTCCCCTGGGCTTTCCTATTTTCTCTCCCATCAGGCCTTTTAGCCTCGTTCCTTTGTAGGGCCATCACCCCCGTGGTGGCAGGGGACGTGTACAAGGCATCCAGCTGAGAGAGCCAGTGGGGGATTGACGTCCATCCCAGGCTCTACCCCCAAGCCCTGTGCCCTCGTGAGGGGCTGCACCTCCTGGACAAGGTGCACCATTTTGTACAGATACATCCTGTGGACTAATAGGCTCTGCTCGCTGAGGTGTTTATTTTATCCCTGTTATCTGTGTACTTTCATAAGCGACCTCAAACCCTTTCTGCACCAGAGTGAGATAAAGTGATTACCAAGAGAATAACCACGGCTAGCAGGCAAATCCAATATATACATCTGTATGAAGAAACAGAAAATGAAGTGTCCCACTCACCTAGTTTTAAACTTAAGACAAGGGAACAAAAAGCGATTCAATTCTAGAGAAGGTCAGTTATAGGTTGGAGTTAAGGTGAAAGAAATTCAACGCCTCCATTTTGTGTTTGAGAAAATGGGACATCAGCTTGCAGTGTTTAAAGAAAGGTTGCTTTGAAAATCAGAAATTGTCTTCAGTAATCACACTTCTCTTTCAACTAAAGTCAAGGGATTTCAGTTGGTTTCTGGGGCTGGTTGGCCACGTGGCAGCTTAGTAAGAATGTATAATAAGAACCAGCCCAAAGTCAGAGGAAAGACCTTCAGGCAGAAGTGAGTTAAAACTCTGTTTATGTTTCTTCAGCCATTCTTGTGAAACCGCCAGTGAACTCTGGATAGGAAGATAGACACGACCTCCTGGGGGAGTCCTGGCTTCTGGCTTTTTGGCCAGAGTAACCTCATCTCATGCAGTGTTTTGCGAGTGAGATGATCAGGCAGGACGTTTCTACCTGAATTTTTTCTGATTTCTCTCTCATCCTCTCCTGCATCCGTTCTCTCTCTTATATCTTTCCCCTGGTGCCTTCAGACCAGGAACTGCTTTCTTACCCTTGGTACCCGCCACCTCTGGATCCCAAGTCGGCAAAGGCGAGGGGATAAACCTGCATGTAGCAACACATGGCAATACCTCTAGGTCACAAAGTGTCCTGATGCAGACATTGGGAAACAGTGGGGTAGGGAGTGTCCTGGCTGTTCCTGGGAGACACACACAAGCTCAGTGCTCAAGAGGACAGATGTGTTACCCTTGGGAGGAGACTCCCGTGAGCCTTCCAGGCCAGAACACTCTGCCCCCCCACCCACCCCGCCAACAGCCTCATTTTTGCAGGATCAGCCTGGCCTGGGCGTGACTGTCACCCACTGGGACAGCGCCACCGAGGGCTATTAAAGGCGTTGCTCTGTGGCTTCAGCAGCATCTGGGGAGGGACCGTCGGACGGCAGAGTCTTCCTCCTGGAGGGGGGCTGCAGTTGTGAGTGCCTGATATGGAAAGAGGTGAGGGGGAGGCCGGACCCCCAGATGCCTCCTCTCCCCCATAACTGTGATTTATGACGGGCTGCTCTGTTTCCAGGGTGGAGACTGGTCCTCCAGAGCTGGGCAGACACCCACTTGTGGTAGTGCTTAAGGGGTGTCCCATAGTCATTACCAGCGTGACGCAGCCTCTTTGCTAGCTGTAAACAGAGGGAGCGACCGTGCACCAGTAGTATCCCGTGACTCCGGAAGTGACATCTCCTGGTGGGGTTTTCGCTGAACCCTAAGCAAGTGTTTTATTTTTGAAAAGAAAACAAGCGCATCTATCAGTGGAGCGTCTTCACATTATGCCTCTAGAAATTATGCCTATAAACTTCGTCTTCAGACAAGATGAGGGGATTACAGATGTGTTTCTATATTTTTGGGGAATCACTCGTGTCTCCTACTGAGAGCGTTCTATGCAGGGCTCACTAATTAGGGGTCATATGTATGTTTAAACGGGGCTCCCTTCTCTAAGAAATGAACTCAGTGTTTCTGGAGTAGCTTGTAACGTGAGTGGTGGATAACCTTCCTTCCAAAGTAATTAAACTGAGCGTGAATTCTAAACAGTCATAATTTCCCCGTTTTGTAGTACTTGAAACACTTCCTTTCAGAAGCGTATTTGTTTGTATGAAGGAAGACTTTGAGATGTAGATTTCGTAATAAAAGGAATATACACATCAATAGATTATAAACCCAGAATTAATCGACATGCTTGCTGAAACAAGAAGAGATTTGCTCAGTAAACTAAGATACGAGAAATGCTGGCAGCGACAATAAAGGAAGTACTTGATAATCCCTTTTTGGGGCACAGCAGAGGGGAACATGGGAGACGGTTTGTTCCCTAAGTGTTGAAGGTTTGATAGCAGATGACGTCTTTCTTTCTTGCCAGCTCCTATAAACTGGAAATGGTGCCTGGAGCTCTCAAAGGGTTGTGAGGCCTGGTCAGGAAGGTTCTGGAAAGAGTGTGATGGTCTGCCATTCCTGGGGAGGGTGGAGTGCTTATGTGGGTGAAGCCCGCTGCACTAGGGTAAGAGGTTGGGGTGGGAGGTGGGAGGGGTGGGGTATAATCTTTGTTTATTTAGATAAACTTTGAAAAGACCCTAAAAGTTTTCAGTGACTTCGATGGCACCTTGACTTTTCCCCCTCCGTTAGATACCAGTGTTCTGAAGCTTGAGACCTTAGCAGCTCTACCCAGGACAAATCTGAAAGTTAGGTGCCTTTTGCTAAAACCTGGGTAAACTTTGAGGGCAAGGACTGTTTTAAGATCAGAGGAAACCTTTCTCATTCTAATACTTGACAAGTCAAACCTGGCATACAACAGCTTCACCAGCAATGTGACAGGAAATTGTGTGCTTATGTTTCATGTGTTATTGGCAAAAGGACTGTTTTTCTAACCACAGGCTTGGGAGGCTGGTGGGTTGGAGCTGGAAAGACCTGGGTTCAAATCTGGGTTTTCTTGGTCGTGTCTGCTTTCTCATCTGAAAACGGGAGCATTTTACCCACCTTGTCCGATTGTTGAGAGGATTATACAGCTCCGAATGTAGTTCCTGGCCCTTGGTACGTGCACAGTAAGTGAAAGGTGTCCTTAGACTAAAAGCTCTTGGAATGGTTCCCGGTTGGCTTGCTGGGCTAATCAGTGATCCCCGTCACCGCTGTATAACCACATGGCTGAAACCCATGACACCCTGAACCCAGCAGGTCAGTGCAGCCCAGAGGCCAAATCCACCCCACAGCCCGTTTTTATAAATCAAACTTTGTTGGAACGCTCTTCCATTTGCACGTTGTCTGTGGCTGCCCTCACGCTGTAATGGCAGAGTTGCGTACACGGACTGTATGGCCAGCAGAGCCCCAGATATTTGCCCTCCGGCCCTTTAGAGAACACGTTTGCCTCCCCGCTTCCACCATTTGAGTCATGTGCTTACTGAGTCAGAGCGTTCATTCTCAAATCTCTTAAGGCCCGTTGTCATTGCTACTGTAATTGCATAATTTTAATTATAAATTATGTAAACTGATGAAATACGAGATCAAAAGGAGTATTGTTGTGGGAGCGTCTACTGGTTGTTCCCAAATACTCGACTTCCTTTCCTTCGATAGTAGAATCTCAAGTTTCAGCCCGATGATGGCCACCAGCAATTGAATTACATGTCCTAGGTTCCCTTGCAGCCAGGTATGGCCGTGTGACTACATTCCAGCCAGTGGGAGGTGGGTGAAAGCTTTGCATGCAACTTGCAGGCCATGACTTCAGGGAGAGGGAGTGCCCTCCGCTTCCTTTTTCCCCTCCCTGCTGGCTGCAGTGGTCCATGGGATGACTGTGTGATTCGAGAATATATGGAGTATTAAGATGGAAAGAGCCTGGGTCTTCAACATTATAGAGATCCTGTGTCAGCCCTGGACCACTATGTTCTGCTGTCCATGAGGGAGAAATGAAGTGCTCTCTTGTTTAAACCCATCACTTAGACCTTTGACACAACGGGCAAACTTATATCTTAATACATACAGTTGTTTATCCCTAAGAAAACTGTCGAATGTATTAGAATCAGTAAGGGCCAGTTGCTGGTAAATAATGCTTTTTAAAAAAAGTGGAGAAACAGCTGAAAAGGTAGGTGGGGGATAGGCATAAAAATTGAGAATGATCCTTTATGTGGGTTGTTTGATTCGTCATTAAATTCTTGCTCCTCTTTAAATAAATGAAACTAGAAATCATGAGTAATTCATGGGGATGTGTTTCATGCCAGAACGCCAATCTTTGTTGCAAGCCCTAACTCAACTGGAACTTCTATAACTCCCGCAGCACGTATTCGTAGGTTAATATTTATTGGATTGAGTTGACTGCCCCAAGGGTGTACTGCTTGGTTTCTTAGTCTCCAGTCAGCATTCAGGTTCTACCCTGAGTCTAAGAATATTCATGTCAGTTACTCATTAGTATGGTTGAGAATTAATCACCTACACCAGCCCAGATAAGGGAATAGGAAAGTTATCTAATGCTGAAAAAACAGCTTAAAAGTGACCACTGTTTGCAACGGATGAAGATAGACTGTGATAGCTCTTTTAAAGCCCATGATGAGGGCTTCCCTGGTGGTGCAGTGGTTGAGAGTCCGCCTGCCGATGCAGGGGACACGGGTTCATGCCCCGGTCTGGGAGGATCCCCACATGCCACGGAGCGGCTGGGCCCGTGAGCCACGGCCGCTGAGCCTGCGCGTCCGGAGCCTGAGACCCGCATACTGCAAAAAAAAAAAAAAAGGCCCATGATGAAAATCTAAGAAAGGAAGTTGAATGACTGTCAGGTAATTAGGCCTTGACAGGTAGGAGTGCCCATTGTTTCTGGTAAATTTGCCTTTAGCTTCTGACCTCCATCTCTTTGGTCTCCTGCTCTACTGTTTCCAGTGAAATCACAGGTCCCTGCTTTGACCAAACACAGAATTTCAGGGGTCCAACTGACTGAGCCTACAGAAGGCAGGCCAGCTGGGCATCTGCCCTGGCCTTGCAGTCCCCAGGGCCTGGAAATCCGCAACCCATTGTAAAGGAAAGATCAAATTCCTCATATGGCTTTAAGTTTCTCCATTACAGGACCACAGATATTGACATTTTACATCTTTAATACCCTCACAGCCTCAGAAAATGGAAGCAGACTGGGCCTTCTCAGCCTATTAGGAGGTCTGTTTGCTGGGAACCTCTTTCGGCCTGAGATCTGACACTTTGACATCAGTACTTGAAGGGTCACTGAGAGCTGCTGGCTGGGATTCTCTTTCCCATCAGTACCACCAGGGATGTGTTAAGGGATATTGCCAGCTTCAAGTATTCCTCTCTCAAGTTCATATCAATTTCTAAATCAACTCTTTATAGGAGAAGATAAATGTTTATTTCATAAAAGTAGAGGACATATTTAGAGTTTTCCTAAATTCAGCCTTTTAGGTAAACGTGAGTGGATTATAAAGTCCTTCAGCAGAAGGCATCATTGATTATCGAATCCAGCAGCAGTCAACCCGGGGCCCATGGACCCTCTGAATTCCCGAGGTATTTTGAAGGGGGCCATTATCCAAAAACAGTTACTATCCGATCTGGTCCAGCTCCTTATTTTATAGACTTGAGAAACCCGAATTCCTCCTGTGGACCAGTCAGAACAGCCTCCCAGGGACTTCTGTGGTCGCCGTGCCACTGATCTGTGGCATTCTTTAGCATAATTTGTTTAAAGAACATTAATTTCATTTCCTCTTATGATTCCAAAGAGTCAATTCAGAACAGAATTCACAGAGTTGGTTCATTCCTGGCCTCTCGGACTATATAATCAAAGTGAACTGAATTTTTAAGTGAACCTAATCATCTTCTTAGCGTCTGGGGTGTCTAGTGGCTGTGGTATGTAGAGGGATCACTCAAGTCATGTTGTCACTGGATAGTTTTGTTAAAGATTACATAGATTAGAAGGTATGGGCTTTGTTTGTAAGAGAAACAAAGGCAGATATCTGTCTTTAAAAACAATTACCTTTTCTAGAACCCAACATTTTGATGAGCCATTTTTTCCATTTCTTGAAAATGCATTGTGGTAGCATGAGCTAGGGAAAAAAAAAAGCAAGAAGAATATACATAATAAATTAAGTTCTGATCAAAATACAATTCTAAACCTAGAACATCTTTCAAGACAATGATTAAAAGATATCTCTCTCTGTTTTTCGGTGAATGTTTGTTTAAAATAGTCATTGTGTTGTTTAAGTATAGGTGATTTTCTTTGACCATCTGGCTCCATTGGTTCCCTTTTGGCTGTGGTCAGGTCCCTGAAGACTCATTACCTTTGTGGCTCTCACCTAGGCTGATGAACTCACAAGGGGCTCAGGATGAAATAT
>NC_137148.1:10993456-11151355 GCF_951394435.1 Stenella coeruleoalba | reverse complement strand
TAAGCCCATTAGGAAATGCACATAAAAGTAAGACTGTCTATGGGATGACCAGGGTCTTTGTTTATTCAAGGAATCCAAAGCTAGAACTGGAAAGCAAAATGTGATTGCTGAAACAAGATGAATTTGCATGATAATAAAATGGGATACATCTATTCATAACATTCAAGGATAAGCCAGAACTCCCAATTCTCTGTGCACGCAGTTAACATGCTCATTGCCCTGTCCATTTTGATGCATATTCTATTATTTACAAATGGACGAAAAGAAGATTGTCTTCTCTCAAAAATGTTATTAAAATCCTTGATATTTTAGTTTAAGAAAGAAAAAAATATATTGTTAATGAATGCATCTGGTTAGCCGTTAATGGTTTATAGGAAAACAAAGCAAAGCCAAAGAGTTGAGGGCCAATATTGACAAAACACAACTTCTAGAAGAAATGCTATTTCTGACTTTTTTTTTTTTTTACTTTATTGAGCTCACTTTGGGAATGTTTTAAGAACAGGATATGAATAGATAAATATCGACTGGTAGTTTGAAGTGACTGTAATGAGGTCGGGTACTAGGTAGACTGGTGAAAGTACAAAATGGGCTTTGTGTGCATTCCCTTTTACAGAACCCTAAGGTTCACGCAGGGTAAAATGTTCTTTGAAAGTGTTCATAATTTTTATCTTACACAACAATCTAAGTCAAACTTAAAGATATTTTGTGTGACATAATGGGATTAAATATTGCTTTTAATATTCAAAGAATTGTTGGTTAGACAAGAGATAGAGAATCCAGGACATTTGTTCACTTGTTTACTTTAAGCCTCCTAATTCTGAACCTGCAGAGAGTCTTGTAAATCTTTTTTGTGTCTATTGGCAGAAAGACTGCTGGTTTTCCCAGCTTAAGATTAAAACCACAACAGCAATATTATAAAAAAAAAACTGCCATATTTTGCCTTTACCTGTGACTATACTATTTTAGTTTCTGTGGGACAATGCAAATCAGCCTGCATTAAGTAAGAATGGAGGGAAGTGGGATAAGTTTTCAAAGAGTCAAGAGGAACTCTTAAAATTTGGAGCCAACAAGCATCTCAATTTTTCTTTTGGGATAATCCTGTAAGTATGAGTCATTTAGAAATACCATAAGATGCCCACAAGGAAGAGCTTTTTAAGTTTTTATTGATAATTTCTTTGCAAAGATTTATCTAAGAACTTAGGTTTACCTAGTATTTAAGTTTACTAATGACTGAATTTATAACTTTCACTAGAAATTGGGATAGTTACATAAGTTTTCTAGTGATTATTATATTTGTTTCTAATCCAAAATATCATAGTCACAGGTACACAGGGTCATTTTTTCTTTTCCAATTTTAGTGTGTACAAAAATGTACCTTTCACTACCTCATGCCACAGCAACAACTAAACAACAAAAGTAAAAATGGATGAAAACTTTGAATGGGAAGAGAAAATTATCTGGTCTTTCTAAAAAGTGAAGTCAGATCCTCCAATCATACCAAATCATTCGATTCACTAAATCTAACATTGGATTCTGGTTTTATACACATTTTCATTTTATCTTTAGATGCTTTTTAAAAAAAAATCGCTACCAATCCTTCTTCCCCACATTGTCTTTTCTAAACTCTGAAGAGTCTATGATCCATTAGCATTTTCTTTACTTCTAAAAATGGATATGGTTTCTTATAATTTATTTATATCCACATATAATGGAGTATTAATATTGACTTAATGGATTACCCCCTGTTTTTTACAGGAGGTAATACATTTAAATTTAAGAATTTAAACACAAAGTGTCAGAACACAAATGACTTCAAAAAACAAATTTGGTCCAATTAACATGGAAATAAAATCACCTTGGAAATCAGAATATTAAGGAAGCACTATTTCTTTTAATATTTTGATCTTTCTAGTACGTTGACCATGCCTTAGAGGTAATATAGTGTTTCTAGTCTGCTGTCTGCATTATATTTAATGTTTTCAGCATCCAGAAAGGAAGAAACGAGAGTTTTCATTAATTACTTAACGTTGTGATGGTCAAAACAAATCTCAGGCAGGAAGAAGCAGCACAACCTATTGACACATTTGGTGGTGTAAGAGCAGAGTTGACTTGTCCCCTCTCTCCTACTTGTAGGATTCTAACAATTCATCACACTAAAGTGAGATATGAAAAGAAATCTGTGCATGTAATATATTTAGGCTTATCACAATGTTCATCAGCATGTGATTTTCATGAGACAGCTTCAACCAGTGGATGTTCTGATCGTTAGAATTTTGTGAAAATCCTGACTCTCATTTTATATTATAATATAAACTATGAGCAATTGCTAGTGATATATTTTGTGCATTTATGAGAGTTTATGTTTTTGATTTTTTAAATATTCATGCTTAGACTCTCCACAGTATGTAAATTGACACATTTGACAACTAGTTTCAATAAGGGAGCAAAAATATGTCTTTCTATAATATGTGCCCTTTTTCACGTTTGAGCTTTTTTTGATATTTAAAAATGGGTAGATTGTAAGGACTCTGAAATATCATCATAAATGGGAATTAAGCAGTAGAGGAGGATCAAATTATTTTGATACACAAAATTTTATAATACTCTAAAGAGATACAGACAGTGACAGAATAATGAATACCAAGAAGAATTGTGATAACTGAGAAGACCCCTGCAGTAGAACTCATTACAAAAAAGTACTGGATCTGAATAATATAAAATCTCTAACTGAAATGAACAATTATGGAAAGAGAAATAAGTACTTCCATAAGAACTGCAAAGGAGCAGTTGTAACCAGAAGTAAGCCTTTTGTGTAATTAGAACCTATGATTTCATGATGGAAATGTTTTACCCAACCCACCTGCTGTACTTCCTGCTTATTCTGAAAGCAGCTTTAAAGTAGTAAGTATATCAGATTCCCCAAACTACCAAATCAATGCAGTGTATGGCTTAGTAATGTCTTGTGTTATTGTGTAAAACTTTGAGCCTACTATGCATTTGTGTTATATATGAGATGTTCCCTAAATATAATCAAAATGTCAGTCAAAATTTAGATATTTCTTCTCTTTTTTTTAAAAAAACATCTTCCACACTTGTGACCAAACTGCTATGCATGTCAGAAACAATAAAAGGAAACTGTTAACCACTGGGAACAGATCTATCCACAAGACCGTAGGGAATCCCACTCAGGAAGCAGCTGCTCTGTTCAAATCTATTTGGAACTGCAAGCCATGTCCAAGAAGTTCTCTTGAAAGTGAGGCTTACATCATTTGTTTTCAAACATGTTTCTTTTGTTGGATTATAAAATTACAGTACAATATTTGTAATTCAAAATTTCCCATTAAAGTTATAGATGCTATGAATTTGCAATCACAAACTCTAAGCACTGAGAGGCTGTTGATCTTGGTTGAATATTCATTCTCTCCCAGAAGTGAATATTTTGCCTCACACTAAAAAACAAAACAAAAACAAAAAACAACAACAACAAAAAAAACGGCTTTTATCAAAGATGGAATTGAAGGTACTATCTCTTCCTGGCAGGATGTTTGATCCTGATGAAGTATCTGTTGAGATCAAAATAAATTCAACTTATTTTGTGAATGTGTATTCCAAATAACATTTGAAATTCAAATGCTCTTCATTCTAGGTAGAATTTGAATGTGTTGAAATTGGCATGATTGATTAATATTTGTATTTGAATAGAATGGAGAAAAATTGGTATATTATTTCCCCTGATAAAAGGGGGCCATTGGAAGATCCAAAAAAGGTCATTGGCAAATTACTTTTACAATTATCATTTCATGTAATTTGGTTCAAAAGAGAGAAAAACAAATTCAAATCTGAATATTTCTTAATTTTTTTTCATTTTTTGTTCTAAACATATACAAAATTGGATTTTTATATATTTTTGCACTCATAGTTTGAAAAGAGAAAATGAAAAAGAACACAAAGCTAAAAGGAAATTAATTTTGTATTTTATTTAAGATGTACATCCTTCCGGCCATTGACTGAAGAAGTTTTGTGTATGTAGGACCATTTTATAAAATAAATTGTATACTTACATATCTTCTGATGGTAATATATGTTAATAAGATCTATTCATTATTAAATGTCAACATATGAATTTGTCTTAAACATGTAGCAGAGTATCTCATGGTATTGTATTGCAGGCTGTTTTAATTCCACTGTTAAGATAGAATATAAAAATAGACTACTCAGAAAAATAAACAATTTAAAATATGGCACTATTAAGAATATATAATGATTTGAATTTCCAAATTATTATTTTAAAGACCTGTTTATATCTCTTTAGGTTTCTTCACTACCGACAGTCAAATGCTTTACAAATGCTAACAGATGGATTGAAAACAGTGTTTGATTATATGCTTTTATGTATGTTAGTAAGTTTTTAGAGTTGAAATAAAACCTTACTGCAGATGATTTCCTTTACTTGGAATTCATATATTAGATTTATTTGAAAAAAAGAAAATGCTAAAGAAGTTAATAAATTAATCAAAATTTTAAGGTTAAATTTCTTTGGAAACTATATTTTAAAATAAAGTTAAATTTATTAAATTTAAAATAAGTCTATAAGGCTGCTAACTTTTTTTTTTTTTGCAGTACACGGGCCTCTCACTGTTGTGGCCTCTCCCCTAATGGTTTTATTGTATCCCCTACAGTAATGAATTACGTACTAAGAATGAATAAAGGCAACAATAACACATTTTAATAAAGTACATTAATTAACATATGTTGAATGTTAACTAATCTCTTATCTGGCAGCAAGTTTTATCAGCCAGAGGGCAGTAGAATATAAAATGAGCATATCCTGCCTCCATCACAAGAGTTTATTTGGAGAAGACAGGCAATGACTCACAGGCCATGTTTTTTTCTTTTTCGTTTTTTCTTTTCTTGCGGTACTCGGGCCTCTCACCGTTGTGGCCTCTCCCGTTGTGGAGCACAGGCTCCGGACGCGCAGGCTCAGCGGCCATGGCTCACGGACCCAGCCGCCGTGCGGCACGTGGGACATTCCCGGACGGGGGCACGAACCCGTGTCTCCTGCACTGGCAGGAGGACTCTCAACCACTGCGCCACCGGGGAAGCCCTCACAGACCATGTTAACACATTAATTTCTAAATTGAAATTATCCAAGCAGAGTAAGTTTTCATTTATTTATTTAAGGGGTGTTTCTCACCTTAATACAATTTAATGCATGATCAGTAAAAGCCATATATCAACAATCTCTGGAGAGTTCTACTTTATTAATATGTATTGTAATTCAGCACAATTTAGCTCATGGTATTCAGGCACCTGAATACCTGCTGGTTAATATTTGCTGTGGAAATGGTAATGTGCTAGTTATGACTTGGATAAGGAATGAGTACTGCTGATTGACTATACAAGTGGGGTAAATAATAATTCCATCTAGTAACTTATCAGAATGATGAGTGATTCCACGGAGACTTTGCCAGTGAAAGTTAATCACTGTTGAATGAAAAAGTATTTTCAAAGTTATAAAGAAAAAGATGTTAAAATTCTATGATTTCTCCATTTTTTTCATATTTTATTATCCTTGGCAAGTTTTTACTCTCTGAGTGTTTTGTATTTGTTCTTGTCCTGTGTTCTTACACTCTCACTATATTATGTAGTAATTAACAATGTAAAGGACTAATTGAACAATGTAAATAAATATTTTATGGACTGCTTTCTATTTTCTAGGCACTGTGTTAAATGTAGTGAAAGAAATAGTAATAAAATTTGGTATCTTCTTTCAATTATTTTGTAATATAGTGGGAGGGAACTTGTAAATATATAATTTTAACGTGCCTAAATGCTTGCTAAATGCATGTTTTGGTATGTGTAAACACTAGTACAGCTGTGAGGACAAGGGAATTTCAAATATACCTTTTGAGGTTAATAATTATGATAAAAATACACTAGCAAAATTTAAGCAATTATTGGTACAGTTCTAGTTGTTGAATAGTGAAAAAATTAATAAGTATCTTTTAATCCTCTAAAATTTTATTTTTTGCATTACATTCTATTGCTCTCACACTTATTGGAATAGCACTCTGTTTGAGAGATGAAGAAAAAAGCTTATTTCCTGAGTAATTTTTTCTATGATAGCTAAACTTAGACCACATAATATGTGGTCCTATGAGCCCTATATTCTCCCATTGGTATGTTTAATAAGGTAATCTTATTTTTATTACAATTATTTTCTGATAATTTAAGAAATACTTAAGCTCGATGATGAAAGGCATTCATTTTATTAATTATTTTGATTCTGTATGAAATTATATCAGTTATGATTGTTTTTCCTAGCTCCATTTTTGAGCCAGGTTAGTTTCATGTTTCTAAGTCATACGCTGGGTCTGGTATTATGTGCAGCATAATTTTTATATATAGATTTCCCTGATTCTATGGCTGAAGACTATTTTCTAAGTAATAGATTTTAATAAAAATCTTTAGATATTGGGAAAAATAAATACCTTAAATGCCTTATGACGCTGAATACACAACAGAATGTCAGATGTGAAGGACTATTCAATATTATTCATGGAATAGGTAGAGAACCATACAAATAGTCAGTATGCAATAACTACGTATAACACAGAGTAGGTATGCAATAAATATGTATGGATTGTAGGATGCTTAAAAGAATAAAAGAAATTACATCTAAGCAGAAGATTCAGGTATTTATTTTCTTCTCTATAATCCTACTGCAACTTGAGGGTCTCCATTTAATACTACTCTGAATGTTCTCCATTTGTGTCTGTGGAAAGGAAGCAAATACTGTCACTGTGAATGTTTTCAAAATGGATTATTGCATGCTAATACAATGCTTGTTACTCAATATACTTGTATCAAGTTTTTTCTCATGTCAGTTCTTCAAATCAAATATTAAATGAGGTTTAAATTTGTTCTCTCTTCTTAAAATGAAATTCCTGAACACACATATAATCTGAATTCTTTATTACAGTTAATGGTTTAAAGCAATGTCCAGATGAAAGGCTTAAGGCAACTACAACTACTCTCAAAATTACAACTGAAACAGCTTCTCCTTCATATCTAATTCATTAAATTACTGATTTTGAGACACCAACTTCCCATGTGGATGACCAACACATGCTCACGCCTGCACGTTTAGTTAAAATATATCAACAGTGTCTATCAGCACTTGCTTCTTATTTTCCCCTTTTGCAGGTTACATGTCATTTTAAAGGCAGAGCTTTACCTCTAAGGTAGACATAAGTAAAAAACAATGCTAAATTTGTGCAGCTATGAGACAACTAAGAATTCATCGTTTGGATTGAGACAGGCGTGCTGTGTATGTATAACCTGTTCCATGAACTCTGATCTCTTCAATTCTAGAAAATAGTAAAATATACTTTAGCTAGAGTGGCTTAGATAGAGACTTTGACAGTTGATTTGGATCAATCAAATCAAGGGGATTATGCAGACCCCAATCATACTAAAGGCTGAGAGAAACATACATCTACAGCACTGTAGTCAAATTGCACTTAGGAAGATCTGATTAAGGTGGCTCTCTGTCAGTAGGTTGGACATGGGTGAGGGTCATTGAACTTTGAGTAGAACGCAGTAGTAAAAGCATCTGTTATACTAATAACGTTTCCCTAAGAAATGACCCAATGAAAGAACTGGGATAATGTGGCAATCCATCTCAATATATCAAAGGCAGAAAGAGTTTATTCATTTTTCTTTTAATTCTACATGTGACCTCCTGTGTAGAGTCAATTTCGTGTTGTTTTTTTTTTTTTTTTTTTTTTTTTGCGGTACGCGGGCCTGTCACTGTTGTGGCCTCTCCCATTGCGGAGCACAGGCTCCGGACGTGCAGGCTCAGAGGGCATGACTCACGGGCCCAGCCGCTCCGCAGCATGTGGGATCTTCCCGGACCGGGGCACGAACCCATGTCCCCTGCATCGGCAGGCAGACTCTCAACCACTGCGCCACTGGGGAAGCCCAGCTTCATTTTAAAAATCACTTGAATTAGCTTGCACAGTTCTATTTTCTGCAAGGGGAACAAATACATGCTTAAGAAAACTAAAGCAAGGGGCTTCTCTGGTGACGCAGTGGTTGAGAGTCCGCCTGCCGATGCAGGGGACATGGGTTCGTGCCCTGGTCCAGGAAGATCCCACATGCCGTGGAGCGGCTGGGCCCGTGAGCCATGGCCACTGAGCCTGCACGACTGGAGCCTGTGCTCTGCAACGGGAGAGGCCACAACAGTGAGAGGCCCGCGTACTGCAAAAAAAACCCACAAAAAAACAAAACTAAACTAAAGCAAATGGAAAATAAACATAGGAACTAATGAAGAAGTCTGGGTTAAGATTTATTTGGAAATAGATTATCCCCCAACAACTTCATTGGTTCTTAGAAGTTGGCTGCAAATTTATCAATCAAGATTCCTAGGCTCCAAATTAAAAAAAAAAAAAGCCTATGGTATTAGAAGTAATATAAGCCTGTTATTTCTGACACCAGAGTTGTTTTTGTTTGTGTTTTTAAATGTGGATGTAACTCAGTGAGATGTACACAATATGAGGTATTGGGAAAGATGTTTAAGCCATACATATCATTACAATAAATTCTGCAATATGTTTTCTTATGATCATTCCTTAGTGTTTTTTTTTTTTTTTTTTTTTTTTGTGGTATGCGGGCCTCTCACTGTTGTGGCCTCTCCCGTTGCGGAGCACAGGCTCCGGACGCGCAGGCTCAGCAGCCATGGCTCACGGGCCCAGCCACTCCGCAGCATGTGGGATCTTCCTGGACTGGGGCACGAAACCGTGTCCCCTGCATCGGCAGGCGGACTCTCAACCACTGCGCCACCAGGGAAGCCCCCATTCCTTAGTTTTTATACCTGTGTTGAAGTAACATAATAACAAAATGCAATTCAGTTAAAACATTTCTGTGAAGGGCTAAAATAACAAGATCAAAACATGATATGACATGAAAAAAGATTTAAAAATCTATTATCCAGAAAAAAATTGTGTATTTTGTTAACTTTTAGTCACACATGTCACTGCATTTCAGACTGGATTTCAAGTTGAAGGCCACACAAACTTGAGGAAATGAAGAAAGTGCTAGTGAAACCTGGAAACACCTCAAGCAGAGTATTAAAAGCATAAAGACACGGAGGCTGATCTCAGCGAGGGACTGAAAGAAAGTAATAAGAATGTGAACTGGAAGTTGGAGGGAAGAAGACCTTTGTTATTTTGTGGTGTATTTTGGTAACACTGTATCTTGCAGTAACATGAAAAATAAAATGTGTACCTAATAAATTGGAATATAGCTAAGAAGATTTCCAGGCAGAACTGACTCCTTTTGGCTGTGTAGGAAAGATATAGACCCAGAGAGATGAGCTAAACACAAAAAAGCTAGGATTTCTTAAATTAAGAAGTAAAACTGTTTTTCATTCCCATTCTCCTCAGTTGGCAGACAATTCTCAAATTAAATAACAGTTTCTAAGACAAAGATTTAATCTGGGTTGTTATCAGGGAAAATATAATAAAGAAAATCAAGGGTGTGATCTAAAACCCTTTATTAAGACCTCAAAAATATCTAAGCTACTTAATTGAAAACATGAGCTACTTTTTATGGAAAAGATGTCTCAGAGAACAGAGCCAAGAGGCAGAAAGAACAACCACCAAGAACAAGGTTGGAGCCCTAATCAAGGGACTGGGAACATATGCCTGGATTGATTTGAGATTGTCAGTAATTGAAAACACATAAAATCAAACAAAAAATGTTATTTTGTTTTAAATCTTAAGCAAGGTTTTTCTACGTATCAAATTCTGGGTTGAGGGTTATTGTCCATTGTGGTCAAACATTTGCTATCATTGATGAAATCCATATACTGAACTATCTCCCTTTCCTGTGGATAGCATGAAACTTGCAACTTCCAACACTCTCAAATATTTCTCCACACAGCTTCTCCCCTCCCCATACCTATAGGTTTAGCTTTCCCTACTGCTGTCCTTGACTAATGGATACATTTTTTCTAGACCTATCTGTATAGAAAAAAATCTTATTGGACTATACCTTTGTGTTTTTTTTAATTTATTTTATTGAAGTACAGTTTAATTACAATGTTGTGTTAGTTTCTGCTATAGAGCAAAGTGATTCAGTTATACATATACACATACACATACATGCACACACACACATATATATATTCTTTTTCATATTCTTTTCCATTGTGGCTTATTATAAGATATTGAATAAAGTTCCCTGTGCTATACAGTAGGACTCTGTTGTTTATCCATTCTATATGTAATAGTTTGCATCTGCTAATCCCAAACTCCCAGTCCATCCCCCCCCACTCCCCCCTCCCTCGTGGCAACCACAAGTCTGTTCTCTATGTCTTGAACACTACTTTTGGGTTTGAACCTCAGCTTTAGTGCATAACGAGGTGCATGGGGCAAATTACTTAAACCCTCTATGACTGTGTGTTCTTATCTGCGAAATATTGAGTTTTAAAGTCTAAATAAAGAAGTGAATAGAATTCATTGTCATTGAAAATTTAGGTGTCATTTATTACATTGCCAGCATTATTATTACTATTTAAAGTGAACTGCTTATGCCTAGACTTACCAAGCTGACATGTGATTTCAGAGTAAATTGGTCACTCAAAGGGCTCTGACATGAGGTACCTGTGAAAAATTCATAATAACGTTTATTCTATAGTCCAGGGCATTGGCTGGTAGAGCTGGTAGAGCTTTGGTAAGCTCTCAACATCATAGATGAAGGCTTCAGGTGTTTAAAAACATTTAATAATGTTACAAAGTAGGAACCTTTACAGAATTTTATTATATTTCTCCTTTAATATTTTAAGGCACAAATTTTTGTTAGTTAAAATCTTTATGTCTACATGGAAAAATAATCTTATTTTACCAAAAATATTGAGTTAAATGTGTGTAATGTTCATTTTTTAAAATTTGTTTTTCTTTTTGCTGTTCTGATGGGGTGATTTCCACAACCGTATCTTCCAGATCACTTATGCATTATTCTATGTCACTCAATCTGCTGTTCATTCCTTCTAGTGGATTTTTCATTTCAGTTATTGTATTTTTCAGTCCTTTGGGTCACCAGAAGTTGTGAACTTTTCACATAATAATATTGAGTCTTTTTTAAACATTTATTTATTTTTTACTGAAGTATAGTTGACTTACAATGTTGTGTTAATTTCAGGTGTACAGCAAAGTGATTCAGTTATATATACATATATATCGATTTTTTCCAGAATCTTTTCCCTTATAGGTTATTCCAACATACTGAGTATAGTTCCCTGTGCTATACAGTAGGTCCTTGTCAGTTATCTATTTTATATATGGTAGTGTGTATATGTTAATCCTAAACTCCTAATTTATCCCTCCCCACCCCCTTTCCCCCTTAGTAACCATAAGTTTGTTTTCTATGTCTGTGGGTCTGTTTTTTATATAAGTTTATTTGTATCTTTTTTTTTAAGATTCCACATATAAATGATATCATATGATATTTGTCTTTGTCTGGCTTACTTATGATAATCTCTAGGTCCGTCCATGTTGCTGCAAATGGCATTATTTTATTCTTTTTTATGGTTGAGTAATATTCCATTGTATATATGTACCACATCTTCTCTATCCATTCCTCTGTCGATGGACATTTAGGTTGCTTCCATGTCTTGGCTATTGTAAATAGTGCTGCAATGAACATTGGGGTGCATATATCTTTCTGAATTATGTTTTTTTCAAGATATATGCCCAGCAGTGGGATTGCTGGATCCTGTCAAACTCTGGTGAGAGAAATTTAAAAAAATCTAAATAAATGGAGGGATACTTAGTTTTCATAGATCATAAGACTCAAGATATTGAGTTTTCTAGTTTTCTGCATATAAACATATTTCTGTTAGATTTTATATCTATTTCATTTTCTTGGGTACTATTGTAAATGTTATGTTTTAAATTTCAAATGTCAATTTTTCATTTGCGCTGTATAAGAAAGCAATTGAATTTTGACTATTTTATACTGCAACATTGTTATACTTGCTTATTACTTTCAGTATTTTTGGGGGGAGAGTGAGGTTATTTTTTAATAGACAATTTTGTCATATGTAAATAAAAAAACAATATATATATATTTTTAACCATAAAACGTTTTTATTCAAATTTCTTATTTCCTTGAATCAAAGTATGTATACTTGCCATTTCCTAGAGTTTTTATTGTTTTTTTTGAGAAAAAATGAAATATTTATATAATATTCATAATTAAATCTTATGCCATTTTAATGGTTAGATAACTTTCTTGGAATAAAATTCAATTTCCTTAAACTTAAATGATCTTAGCTAATTATATCTTTGGAATTTACCTTTAAAATAATTTTTATTAAAGAAAAAGGAAACATTAAAGCACAAATAAGTTTTAAATTCTCATTTAGAGAGAAACAGAAATGTGTTTTATATTTTCTGTCAGATAAGTTTCTTTATATGATAACTTTATTTTGTATCGATACATCAATCATATTTCTGGTTTCTTAATTTTAATATTTACCATAAACATATGAATACAATTTCAGTTTTTTGAAATTACATAGTTTAATTGTGATCCACAATTCCTGTTACCTTTTTCATCTTAAAACTCTAACATCAGTCCGCTTAATTTGCCTGTATCTGGAGTTAAAAAATAAACTCTTTTCAGTTTTTTAAGTATCACCTGGCAACATTTTATCATTCAAGTTCTGTCTTCAAAAGCTTCTGCATGGAATATCACATACCTGCCAGAATTTGAAGAGAGAAAATGTAAAGGAACCAAAATCAGAGAAGTCATTCAACAAGCAGAAACTTTTAAATATCAGTCTTTCCTGGATCTTATTTTCATGCTTTCTGACAACATCTGAAAGATGAAAACTTACGAACACTTATTTAGTTCACATGTTCTATTCTTTGTCTGAAGAGTTCCTGGATAATTTGACATATCAGATGCAAATAAAGAGATAAAGAGATTGGAACAAGAATGCATGTGCCATATGTTTTCTATTTAAATCCAATGTCTGATTTTCAAAATGTGACACAATGCATTTTTATCAAGGTGCAGAATTGATCACTCTGGGGAAAAAAGAAATTTGTATAGAAATTACTTTTCTTTAGATTTTTTTCTAGTCCCTTAATTATGATAAGAAAAATTATTTATTATGACTATTTTATAATGAAATAATAATAGTATCAGTAACCAAAAGCCATTATACAAATATAATACTATAATACAAGTAAAATTCTATTATATGATATAATAATTTAATTAATTATATTAATGATAAAACTGAGAGCAACTATTAACTGCTACTAATAATGCTAATGCAGTATTTCATGGACAATGTCATTGAGACTTTGTGGCATTCTTGTACTCTCAGCTGAGGAATTTGGAATAAGTCATAAGCAGAATGCTTCAATTTTTAACCTAACCCTTCCAAGCTGAGATCCAAGAAAGTTTCCACCCATTTTCCCACAATCCCTCTGGAACTGACTTATGGAGCAACTGAAGGGAGTGGTTTTAAGCTGTAGACCCTACTCCTCCACAACTGGAATTGTAATGAGAGGCTCCACTGCTAGGGTACTGCCATTACTGCCCTTACTCTCACTTCCTTCCAGTGACCTAAACATTTTATAACTCTTATCTCCTCCGAACTTTGGGTCATCAGAAGTCCATGATCTTTCTTTTAGAGTCCTACTACCACAGAAGGAGAGGAGAGCTAGCAGAGTCTGAGACTGGAGCACAGTTTCACATGAGTGAGTAAAGGGGTGTGTGTGTGTGTGTGTGTGTGTGTGTGTGTGTGTGCACACTCATGCTCAGTACAATTCCAGAATTATGCACTAGATAGGCTTTCTTGTGTATCACAGATAATTGAATTGTGTCTTAATTTTGAAATACCCTCACTCTGTGGAAACCAATTTGAAATGAGAAAAAGCTAGGATATAAAACTAAATGCTTAAATCCTGTTATGGTTCAGGTGCTGGGGTTGATAGCTTTGACACTCATGGTGCTCATTTTATGAGCATGTAGGCATAACCTTCTCCCCTACTCCAGGAAAGCTTTGGCATGTATTTAACATGCTACAAACATATTGTCATACTTTATAAACACAGAAGTAGCAAAAACAGGATTATACATTATACAATAATACAACCAAAGTATTGGATTCCTTGAAAATAAGAAAAATGTGATATGAAATGAAAAATAAACTGTGAACATGCAATTTTCACAAATTAAAGAATATAAAAACCCATGAATAATCGTAAGCTTCCAGATACTTTTATTTCCTTTCTTTTTTCCATAATTTTTAATATTGAACTGTTTTATTCATATTTTGCATACTGTAGTTTTATAAATAATTAAATAAAAATATACAGTGCTATTACTCAATTTTATAAACTTTCTGTTTATAGTAACTTCAGATTATTCCATTAAATACCCAAAATCTTTTAAGTACTGTATGTCTTTCACAATTCCTTCTCTAATGGCATGTCTTCTGGCATTCATAATTCTTGCAGACACACCTGATACTGGAAAAAAATCTGAGTTAAATTCACTAATTCCTCAGTCTCCTTTCTCTTCTTGATATATTTCTTTTGCTTTCCATGCAAGCCCTTCTCTAGCTATATCATTTGATTTCTCATCCCAATACCCACTCTTTTATCTCTCTATATAATTCAGTCCTACATGTTTGATATATGTCTTGCATGTGTGTTTATATTTGTGTGTGTATATGTGCATGTGTATATGTGTATTTATATTACTCAGCCATAAAAAGAAATGAAATTGAGTTATTTGTAGTGAGGTGGATGGACCTAGAGCCTGTCATGCAGAGTGAAGTAAGTCAGAAAGAGAAAAACAAATACCGTATGCTAACACATATATATGGAATCTAAAAAAAAAGTTCTGAGGAACCTGGGGCAGAACAGGAATAAAGACACAGATGTAGAGGCTGGACTTGAGGACATGGAGAGGGGGATGGGTAAGCTGGGACAAAGTGAGAGAGTGGCATGGACATATATACACTACCAAATGTAAAATAGATAGCTAGTGGGAAGCAGCCGCATAGCACAGGGAGATCAGGTCGGTGCTTTCTGACCACCTAGAGGGGTGGGATAGGGAGGGTGGGAGGGAGGGAGACGCAAGAGGGAGGAGATATGGGGATATATGTATACATATAGCTGATTCACTTTGTTATAAAGCAGAAATTAACACACCATTGTAAAGCAATTATACTCCAATAAAGATGTTAAAATAAATAAATAAAACAAAATAAAATAAGTGGGAAAAAAGGTTATTGAAGCCCCCAAAGAGCTTCTGTTTAGTTGGTTATCTCTATTGATATGTCTATTAATATATACCATATTCAAAATGAGAATTTTAAAAATTCATCTAAAAATAACAGTGACAACCCATCACGTTAACATAAATAATAAAATTCTATTTCCAATCAAAAAACAAAAAATATATATATTTTTAAACTGACATAAATATTTTTGTTGTGTTTAATTTGTTTTTTTGAACATATTTCCTTACCCCCTAAAACTGGTTTATACGATTTTTCAGTGTTACTCTATTTCCATATAATTCATTTTACTAGCTGCTTCATAGACTCCCTAGTGTGCACTCACTACAATTCAGTTCCATATTTCTTAAGCCAGGGAAATCTGGGCTTCCTTCAGTTCCCTGTCACCCTCAATAATGTCATGGTGAATATATTTGTGCATGATGCTTAGTGGATTTATGTGAAGAGTTCTATGGTATTGACTGGTAGTTTAAAGGGGAAAAGCATACTTGATGTAAATCAGAAATTCTGTATTTTTAGTCTAAAGAGCCATTTTTCCATCACTAAACTGTCTCCCTTAGAGCAATCTTTGGAAAATATTTTTACAGTTTTTGTGTGTGTGTATATATATATGTTTGTTTTCCAACTTATTTCTATCGTTAAATTAAAAAAATGAATAGACAGCGGGTCCATAATATGGAGAAGCAGAATTACAGAGAAAGATCACAGTTCAAAATAGATACATTTTATAAAAGAAATTTCAATTTGGAATGAGTATTTCTTCTCCTTTACAGCGCATGGTGAGGCATTAGCGTTAGGACAAGCAGCCACCTTTCAAAGAGGCTGCATGGGCGAAAGACTCAATCTTAAGTCAAAACATCACATAATATGTGCAAATAGCTATTTTACCCAAATCTATTCATATGCTAGTCTTAAATTAAACCCCACAAAGTGGCAATATTTTATGTCTTCTGGATTTGAATTCTCTTCTTGATTAAATTATAGCATTTTATACCATTAAAAGTGAGAGGGCAGCTAGTTTTAAGTGAAAGACATTTATACTTAAATACAAACTGTGAATTGTTTGTGCATTTTCTTATTGCTGCACCTCTTATTTCAAAAGCTGCCTTGACAAATATGTGAGGTGAGTTTGATGAGCTTTTTTAACTGAGATATAATTTACATATAAAATTGTGTAAGATCAAGGTGTACATATGATGTGTTAATTTGATACATTTTAATATTGCAATATGACTACCACTGTTAGCTAAGACTTCTATCAATTTCACATAATTATCATTACTTTTTTGTGGTGAGAATATTTAAGGTCTACTCTCTTAGCAACTTTAGAGTTTATAATACAATGTTTTTATATGGTTTTCAGTCTTTCTTTGTTCTGCTATTCTGACAACTTCAGTATAATACCTGTTATCACATTTACTTCTCATCTTTAACATTCACAGTGCCTGCCTCCTGATGACTGGTCCTCCATGGTGAGAATCTCCAGTGATGAACATCTCAGCATCCTTGTGGGCACTGTCAACAGCATTGTATGTCTTTATATGTATGTAAAATTAACGTACATTGTGCTTGGGATTGGCCCCTTGCAGTGTGAATCAGACCTCACACAGGATCACCCACCATCCCTGCAGGTGGGTCACCGTAGTAAAGGTGGACTAAGGGGATAGAAGTAGAGCTCCAAGAGTATCTGTTCAGGTTACACACTCACACACACACACACACACACACACACACACACACATACAATCAAAAGTTACTTGCATGTCTTCTTTCTACTGTGACTTAGATAACACAATATACACTCTGCCTTACCTTGAATTATTCTCTATATTTACACTTTGGTTATATAAGAAAACAAAACGTTCTTTGATTGTCCAAATTATTCAGTTTGAGGTGATTTTTATGTAGCCAGAGAGTTTGGGCACTTGGGAATTAGATACATAGATTAATGACCTCAGACCCATTTGCATGTTTAGAGGTGTGAATAGTTTATTTCCTTTTTACCAAGGAGTGCTTTTGAGGAAAAAAAGATGAGAGTATACTAAGTAGAAAAATGCTCAAATAGAAAAAGATGCATTGTTTAATTGAGACACAGTGCATTGCTATCTCTTTCTGTATGAAGTGCCTTCTAGGCTTTTCTCCATTAGAAAAACCAGGGTGAGAGTGGCAAAAAAATTTCAAACAGTGACATAAATAAAAGAGCATGTGCACATCTGGACTGAATATTTAAACATTTTGGAAATTATGTATGGGTACTTGCATGTGGTGTCAATCAACTTATTTTAAGTAAATAGTTAAATTCTGCCTTCTCACCTATGCTCCCTTCAGCTCCCCTTCCTGATATAGGCTCAGCTACTTCTCCTTCATCCTATTTCTATCTCCTTTTGAAATATTTTCAAATGTATTCAGTCCAAGGTGATTTTAACCTTCTCTCTATTCTTGAGAGACTTACTCTGAAAGCCCTTTAATGTTTGAGTGCACTCATGCTAGCATATATTATTATTTATATATTTATGTATTTCTCTGAGACCTCCAATTACTAATTAATCACTAGAAGATAATGCTTTATGCCAGGGACTGACCAATAATAAAAAGAAACCAAAAAAAATAAATTAGAGCCAGAAATTATTTTCTGTATTTTGGGGAGACCAATATTTCATTTAAAAATAAGAAAACCATAACCTAGATAAGTAAAGTAAGTTGCCTGAAATCAGATATTTTATATATATATATATATATATATATATAAAAGCCAGTGTTTAGAATACAGTTTTCTCCCATAAAGTGATCTAAAATAACTTGTATAGTACTAGCATGAAGTGGGATAACATGTGATTCAATAAATCCATCCAAGGAATGAATGAAAAAATATCAGAGTCTATAGTCAGCAAGACATCTGGATTAAACCATACTTACTGTCAGACAATACATCTTTTCTATCTATCATATTTTGTTTTTAAAGATGCTCATTAAGACAGCTTAGTTGTCCATGGTTGCAAAAATTACTGAGATGAACATTGCCCTTTCTGCAGTACCTCAAGACAAATACAGTCCTTTCTATATATCCATGGACAACATTTTCAAAGCTTGTCACTGAAGTCTATCACTTCACAGCTTATACCAGCTGCTGATCTCAGTTTGATTAATTGGTTTGATTGCTAAATGTTTTGGATTCAGCAGCTGCTCTCTTATCCCTTGATTTCATGGTATTCCACTGCTTTGAAATCATGTTGCCTTGTGTACTCATCTAGTTTCTTTGCCTCCACTAAGAGCATTTCAGTTCCCCTCAATCTCACTGTACATTAGAGTTTTTGTCAATGTAAATTTATTATTTGAAAACAGCTTTGATATTGAGGATGTATCGGTCATTACTGCTATTTCTGAAGGAAGCAAAACAAATAAAATAAAATGAAATCCAGAATATCAAGTAGTTTTTAAGAGTAGTCACCAAGAAGTCCTCATATTACTAAATGTGCTTCTATCTGGGGGGAATATGAGTTATATTTTGAAAGTGGGCCATAACTAAGAGGTGAAATTTGTGACTTCCTGGCTTCAAGACTCTGCATCCTCTTTTCTCTATTGGATGAGTAGTATAATTAAATCATTAAATATTTTTTTTTCTTTTTTCAAATCTACTTTAGCTCCACTTCTCTGAGGTTGTGTGGAGGTATTTCAGAGCTTCGGTTCCAGAGTCCTTCAATTATGAATCAATATTTCAATGTTGTTAGTATTGCTCAGATTTTATGTTCCACTTCCCAGATTTTGTCCTGTCCATCTGACTGGAGGACTTTCCTCCTTTCATAGCCCCTGTTCTAAGTAGCACAGATTTGATATTAAATTCTAGCTTGACATTTAGGCAGTCACTATCTGGATAAACATATCTGCGATACGATCAATCTATTTGCTTAGATCTCATGGTAGACTATGGCCTTGTTTGTTCCAAATGAATTTCATGTTCTAGAATTCATGTCTTTGTGAAGCACCTTCCCTTATTGACTCTGTGCTTGGCCAATAGGACATTTACAAGCATAATGCACACAAAGCTTGACAAGTGCTTACACACTGGACCCAGGGCTGGGGGCACTGCATGGTGGGCTGTCATACGTGACGGTGGAGGCGGGGTGGGGGCCAGGCAGCACCACGGACAGTGCAGACCTCCACTCTCCCTAGTTTTGAGGAAGTCTAAGCTAACCACTTTAAGTGTCCCTGAGCTCCCTAAACAAGTCAATTTTGAGATGTATGTATTTAGGGATACAGATTAGTATAGTAAATCTTTGAAGACAAACAGGAAGATGATTATTACAAAATGTAGAGACATGGTTACATTTTGGGATTTTGAAGTGTTTGAGGCGATGTTATCAAGAAGGGCAAAAGGAGATGTCCAAAGTGTAGGTAACATTTATCTTAAACAATGTGTTTTGAAAGTTGTTATCCTTTAAAATATACATGTATCTCATGTACATTTTCTTGTATGCTACATTTTATGGTGAGAAAGAGACTTAATGATTTACTGTTACATAACAACATAATACTTAGTGTAAGAAACAGACCTAATATAATTAAATTAAATTTTGCATAAGTGTATTGAAGTTTGCTTAATATTTTACCATACATAATCTCTCTTAATTCTCCAATAGAATAACCTAGTGATGAAGGTTTTATTTTTATCATGTTCATAAATACAATTTATGAAATTGTATAGATGGATTGGACAAATTGCCCATGGAGAAAAGGTTATTGATGGAAAAGATGGACACAAACCTTGGTATTCTTGTGCCAAGACAGAAAGTTTCTTCCATGATACCTGGTTTATTTTGAGGTTTTTCTGACCATGCTATTTTAAACACATTTTCAGTAGGTCACCTCTCTGATTGGAAAGGTAAAAATTCCAATTTTTTATTAAACATGCCAAGCGTGATGAGGTATGTTCATGGTAACACAATTAAATGTAAAATAAACTTAATAAAAATATTACATTTTCCTAGTCATTACTAAAGAATTCCCAATCCTTATACTTTTCTAGAGGCTTGTTTTTATGTGGAGTCTGTTTTCAAGGATAGATGCCTTGTTACTCTTTCACTGGTGAGTAAGTCATGTATCTCATTTACTGAAGAAAAGTTATTTTGAAAACATCATTTTGTTGTCTCCAACAAAGATTTATTCATAGAATAGTACTCTTAAGTTTACTACTTTCTAAGAGTTTTGGAGACATTTTGAAACTACAAAGTGCATTTACTCATATTAAAACCTTGGAATGTCATGAGCTACAACCTATTTGTTTTAGAAGAAAATACAGCTTCTCACTCTTTAGGTACTTCATTAAATTCTCCACTCATATTTTTTCCTGAATCAGACCAATTCAATGACATATAAAGGTGTGTGCTGATTTTGTGAGCTATTTATTGAATATGCTGTTGACATTTGTCTATTTTCCTGCATAGAGTTGGCTAATACTGGCAGCACATCATACATTCTTGACAAACAATGGTGGAAAAATGCATTAAGACCAAGAATGATAGTGCACTGTCACTGGTGAAGCATAGAACTCCAGTTTAATTTTGTTTTTCCTCCTGAGCTTTATTTTCTAAATGGATGTTTATAGCCATCTGTATTGTGTCTAGCAGAATGAGAAAAGTACATTTCCCCTAATTTATTTTGTCCTTTCTTTTTTCTATCTAAAGTATCCTCAAATCCCACCTACTATAATTATGTATTTCCTCAAGACTCCAAAAAATCAGGAAGTAATCATAAAGTTTAACATATTAAATAATATGCACTGTGAAATAACTAGTATGAACTAATAGTAACATTGAACTTTAAAAAAAATACACTATTATTTTAGAGATGTTTTTGGTTCCTAGCAAAATTGAGCAGAAAATACAGAGAATTCTGTTTACCTGCTGCCCCTACGAGCATAACCTTCTCCAGTATTGACATCTCCCACCAGAGAGGTACAAGAATAACAACAGATGAACCTACACTGACACATCATGATCACCCAAGCTCCACAGTTTGCATCAGGATTAACTCTTGGGTTTGTACATACTATGGGTTTAGACAAATATATAATGCCATGAATCCACCATCCTACAGAGTAGTTTCACATACCCTAAAAATCTGCACCTCACCTATTCATCCAGAAACCCAACTTCTGGCAACCATTGATCTTTTCATTGTCTCCAGTTTTACCTTTTCTAGAATGGTCATGTAGTTATAATCACACAGTACGTAGCCTTCTCAAATTGTATTCTTTTACTTAGTAATATGTATTTAAGTTTCCTCCATATCTTTTCATGGATTAAGAGTTCATGTCTTTTTAGAGCTGAGTAATATTCCGTTGCCTAGCTCTACCACAGTTTATATATCCATTTACCTGCTGAAGGACATCGTAGCTGCTTCCAAGTTTTGGCAATTATTAACAAAGCTGCCATAAACATCTGCGTGCAGGTTTTTATGTGGACACAAGTTTTCAACACCTTTAGGTAAAATACTAAGTTGTCAGATGGTATGGTAAGACTATGTTTAGTTTTGTAAAGAACTGCCCAACTGTCTTCCATAGTGGCTGTATCATTTTGTATTCCCACTAGAGATGAATGAGAGGTCCTGTTGCTTCACTTCTTTGCTAGAATTTAGTGTTGTTGGTATTTTGGTACATTGAACATTTGAAAATATATAATTTATTTAAAGTAACTCATGTAATATTAAAATAAATCCTCACACACCAAAATGGTAATGAAAACAGAGGTAATGTTTAATAAAATTGATGAAACTAATTTATGTATAAAAACACATTAATAATTATGATCTTATCTGTCACTCAAATAAAAACTGTTTCCTGAACACTCACCATTAATTGTCAAAACGTTTAAAAATACGTCTGCTCTGGAAGTGTATATGTATATATATATATATTTTTTTCCCTTGAGTAAATTTCTTTGACTAAAGAAATAAAAAGCAATAATCTACACCATATTTTTTTTTTCTAAATAGCCATTTGTTTTATTGACTTTACTGAAAATTTATGTTAAGGTGCTAAATGATTTTTCTGATACACCATTGAAGGACACTCTCTAAATTCTGTGTAAAAACATGTATGCATTTTGGAAAGTTGATCTATCACTTGTTCATTTTGGTTTATAATGTTCTTTCATCATGAATGTGAACTATAAGGCACTGATGAGGACATAAACCTCCATTAACTATTAAAATCTCAGGCTGGATCACTATGAATTAATTGGCCAAATATTATATATTGAGTTGTACTGAAAAAAAAAATCTGGCTCAGAACATAAAAGAATGTGTACGGTTTTGCAAATGAAGCAACTGACAAAGGATTAATCTCCAAAATATACAAGCAGCTCATGCAGCTCAATATCATAAAAAACAAAGAACCCAATCCAATAATGGACAGAAAACCTAAATAGACATTTCTCCAAAGAAGATATACAGATATCCAAAAACACATGAAAGGATGCTCAACATCACTAATCATTAGAGAAATGCAAATCAAAACTACAATGAGGTATCACCTCACACCAGTCAGAAGGTCCATCATCAAAAAATCTACAAACAATAAATGCTGGAGAGGATGTGGAGAAAAGGGAACCCTCTTGCACTGTTGGTGGGAATGTAAACTGATACAGCTACTATGCAGAACAGTATGGAGGTTCCTTAAAAAACTAAAAATATAACTACCATATGACCCAGCAATCCCACTACTGGGCATATACCCTGAGAAAACCATAATCCAAAAAGAGTCATGTACCACTATGTTCATTACAGCACTATTTACAATAGCCAAAACATGGAAGCAACCTAAGTGTTCATCGACAGATGAATGGATAAAGAAGATGTGGCACATATATACAATGGAATATTACTTAGCCATAAAAAGAAACGAAATTGAACTATTTGTAGTGAGTTGGATGGACCTAGAGTCTGTCATACAGAGTGAAGTAAGTCAGAAAGAGAAACACAAATACCGTATCCAACACATATATATGGAGTCTAAAAAAGAAAAAAAGGTTCTGATGAGCCTAGGGGAAGGAGAGGAATAAAGACACAGACAGATGTAGAGAATGGACTTGAGGACACGGGGAGGAGGAAGGGTAATCGAGACGAAGTGAGAGAGTGGCATTTACATATATACACTACCAAATGTAAAATAGATAGCTAGTGGGAAGCAGCCACATAGCACAGGGAGATGAGCTAGGTGCTTTGTGACCACCTAGAGGGGTGGGATAGGGGGGGTGGGAAGGAGGGAGACGCAAGAGAGAGGGGATATGGGGTTATATGTATCTGTATAGATGATTCACTTTGTTATACAACAGAAACTAACACAACAATGTAAATCAATTTTACCTCAATAAAGATGTTAAAAAAATCCATTAACAATTGAATGCTTTCTAGTAGGTTATTTAGGAATAATAATTATTGGAATGAATTCAGCAATTTCACTTGATCTATTGTATGCAAGTGTGTACTTTTTATATAAATCATCAAAAACACCTATGTTAGTGTTATTCCTAAGTACAATATTAATTCCAGTGTAAAAACAATAAAGAATAGAGAGAACTGTGACTGAAGAGAAAGGGACATTTCATTCCTTTTTAAGTTAAAATATGTTATGAGACATTGGTTATTAGTGTTTTCAAATTTTAAAAATCTTGCTGTTATTGAAGGGTAATTATTTGTCATCCTCTCAATATATGCGTTGTCAAAACTATCTGGAATCAATCTGAAATTCTTAGTGAGAATTTAAGGCAGAATAATATGGAAACATAACATGAAGGTAAAATTTATTTAAGTTACAGAAGGAAGCTTCAATGATTACAATATACATGCTTTCTATTAATGGTTTAGGAAGAATAATCATGGTTTTATGTTGTTCTCTTTTCTTCCTTGTAGACATCAAAATGATAGATTCATAGAATAAATTAATTGATATTGACGTATTTTCCTTAATGTATAATATATGTGTTCATTTGGATGATTCTAGAAAATATTTTGAAATGAAGCATCATAAAAATTGATAAGTAGAGCTGTGTTGTCTCTGATGGATTATGTCTGTTTGCTCTTTTTTCATTGAGCAGTGAGAACTGACAAGCTGCCAGTTCTGGCTCAATGATTGTTGACACTTTGGTTTCTTTGGGGATAAATTATTAAAGGATATAATAAACAACAAAAAGTTAGCTTTCTCAGGAATAGTGAGCATTTTTTCATTTTAAAATGCATTGTAAAATAGATGATGGCAAACCCACATTTAACTTGGACATAATTATTTTCATTGTGTCATGTTTGAAATGATGTTGGCACATCAAAAACTGCAGTAAACATCAGGAACTTTGATTTCTGTGGATGAGATCAGAAGTGTATGTGTTGTATCAACCATCTCCAACTCCAGAAAAAAACAGTCTCTGAGCTTCAACTGGTACATAGCAGTAATATGTGAGCATCTGTTGACTTACTGAATTGTTTCAATCAATGCGATTAATATCTGTTTATAAATCTTCAATAATCTGATGTAAATTAAAGCAAAAATTTCATATCTAAATCAACACAATTTAGTAAATAAATATTGACACAGCTGGTGTAATTTTTAAAGATAATTGATACTACTTTTAATTAATTTGAACCCATTTCTGAGTTTTAAGAGTTCTTTTTACTTCTAGAGAGTTGTTCCCTGTGTGTGGTCTGCTTCTAATTTCCTGAATTTTAATTTTCATGAGGGAGGCCAACTTATCTTTATCATTTAAAAAAATATGATTTTCATATCTTGTGTTTTAGGTAAGGGTTTAAGACAAAAAAGTGTAACTAGATAAAAAGAGGAACATTTCATAATGCTTAAAGTTCAATCCATCAGGAATAAAAAAAAATATAAACACATATGCAACTAATAACAGAGCACAAAAAGGCATCAGCAATAATGGACAGAAGTAAAGAGACAAGGAAAGATTCTTCCCTCAAATCTTCAGAGGGAGTATGGTCCTGTCAACCCCTTGTTATGTCAGTCTGGGAATCTAATACAGGGCATGATATTTATAGGGTATAAGGTTACTTTCTGAGGTTATGAAAACATCTTAAAATTGACTGTGGTGATGGTTGCACATAAATCTAATTGTATGCTTTAAGTGAGTTAATTGCATGCTATGTGAATTATATATAAGTAAAGCTATTTTAAAAAGTACCCTTGAATTCCTGAGATAAAACTGAGTTTGGTCATAATAGATTCTCCTTTGTATATATTGGTGAAATTAATTTGGTAAATCAGAGATAGCGGTGACATGTTATTTTCTCTTCCTTTCCTTTTCTTTCTTCTTTTCTTCTTTCCTTCCTTCCTCCAAACCTCCATTTCTCCAACTCTCTCTCATTTTTTCTTTTTCCTTCTTTCCTCCTTTCTTCTCTCCCTCTTTCTCTTTCTCTTCTCTCTCTCCCTCTCTCCTCTCTCTGACCTCTTTTTCAGATTTTGACATTATCCATATACTAGCTTCAAAAAACATTTAGGACAATGATTTATTATGTAAATAAATAAAATAAGTAATATTAGTCTTTTTTCTTCCTTGAATGTTTGATTTAATTCTCCAGTAAAGTCATCTTGCTCTAAAGATTTCCTGGTTGGAGTGTTTTGGTTAAAAGTTTTTTTGAATTTTTGTTAGTATTGAACAACTTAGATTCTCTGTTTCTTCTTATATCAGTTTGGTAAATCGTATTTTTCAAGGAATTTCTCCAATTCATCCAAATTATTTAATTTGTAGGCTAATTATGAATTATAATGTCTAAAACAAAAAATTTACTCAGTGGACTCAAAAGCACAATGGAGAAGATAGATAAAAGAATCAGCTACCTTTAAAGTTAGAGCAATCCAATCAGAAGAAGAGAAAGAAAATGCATTAAAACAAACGAACAGAACATTTTTAGGGAGCTGTGGGAAACTATCAAAAGGTCTAATGAATACTTACTTAATTGAAGAACAAGAAAAAGAAGTGAAAGAGATTTGAGAAGAAAGAATATTTGAAGAAATAATGGATGAAAAGTACTCAGATTTTTCAAAATGACATACATTTATAGATTAAAAATTCAACAAATAATGAATAAGATAAGTTAAAAGATAACCAAGCTTATTCACATAAAATCAACTGGCTGGAAAACCAACATAAAGAAAAAAAACTCAAAGGAAGTAGAGAAAAGTGACATATTAAATAGAGAGGAACAAGAATTAAAATGATAGCAGACTTCAAGTCAGAAATCATGGTGTCTGGACAACAGTGAGAAAAATCAATAAAATAAATAGGTAAAGTGTTGACTAAAAGGTAAAAAAAAAAAAAAACTCCTACCTTAAAATCTATATTTAGTAAAAACATTTTTTCAGGAAGAAAGGAAAAATAAAGCAGTATCATATGGATAAAAAATAAGAAAATTTGATGCCAAATTTTTTCACAAGAAATGCAAAATGCAGAAAGTGCAAAAGGATATTAACAAGGCAAAAAAGGAAAGTATATTACAGAGAAATTTCAATATTTAAAAGCAAAGAAGAGCATCAGAAATGGTAGATGTCTCAGTAAATATGAAAGTCTGTGTTTTCTTGTTTAGTTCTTTAAAAATGTGACTGAATTTGTTTTTTTATGCCAACCAATATGTTGTATTTTTTATGGCAGCCCTGGACAACTAAACGCAAAATAGAGAAAATACAATGGTAGAAAGGCTTATAGTTTTATAATCCTTCTGTACTTACTGTGTTTTATATGAAGTGCTAAAATATTAACTCTAAGTAGGCTGTGAAAAGTTAGGTATGTATATTGTAAAATAATATCAGAAGCAACTACTGAAAACTAATAGAAACAATTTTGCCCAAAAAGCCAGTAGATGATTTAAAATACTCTATGCTAAAGCATTAAAATAATCATAATAAGGGAAGGAAAGGAAAACAATGGAATAAAAATTAGAGAGAACAAACATAATAAATAATAAAATTGGAATATTGATTTAATATTTTCTATAGTTTTTTAAAGGTTAACAGCATAAGAATTCTGTTTAAAAGGCACATTTTAACATAATGAATTCAAAAAGGGAGACCTTGCTGCATAGTACCTAAAGAAGATGTAATTTTAATACAAATAAAGATATGAACGTAAAGGAAAAAATAAAACTTATAAACAGTAGGCATAATATTAATAAAATACAGTAGTCCCTCCTTGTCCGTCATACAGAGTGAAGTAAGTCAGAAAGAGAGAGACAAATACCGTATGCTAACACATATATATGGAATTTAAGAAAAAAAATGTTATCCATTTAAATTTGATGTTATTATTCCTAGTTGCTGTGATAAATTGTCTATTTTGTATTCATGTCATATTGTGAGTATATTCAGTATTAATACATCCCAAACAAAACTTAGAACACAGTGAGCACCTCATGATAGAATAATAAATTAGGATATTTTAAGCATAGTTTCTTATAAAACTCCAATCATGCAGTCCAATTTCTATAACATCAGAGTTGGTGATCTTTGGCAAAACCTGGCATAAAATCAACATGCTTCAGAATTAAAATGATTTTTTTTCAAAGGTTTTCAAAGAGACTCAGACCTGAAATAACTTGCCTTTCAGAATGATCAAGTTGTTTTAATATTAATGACATTGCTTTCACCTTAAATTCCTGTCCTTAGTAGAAGAAAAGTCAATCATTAAATTGTCAATAAAATGCTTCTATGTGACACTAATTTCTCAAAAGCTGTCTAAATTAAAAGCCCCAGACAAGAACTTCCTTCCCCCCCATATTTAAAATCTGACAGCACATTAAAGTTTGCTTTATAAAATGGCACATGATTTACGTATGACAACTTTTGAAAACTATGACTTCCCTATAATCAGAGGGTGAAAACTTTCTTTCCTTTTGTATCTAAGACTCTAGTCACTTTTGACCAGATGGGAATTTAGACTTCAGTGACAAGATGGTAAATCAATCGTCTGCTTTTGATTTGCACTGAATTCATTCCACTCCTTGCAAATATTCTCAAAAATAAGAATGAGTTTTATAAGTTTTTGTGAGACATTATTCCAAATGAACTGATCTCTTCTCTATTATGATACTTTCCATGCAGTCTACACCTACAGAAACACTCATGAAAAAAAAAAAAAAGTCTGTCCTCTGGACTTCAAATTGATGATTTCTGAAATTTTACATCCTGTCTCACACTTTTAAATGCTCAGTTCTTTGGTTTTCTATGCTGTTTGACTCCATATTCCATATTTGCTCTTCATCTAGACTCTCTCTCAGAGTAAGATCCAGATACTTTATTCCTGTTCCAACGTTACACTCCTTGAGGTAGGTTTTATAGCCATGGTTTTGCACATTATGGCTGTTGTTAAATTATATTTGTCCTTTATGCCATGCCCATTGTTCTATAAAGTCTGGAGTGGAATGATGTATCACTGACATAGCTAGGTTAATAATATTAATGTCTGGATTTCCAATTTCAGCTCCAACCATAAAGAGCTTTCAAATCCTCACTTTCGTCATTACAATAAGCAAAGGCTGGGAAAATTGAAAATCAATGACTTATCTTGGACCTATCAGAAAACTCAGTACAGGGGAAACTACCACCTGTTAATCTGGAGAGACAGGCTCATCTAGAGACACATATTGAGATCTGCCTACTTGAAGAAAAGTTGTTGAATCTGTAACTGAAGGAGCTCTGAAATGATAACTTTGACAAACTGCTCGAGACAGAGTGTGGAAATATGTGAACATGAGACATTTCTGGGAACTTCACTCTTAAGAGGGTCCCTGCACTTATATAAACTTGACCTATGGGAACATCATAAGGTTCTCACTCTGAATGAGAAAGATTCTCTCATGTATCTGACTGGGGTAGGAGTAGAGAAAAATCACTGTGAAATAGCTTCAGAGCCTTCTCCATAACCAAGGTCTATATTCCAAAGGGAAATATTTGACAGAGCTTTATTCTACTTGTGGGAAGAGCATTCCTCTAACGCCAGCTCCATCTCCAATACTATCTCACTTAAAGGGGAAAAAACACAACATCACCAACAATAAATAAAGCAAAACAAAATTCAACAGATATGAGAGCTTCAAGGAGATGGATCGGGAATGCTTATACCAGGGAACAAAATAAGGGACAGAGGGAGAAGATATACCACTAAATAAACACATAAGAAGGAAGAATGTAACCCGAAGACACCAACCCACTAAATCACAGATCATCCCATCACAGCAAGTCAAGTGTAGATTATTTTGCAGACCATGAACTTTTGAAATCTCTTGGGTTAGCCATGCTGTCACTAGCTCATGATACATTTCTTGTGATGCAATCATGTAGCACATAGCATATCTACCAAAAGGATGCTCTTTCAATAGGGGAAGGATCATGACCTACCTACTCTTGAAGACAGAGACTCTGGTTTATCACTGTATCCCAAGTAACTCTAATAGGAGTTGCTCAATAAACACATATTGAGTAAAGGAATAAATAAATGATAATCTAATATACTGGTAAATTACATGAAAAATCAAAAGGACCTGGTCAATCTATCTACCATGAGACATTGTTAATGCCTGGGAGGGGAAGAGGAATGAAATTCATGCCCATCAACCTGTTCCATGGCTTTATATCATGGGGATTACCAAAGGTGCTCTGATCTCTTAAGAAGATGAATGAGGATTTATGCAGAATGTTGCTCCTAATTTTCTAAAATACAATATATTGGATGAGAATTAACAAATCATAGGGAGGAAAAAACAATCACATGATATAAAGATCCTGACACTACTATCACCGCCACTAACTAAAACAACAGTAATTATAATAACTTTTATAATAACATTTACCTGACACATTTTTTTTGCTACACCGTGGTAGCCTCATTACCTAGCACATAACAGGTATACTAGTTTTAGTGAAATGATGTTTATGTATTTGCTGTTTGGATGACTATGAGTTTACTTATTCTCTCAGTGTGAATTGAGAATAAGTAACATAAAACTAGTCATTTTTATTTCTTTGATAAAATATTGGTAATGTACATGTAATTATAGTATGATATGTAATAAGCAGCCTCCTCTTCCTGCATTTTGCTCTAAAATGTCAACAGTTTGAATAAACAACACAGCCATTTGCAAGTTTTCTTAGTATAATATTGTTTGATTAACAACATGTAATATTACTAAGAAATGCAGAACATACATAAAAGTTGTACCATATTTATCACTTTATACTTAAAAAATAAAAAATAAAGTAAGAGTGGAGGATTAGAGGTACACTTCTTAGTTTCCAAGATTCACCAGTTTTCTGGTAGCACCCTTATTCTTGTGTCTCAGATTTCTTGATTTAGGACCTTTCTTAACTTTGTTTGTGGGACATACTAGTGCCGTTTTTGAAGTTCTGGTTAGAGCTTTATTCTCAAAGCACACCTATACTGTTGTCCCTCGGGACCCATCGGACATTCATTGGTTCTAGAACCTCTGAGGATACCAAAATCCACAAAAGCTCAAGTATCTTATATAAAATGGTGTTCTGTTTGCATATAACCTACACACATCGTCCCATATATTTTAAATCATCTCTAGATTATGTATAATACCTAATACAATGTAAATGCTATGTAAATAGTTGACAGCATGTGGCAAATTCAAGTGTTTTTTCTTTTTTTAACTTTCTGGAATTTTTTTCCCAAATATAGTTGATCTGACATTGGCTGACACTGTGGATGTCAAACCCAAGGATAAGGGGGACCAGCTGTATATAGCTTTTTTCTGGGAACACATTAGGACTTAGCAGGTGAAGATAGCCTCATTATCTGCTTAACAATTCCATAAGTCATAGCACTACTGGGATAAGAAGAAAAACAAAGAAAATGGATTCCTATCTCAGAAAACTCACAACTCAGAACCTACTCAGACTTCACAGAAGTTCCATTTTACATTCTCCAGGGACTTAGTATTTTATTTTCCAGGAAATGATGTTTTCTACAATTCATTGTCCAATTTTCCAGAACAAAAACTCAAAAGTAACAGAGATGTTATATTGAACTACAGTAAAATATAAATTTATGGCAATTATCTTCATAAACAATTAAGTTCATGATTTAATTTACTTAGTGTGCAGGTAATGGTTTAATTTATCTAGACTGTTTAAAGCTAAACCTTCTCTTTCACTTTAATTTCAAAGATGAAAAGATTATTTCCTCCCACACTTTTCACCAACCATATAATCCTTTGTGGTCATTTCTTCTACATGTAAACATGGTTTCTTATTTATTTTTAATTTTTTAATTTTATCTGCTTAGCAGCTATCACTCCATGAATCTATTTTCCTAGATTTTTGGAAGCCTGCAATCATTTTTAGCAAGTCATGTTTGTCAAACTCTAAATGTGTTTACTCTTTCATTCTCTAAAGTCTTTCTCTCCTTCCAGTTGTCCAGTTTTTTTGTTTTTGTTCTTTGCAACTTTTCAGTCCCATTGTTATGGACTCTTTGCCCACAGCATACAAGATCCAGTGATGACAAGCTGCTTTGCAACTTGCATGAATTTCTTTCATGACTTGCTTATAAACATGACAGTTTGCCTAGCTGCTGTCACAAGTACTGTGTTAAAATTTCTTCGTATTAACTTCACACTGGGTTGAAAAAGAGTTACTTGTAATCTAGGGACCAAGTCCATATTTAAATATTATGGTTGAACAATGAAAATTACCAAGGGTCCCAGTTAAACAATTAATTAAGTCCTAGTATATTATTCCTTAGTGGTTAGACTTGCATCCTGGATCTCCACACAAAAATTAACTTCAAAAAATGATGAATTATTCTTTCAGGCTGTGCAATAATTCCATAAGGATAATCACGTAAGGTAACTAGTTATTGTCAGCCTTCCCCTCCCTCCACCTTACTCAAGAATTTATATGTATTGAATATGTAGCAAGTTTATTATATGGTTTCCTTTAACCATTACTTAAAAGTAAAATACACACTAGTTTCTCTAGAATGTATCTACAGATGGATCTTTTGATATAATAGTATTTATGATATGATATGATTCTAATGTTTATAACTAGAATTGCATAAGCATTTGGAAATAAAACTTTGTAATGAGTAATTTAGGAAAACAAACAATTCTATAGGATTATATTGAAAGTTAAATCACTCAGGGATGACGCTGATGCAGTGGTTCCGCACCTTATCCAAGAGGGATATATTCCCAGCCACCCAGTGTATGCCTGACACTGTGGATAATACCAAACCCTATATACACTATGTTTTCTCCTATATACATATATATATATATATATATATATATGTATGATTAGGTATAATTTATAAATTTGGCACAGTAAGAGTTTAACTATAATAACTAATAATAAAATAGAACAATTATAACAATAAGCTGTAATAAAATTTATGTGAATGTGATCTCTCTGTCTCTCTCTCAGAAGATCTGATTATACAAATTTAAAGCCTTTTCCATCTTAACTAAGCACTTATTGCACACCGTGGATGTAATTTTTGCAGCTTGAGGTTGACATCAAAACTAGCACAAATTTATTTTTTCTTCTTCACAATTTCATGCATAGAAAATTTGTTCTTACCATAAACAGAATGAAAAGACAACCCACAGAATAGGAGAAAATATTTGCAAAAGAAGCAACCAACAAGGGACAGATTTCCAAAATATACAAACAGCTCATGCAGCTCTATATGAAAAAAGCAAACAACCCAATTTTCTGCGAGGCAGAAATAGAGACACAGATGTAGCGAACAAACATATGGACACCAAGGGGGTAAAGCAGGGGGTTGGGGTGGTGGTGGTGTGATGAATTGGGAGATTGGGATTGACATACATACACTAATATGTATAAAATAGGTAATGAAGAAGAGCCTGCTGTATAAAAAATAAATAAAATAAAATTTTAAAAAATCAACTCAATCAAAAAATGAGTGGAAGATATAAATAGACATTTCTCCAAAGAAGACATACAGATGGCCAAAAAGCACATGCAAAGATGCTCAGCATCACTAACTGTTAGAGAAATGAAAATCAAAACTACAATGAGGTATCACCTCACACCAGTCAGAATGGCCATCTTCAAAAAATCTACGAAAAATAAATGCTGGCGAGGGTGTGGAGAAAAGGGAACCCTCTTGTACTGTTGGTGGGAATGTAAATTGGTGCAGCCACTATGGAGAACAGTATGGAGGTTCCTTAAAAAACTAAAGATAGAATTACCATATGACCCAGCAATCCCACTCCTGGGCATATATCCAGGGAAAACCATAATTCAAAACAACAAATGCAGCCAAGTGTTCATTGCAGCAGTATTTACAATAGCCAGGACATGGAAGCAACCTCAAGGTCCATAGACAGAGGAATGGATAAAGAAAATGTGGTACATATATATACAATGGAATATTACTCAGTCATAAAAAAGAACTAAATAATGCCATTTTCAGCAACACAGATGGACCTAGAGATTGTCATACTGAGTGAAGTAAGTCACACAGAGAAAAAGACATATATGTTATCACTTACATGTGGAATCTAAAAAAATGGTACAAATGAGCTTATTTACAAAAGGGAAATAAAGTCACAATATAGAAAACAATCTTACAGTTGCCAGAGGGGAAAGCTGAGCGGATAAGTTGGGGGATTGGAATTGACATATACACACTATTATATATAAAATAGATAACTAATAAGGACCTACTGTATAGCACAGGAAACTCTACTAATAAGGACCTACTGTATAGCACAGGAAACTCTACTCAGTACTCTGTAATGACCTATATGGGAAAAGAATCTAAAAAAGAGTGGATATATGTATCTGTATAACTGATTCACTTTGCTGTACAGCAGAAACTAACACAACATTGTAAATCAACTATACCCCAATAAAAGAAAAAAAAGATTTGTTCTTACCATAGCACTTAGTAACCTCAGCATAGTAGGATTTTTTTCTTACTGAGAACTTTCACCTTTTCACTTAAAGGAGGCACTTTATGGCTTCTCTTTGGCATATCCAAATTTTCATTGTGATTATTGCTCTTGAACTTTGGGGACACTATTAAGTAAAATAAAGGTACTTGAACAGAAACACTGTGATACCACAACAGTGGATCTGATAACCATGCTGCTACTAAGTGACTAACTGGTGGGATTCACATCCAGGGTGGGATTGAGTGGGAGGGTTTGAAATTTCATTATGCTACTCAGAATTACACACAATTTTAAACGACTTGTTTATTTCTGGAATTTTTCATTTAATATTTCCGGACCTCAGTTGGCAGTGGGTAACAGAAACTTCAGAAAACAAAACAGAGGATAAGCGGGGACTATTGTAGTTCGTTGCAGTGTGTATAATATTACACATCTTGATGCACTTGAGAAAATCTGGGTCTAATTCAGAGTTACAGATAGAAGTTGGTAAACTCATTTCTACAGAGTTTGGAATACTGGCTATAGCAGCTACTGCTGTCCATGCAGGGTCTTCTGGAAGTGGGAAAATCATCTTCAAAAGCTCTTAAAATTACTCTGGGGCCCAAACTTGTTGCCCAAATCAGTGCAACAAATTTTCATTATCAACTGCTAAGCCAAGAAAGTTGTTCTTGAAGGCACATAGTACAGATAAAGTTTTTATGTGCACTGTAAAGTCACATAATTTTTGGAGAAATTTCCCAGCAACTTTCCATAAGGAAATTGATTAACATTCTATAGCAAATTGTATATACCTCTATTATTTTTTTTTGTCTCATCATTTTATATTCAATTGCTCCCTGTCTGATTATTCCTCTTGGTTCTGAACTAAAGGCAGGAACCTGGAACAGCACTTGGTAGCTGATACTGTGCAATGGGTGTTTGCTAAATTAAATCAAATTTATTTTTAATATAATTCTGAGTTTTTCATTGTGTTCAATTTCAAAAGCTTTTGGTTTAGAATTCTTTTAGGAAAGATACTTTTTAGGCTACTGGTGTCTCCATGAGAAACGTATATTTATGAGAACATCAGAATTGACTTATAGATTAAGGGCTGCTTTGGATCCTCTCTGCCCCTAGGATCTGTGTTTATGAAATTCATTTAGAACGTTGTGTGAAGTTCATACCTCCTGGTCCCAAAGTTACTGCAACATAGATACAAAATGTCAGTCTGTCAACATATTGCTTTGACAAAGAAACAATAAAAGCTACAGACATTCAAAAACCTTTTATGTTTTAATGATGCCAGAATATTTTTCATGTATCTAGGTTCATTTGCCTTTGAGATGCAACACTGCTGCTGCAAAAAATACCATTAAATGCTAAATTCCAATGTTTGTTTCTGATCACTCAAATTTCATTTACATGAATGTGTTATTTTATTATCCTTTAAAAGTACAAGCTATAATTTTCTTAGCTTTTGTCTTTCAAAGTATACGTGGAGTTAAAAGGGGCATCTGTTGTTTCTGTACAGGCTATTTACCGTAAAATTTGGAGACAGCAAAATAAATGGGTCACTTTTTTTTCTTAAAGTACCAACAGGTTTGTGTTTCCTAATGGTGCAAATTTAGAAATCATTTTCCCTCAACCCCTATCCCCCATGCCCTAGTATGTTTTAGTGAAGCTATATTTTAACTCATAATACCAATAATGAAGTCGATTCTTTTTAGGAATGTAATTATATAGATTATTAGAACAATGGGGATTGCACTCATTTTACAATAAAATTTTCTTTTCCAGAACTTGAAAAGTTTAATTGATATCTTTAAGAACATACCTGAAATTCATGAAAAGACAAGCCACGACTTCTCCTTAGTTCTTTTCTAGTGTTTCTTCCCTATGCCTTCCAAACTATTCAACATTGTACCTTGTTACAGTTCTAACAGCAAGATCACCAGTGAACTTCTTAATTGCTAAGCACAGTCAATATTTTTTATTCCTATATTCCATGTCATGTTGGGTGGCTTTTACACTATCAGCCCAACATTCTCTTTTTTTAAATTTATTTATTCATTTTATTTACTTATTTTTGGCTGCATTGGGTCTTTGTTGCTGCACGGAGACTTTCTGTAGTTGTGGTGAGCAGGGACTACTCTTCGTTGCAGTGCATGGGCTTTTCATTGCGGTGGCTTCTCTTGGTGTGGAGCATGGGCTCTAGGCGTGTGGGCTCAGTAGTTGTGGCTCACGGGCTCTAGAGTGCAGGTTCTGTAGTTGTGGCACACGGGCTTAGTTTCTCCACAGCATGTGGGATCTTCCTGGACCAGGGAGTGAACCTGTGACACCTGCATTGGTAGGCAGATTCTTAACCACTGTGCCACCAGTGAAGTCTCCCACCCTTCTCTTGTTCTTGAGAAGCTCAGTTCTCTTAAATACTCTGGCCTTCCCCTCCATGGTTATCCTGTCTTTCTGATGGGTCTGGTTCCTTCCCAGTCTCCTTTTTCTTTGCCAATATTTTTTCCAGCTTTGTTGAAATATAATTTACATGTAACATTGTGTAGCATTATAAGGTGTATGGTGTGATGATTTGATACACATACATATCAAGAAATGATTACCTGAATAAGGTTAGTTAACACATTCGTCACCTTGCATAATTAATAGCTTTATTTTATTTTATTCTTTTTTTGGTGTTGAAAACATTTAAGATACACTCTCTTAGCAACTTTCTAGTATACAATATGGTACTGTTAACTATAGTCTCCATGCTGTACACTAGATCCCCAGAACCCATTTATCTTATAACTGGAAGTTTGTACCCTTTGACCAATATCTCCTTATTCCCATCTCCCCTAACCATGATAACTACCACTCTACTTGCTCTTATGAGTTTGACTCTTTTACTGTTGATTTTTCCATAAGGTTTAATTCTCAGACCATTTTATTTTCATTTTACAGGTTATTCCTGGTTGATATCACTTATTCTCATTATTTCAATTACCATTTCTTAAGGAGCATTAAGTAATGCTGTGTTTCAGAGCCTAGGCCCTGCCTCAGATTGCCTGGGTTCAAACTTCTACACCACTAATTACAAGATTTGTGACCTTGGGCAAGCCACTTAACCCTTTGTGTCTCTGTTTTATGCTCTGACATGTGAAAATCCAATAATATATTATTCTACCCCATCCAGTTCTCATGGGGATTTGTATATATATATATAAAACATATATATATATACAACTTGTATATATAAAATATCTATTTTATATATATATATATATATATACATATGTATATAAAACTTAGAACAGTGTGCTTGTTATCTAGCAATTGTTCTTTGCGGGTATTAATATTACATCTATTCTTCTAATATTATATCTATTCTTCTCATATCTCCATACACAGCTCAGACAATTCTTTTGAACTCCAGACCATTATATATAGCTACTCACTAACATTTGTTTTGTGACGTTACACAAGAATATCAAACTCAGTATGTCCACATTTAACTTATCAGTGTCATTTAAATTGCTTTCTTTCTCCCATCTTATCTCTACAACTGAAAATACCATTTTCTCAAATACCTGAAAAAAATACTGGGGAAGTTTCTTTCTTCTTCCTCCCTCCCTCTTTCCCTCCCTCCCTTTCTCCTTCTTTCTCTTTCTTTCTTTCTTTCTTTCTTTCTTTCTTTCTTTCTTTCTTTCTTTCTTTCTTTCTTTCTTTCTTTCTTTCGCTTTCTTTCCTCCCTTTTCTTTTTCTCCCTCATTTCTATTTACCAATAATCAAAATCCTTTGCTACAAGTGTCTCACTATTTCTTAAGTTTATCTATTTTTTAATCATCCCCACATTTACTGCCTTCATTTAGGCCATGATTAAAACTCAAGTTAATTATGTGGATGCTCTCCTCTTCCGACTTTCCCATCTGCCTCCATTTATTTTCTTGTTTCAATCTAGTTTCTAAAACTGAATGATTTTTCTCAACTGTAAAATAATTCATGTCACTGTTACTTAAAATTCATGCTAACCAATAAATATCCTAATGACAAAGAGCAAACTTCTTCATGTAGAGAGTACACTGAAATGCAAAGCAGTTCCTATTGTGGCTTATTATATTTCTCCCAGTTATAAATGCATGCATTCATTGACGTAAGACATCATTTTGTTATTACTTTATAATAGTTTGCTTAATTTTTCTTCTGTTCTTGAATTGTCCAGAAATTCTACATGTTACACAATGATGACAATGGCCTGGGGAAGTGTTTCCAATCTATTTTATTACTTACATTAAAAAATAATCAAGAGGATGACATAATAAGCCACAGACTGGGAGAAAATATTTGCAAAAACACATCTGATAAAGGACTGTTACCCAAAATACACAAAGAACACACAAAACTCAACAATAAGAAGAATAACCTGATTGAAAAATGGGCCAAAGACCTTAATAGACACCTCACCAAAGAAGATATACAGTCGGCAGATAAGCACATGAAAACAAGCTCCATATCATATGTCATGAGAGAAGTGCAAATTAAAACAACGAGATACAACTACACACCTCTTAGAATGGCCAGATATGGAACACTGACAACACCAAATCCTGGGAGGTATGTGGAGAAACAGGAACTCTCATTCATTGCTGGTGGGAATGCAAAATGGTACAACCACTTTAGAAGACATTGTGGCAGCTTCTTACAAAACTAAACACACTCTTAGCATAGGATTCAGCAATTTGGTATTTACCTTAGGGAGTTGAAAACTTATGTCCACAAATGTTCACACAGATATTTAGCAGCTTTATTCATAACTTAGAAGCAGCTAAGATGTACTTCAGTAGGGAAATGGATAAATAATCTGTTGTACTTCCAGAAAATATATTATTCAGTCCTAAAAAGACATGCACTGCCAAGCCATGAAGATATTGAGAGTCCTTAAATCCATATTATTTAGTGAAAGAAGCCAATCTGAAAAGGCTACAAACTGTGTGATTCCAACTATATGATATTCTGGAAAAAACAAAACTATGGAGATGGTAGAAAGATCAGTGGTTGCTAAAGATTAGGGGGTTGGGGGCAGGAGTGAATGTGTGGAGCACAGAGGATTTTTAGAGCAGTGCAACTATTCTGTAGGATACTATAATGGTCAATACTTGTCATTTTACATTTGTCTAAACCAACAGTACATACAACACCTAGAGTGAACACTAATGTCAACAATTGTGTCTTAATGTAGGTTCATCAGTTGTAACCAACTAAGCATTCTGTTGGGGGATGCTGAAAATGAAGGAAGTTATGTGTGAGGGGGGCACCCAGTGGCATTAGAGAAAATAAGGTTCTCTCCAACTGCTCTAGCACCTCACCTTGCCACCCATCCAGGACCCCTCAGAGATTCTATATTAATTTTCTTTAGATGTGTCAGTGTCATGTTGAATTTTCAGAGAAAAATAAAAGAACTGTGTGGCTATTCTTTCATTAATATGATTCTTCTTGTACTATATTTGGTCAAAATGTTGACATTTCTGGTATGTCAACAGCATCTTTTGGTCATTTCATTGGAAACCGGGAGGAAAGAGGAGTTTTTAGAGATAAAATTTTACATTACCATTTCACTATAATTCCTAATTTGAGACAATAGCATTCAGGACACCATAGAGAAGGCGGAAGAGACAGGCAAAGAGTATAGGAAATAATGAGAAGAATCTGAATTAAGTAAGAGCCGCAAAGGACATAGATGGAGATACATTCCAGGTGCTGGAAAAGTAAATATGCTATAATTTACCGTCTGTAAAAATGCCATAAAAACTGGTTTTTCACTAAATGGTCCCAATGACCACCAAAAATATTAGAAAAATGTACTAAAGCTCAGCATTAATCAGCTAAATTAAAAGTATTTTATATTATGTTTTAAACCTATCATATTACTAACATTTTAAGTGAGTTCATCAGTGTCTAGTGTTGGAAAGGTTTTGGGGAAATGAGAATTTCACCTGTTGGTGAATGTATATATGAATAAAGTCTTTTCTTTTTCTAAGAAAATTTGGACTTTTGTATTAAAATTATAAATGCATGAACAATTTCAATCAGAAATTCCATTTCTAAAGAACCATCTTTCAAAATACTTATACATTTATAAAATTATATTATCAAAGATGGGCAATATTACAGGAAATCACTTTATGTCCATTCTTAGGTAAGTAATAATTATAATAGAGGTATATTATTTAAGAACAAGTAGCCATAAATGAAAGATGAAAAATGAGTAGAAATATACTGGAGATAATCAAACTCTAAAATTCTAGAAGCTTATGAGAAAAGGCTATGAGAAAGAAACCTCTGAGAAAAGGCAACAGATGCTGCATGCACATTACAATTATTGCTGTATTTCATTCTCCCTTGTCAAAGAAGAGATATGTGACTTGTTCATATTTGTGAGCAAGTGAAGATGCTTGTAAGGGTGAATATAGTTCAATGCCATTTCAAGATGAGATGCAACTAATCCATTTCACATCATAAATTCCAGTCGCTTGGTACTATAGCTAAACTTTACATCCTTGAATTAAAGGTGAATGAATTAGGGTCTTTGTGTGACACTCCAAAAATTATATATACACTGAACTGGAAATTCAATGTGCCTATCAAAGAGCCAAAAATAGAGATCATTGGTAAGTCTTTTAGAAAGTAATTCTGTATGGGTCTAAAATTAAGATTTAATGAACTGAGAATATTTAGTATTTTAACTAGTGATATGAAATTAACGACCAAATCAAGCAGGATTGTGACTTGCATATTTCAGTAAATTTGCCTAATTGAACTATTTCTATCACAGTAATTCTTTGTGTGTGTGTGTGTGTGTGTGTGTGTGTGTGTGTGTGTGAAATGCTAAAACTACTTATTTTATGACATTTTCTTTTCCAGTCTGTTACTAATTTAGATATGAATTTGACTATCTAAACAGTAGTTTAGATAATAGCTTGAAAACTGTGAGTTTTGGTTTAAAATATAGCTTACGTTATGAGACACCAAGTCTTTTAGTGTGGAACTATTCCAAATCCTCTAGTCAGAGTCATTATCGTAAGCTCATATATCTATAGTTAAAGATATAAAGTAACTTATCCTAAAGTACTGCTTGATTATGTGGAAAACATCTAAATCTTACTATTAATAATAGGTATAATTTTGGTGACCATACCATGTTAAGTACTTCACTTTTCAATCAGCACCATGAAATATAATTTGTGAGAAGAGAAACAGATTCTGAGTAATAAATCTCAAGGCTAATGCTTACGCTCCATTTCATCAGACTCCCATATTGTTGCTTTTTCCACTCTACTGACAGGATGAAAAGTGTCACTGGGGATAAACTAATGAAATGCTTCACATAACTTTTCACTTAATAAAATTAATATTTACCTTAGGAGAGGTTACAACTGATCATTTAATAATCTTAATAATGTGATGTTTTTCCAAGGGAATTCACATGCTTATTCACAAAATGAATAAATTCATTCAGTCATACCTTCACTGCATCTTCATTGAGGATTTACTATTTGCCAAGCTTTATAGTACTTGCTGGGTAGAATACTGAGCATGATAAAGACAGTTCATGAAGCTTATAGTCAAAGGAGGAGACCAAATGAATATATACTATGAAAACAATTTTGATGCACTATGCCATGAGCCCTTGGTCCACCACTTTTCAGGGCAGGTCTCCTGGAAAATTCTATTTACTTGGCTAGTTTCCAATATTAATCATGGAGAGCTTTGGTTTACTGACCAAGAGCTATCTCCAAAGCCATAGGTATCTGGACAGTCATACACATGCACAAGTCAGAAATACAGGAGATTTTATGCTCCCATTGGCAACTCTGAATCAGTGGAATACAGGGGTCATTGGTAGGTGTCCACTGGAAGGAACCCAGCTGAAAGAATAACGGAAATGTTTACTTAATGCTTATCAAAGATAACAGTTTGGGGCAACACACTATAATTGTTGGAGCTCCACCTTTTCCAATACTGTGACCAAAAAACTAATATATAATTCTGTTTACCAATACCTAAAATAGGTAGCTCCTGTATCCAAAGTGTGGAAAAGGGATTAGACCTGCTCATCATCACTCCGTTACCCACTTGTGTTATATGTGCTTCAGGTCCTCTGGCTATGGTTCTGGTGCTTGGGGGTTGTGTGGGAGCATGTCTATTGGGGGACACAGTAAATGTTTCCCCCCAATTAAATCTAGCACCACCACGTTGTCACTTTCGGCTTCTCTGCTTGTCATTTCTAGGGACAATCCCAGGTCCAACACAATGGAGGCAAGGAAGAGAATGTCTTGACCTCAGTGGATTGATGGGGGAGAGCCTTGGTATGTCCCTGCCCCTTGATAACATGGCCTAATAAGAAGAAAACAAACAAGAGCGCAAACCCTTCAGGAATAAATTTTTTGCGGGCCTCTCACTGTTGTGGCTTCTCCCGTTGCGGAGCACAGGCTCCAGACTCGCAGGCTCAGCGGCCATGGCTCACGGGCCCAGCTGCTCCATGGCATGTGGGATCTTCCCAGACCGGGGCACGAACCCGTGTCCCCTGCATCGGCAGGCGGACTCCCAACCACTGCGCCACCAAGGACGCCCAAAATAATTTTATTTTAAATGTGAATAGTTGCATATGTCTCCTGGATACTATATTGAAGTGCACAACTTTAGAAATTCAGTATTATTAATCCTGATTGTCCATAACACCAACAATTATAGTAATGAAGCCTGTGAAAATTAATTTTATGTGTCCACTTGGTTGGTTCATGGGATGTCTAAATATCTGGTTAAACATTATTTCTGGGTGTGTTTGTGGAGGTGTTCCTGGAAGAGATTAACACTTTTATTAGTAGACTGAATAAAGCAGGTGGCTCTCCCCCATGTATGTGGGCATGATACAATCTCTTGCTGCCTGAATAGAATGAAAAGGCAGAGGAAAGCTGAATTCATTCTCTGACTGCTCAGCTGGGAGGCTGATCTTCTGCCTCCAGTATCCCTGTTTCTCAGGCCTTTATACCTAGATTGAAATCTGACCTTTGTCTCTCCTGCCCTCAGGTCTTCCAAATATACCACCTGCTTTCCTGGGTTTCCAGCTTGCAGAGAGAAGTTGGTGAAACTTCTCAGCCTCCATAATCATATGAGCCATTAACTTATAATAAATATAAGCCATTATCTTATAATAAATAATAAATATCTTTTAACTATGTCTTAACTTAATAAATATCTTATAATAAATATCTTTTAACTATATCTTAACTTAAAAATATATTTAACTATATAGTTAAATACCTATTAACTATATCTAGCTATATCTATATCTACATCTATATCTACAACCTTTGGTTCTATTTCTCTGGAGGGCACTGCTTAATACAAAATGGCTTGTTTCCCTTTCCTGACTTATTTTCAAGATATTCCCTTTTCCTGCTTTGGGATTATATTCCAAGTAAACTACTTCACGCATATTTGTTTCAGAAGAGTAATTCAAACTTATGAAGTTGGACCCACACAATATAAAAATATTTAAAAAATCACACAATATAAAAATATAATTCCAAATGAATTAGAGATATAAATTTAAGATGTAAAACTATAAAACTCTCAGAAAAATCAGAGGTATAAATCTTCATTTTCTTGGATTAAACAACACAATCTTAGATATGATACAAAAAGCACAACTGACAAAAGAAAAAAAAAAAGATAAATCGGACCTAGCCAAGTTAAAATTCTTTACACTTCACAGGATACAATCAAGAAAGTGAAAAGGCAGCACACAGAATTAGAGAAAACATTTGCAAACTATGTATTTGATAAAGGACTTGTATCTTAAATGTATAAAAATTCTTACTATTTAATAGTGAAAAAAAAATAACCTAATATAAGAATGGGCAAATGAACTGAATAGATTCTATAAAAGTATATATACAAATGGCAAATAACAATAAAATATGTTCAACAAAATAAGTAATTAGGGAAATGTAAATCAAAACCACAGTGAAATACCATTTCACACCCATTAGAATGGTTATAATCAAAAGATAATAAATTTTGGTAAGAATATGGCAAAATTGGAACTTTTATTTATTGATAGTAGAAATGTCAAGTGGTTCAGCCACTTTGATAAACTGTCAGTCCTTCAATAGATTGAGTAGAAGTACCATGAAAACCAACAATTTCATTCATAGGTATATATCCAAGAGAAGTAAAACATTTTGCTATGCAAAACCTTTTACATGAATGTTTGTAGCAGCATAATTCATCTTAGCCAAAAAGTGGAAACAACTCAAAAGACCATCAACCAATGAATGGACAAATAAAGTGTGGTGTCCACAAAATAGAATAACTTCATCAATAAAAAGAATTTAGTAGTGACACATACCACCACATGGGTGAATCTGGAAAACATGCTAAGTGAAAGAAGCTTGTTGCAAAAGATCATCTATTGTATGATTTCATTTATATTAAATGTTCAGGATAGGCAGATCTCTATAGACTGAAAGTAGATTAGTGGTTGTCTAGGGCTTTAATAGAGTGACTGCTAATGAGTACAGGGTTTCATTTTCAGGTAATGAAAATATTGTAAATTTCATTGTCATGATTGATGGTTATACAATTCTGTGTAATTGCACACTTTAAAAGGATACATTTTATTGTAAGTGAATTTTTTCTCAATAAACATGTTAAAATCTGCAAATACTTATGAAAAAATCTAATTAAATATAAGCATGAAATTAATAATTAAAATAATTATCGTTATTGAGGGAAATTATAGAATACTTAAATAAATGGAGGGATATACCATTTGATGGGTTAGAAGACTAGATATTGTAAGAATATCAATTCTCTTTAAAATAATGTATAGATTTCACACTGTCCAAATCAAAATACCAGAAATTTTTTTTGGTAGAAACTAGTAAACTTATCCTCTAATCCATATGGAAAAGCAGAGAGCCACAAATAAGCAATGCAACTGAAGAAAAATGAAATAAATTTGGGAGTTACTATACAATCAGATATTGACTTTTAAATAGCTAGAACAATTAGAGCAGTAATATTATATAAGACTAGTGTCCAATGCAACAGAATAGAGTATCCAGAAACAAACAAGCAGACAAAAAAATCAATTCCTGATAGATTTCAAATCTAATTTCAAGGAAAAGGGTAGAAATTTGAGAAGAAAACACATAAAATCTATTATCTTAGAGTTGGCAGATATTTATTAAAGAGTACACAAAGTCACTAACACCAAGGAAAAATGATAAATCTAACTTAATATATTAAAATTAAGAAAATCTGTGTCAATATACAGCGTGTTGAGATTACAAAGGCATTCCTTAGAGGAGGAGAAGTTATTTATAATACAGGTATCTGACAAAAACAAGCAAACGCTTCAGTCTCAGACTAAATAATGTTAATAAGAAAAAAAAAACCCAAACAATGGAAAATTGAGCAAACAGACTTGAATAAACACTGCGTAAAAAGCATCCAAACCGGGCTTTCCTGGTGGCTCAGTGATTGAGAATCTGCCTGCCAATGCAGGGGACAAGGGTTCAAGCCCTGGTCTGGGAAGATCCCACATGCTGCAGAGCAACTAGGCCCGTGAGCCACAACTACTGAGCCTGCGCGTCTGGAGCCTATGCTCTGCAACAAGAGAGGCCACGATAGCGAGAGGCCTGTGCACCGCGATGAAGAGTGGCCCCCGCCTGCCACAACTAGAGAAAGCCCTCGCATAGAAACAAAGACCCAACACAGCCAAAAATAAATAAAAATAAATAAATTTGAAAAAAAAAGAAAGCATCCAAACCATGAAAGTTGCTCAGTTTTAAAAATCAAGAATGCAAATTAAAACTGCAATATGAATATTGCTATGATCCCAACACAATGGCTAAAATTAAAAACTATGGAAAATGCAAGTGTTACCAAAAAATGGGGAGTCCTTGGCCTTCTCCTATAGTGTTGGTGAGAAGGTAAACTGAAACAGCCATTTTGGAAAATAATTAGTTTCTACTAAGTCTGACCTTATGAATACCATATACTTGGCAATTCCATTCCTAGGAAAATATACAACAGATACATGTTCATAAAAGGTCATATACTTTAATGGAATAGCAGCCCTATTCTTATTAGCCCAAATCTAGAAATTACCCATATGATCCTCAAGAGGAGAATGAATACAGTAGTTGTGAAATATTTAGAGAATGGATTAGTATTATATACAATTAGCTTAATTAGATACAATTATCTACATTTATACACAACCACATGGATGACTCTCACAAACATAATGTTGAACGATGGTTGCCAGACACAAAAAGGGGCAAAACTAATCTCTGTTGTTAGACGTCTGTATAATGGTTGTCCTTGGAGGATGTTCCTGGAAGGGTGCACAGATGGAGCTTCTGGGGTCCTGCTAACGCACTGAGTCTAGATGTGGATGCGCATTACATAGGTGTGTTCACCACAGTGTGTGTGTAGTACAGGCCAACAACCCAAACACCAACTGAATCAATATATCAAATCATCAGATTTTGGCTCCAGGCATCTGAATTATTTTAAAACTCTCCCAGAATTCTGATGCAGAGAAAAGGTGACAATCGCTTTTCTATTCTGAGGTGGAGATTAATGAGAAAAACGCACTGTGTATTTGTATGTAGAATAGCCACTCTTTGAGAGTGCTGTTCATATGCTTTATATGCATGATTACATTTAGCACTATTTCAACTCAAAGACATATATTATATTTTCCCTTAAGTATGAGAAAACTGAAACACAGCTTGCAGGATTGCATCACATAATTGTCTCAAGGTTCAACAGCTGGTAATTGACAATATTAGATTTGAAATCTAATGCCATCTTATGCTAAGTTTTGTTTTCTCTTCATACCATAACTGCCTGCTAGCTTTATGCCTAAAACCAAAAGCAAATAAAGAAATAAAACTTGGAATTAAAAAAATTGTTTATGTTTCTCTTCAGGCATCAAATCTGAAAAAAATACTGGTCAGTGTCAAAGCAACTTTCTTTTAGATGTAAGAGTTGAAGAGTATGTTACAAACCCTTCAAAATGATGAAACGTTCTTTTCATCTTAATTCAGCCTGACTTTATTCGTTTGTGGTGCTGTAGGGGCCTCTTCTAATTTTTCATAACAATTGTGAAAGGAAACAAATATGACAAGTTTTTACAAAATATTGACTATAACAGGGAAGCTGGGACAATGTACTGAAGTAGCATTTTATCCTTTGCCTCTGCACACATCTTTACTTGTAAAATTGCTCTTTCAATTATAAATGCTAAACTTTGTTAAGTTACACTGGCAAGTTCTTTCTTTACAAATAGACATAGCTTAATAGATCATGGCTTAATTTCCTGATACTATTGTTTTTCCCTTTTGTATACTGCCGTACTTGTAGCAAAATATATAATTATTTTGAACATTCAGTCTTCATACATCACCCAAGAGTTTAGGAAAGTCAAAACTTATGGGGAGGGAACAACTAGAAAGTTCTGTATGGATTTACTGTTTGACCTTTATTTATTTCCACAAAACACACACACATGCACATACAGACCCACACACACACGGAAACATGGAAAGTAAGGCTATGTCCTTATGATTTAATTTTTCCTGTATATACCTCCCAATTATGTTAGATTATCACTTATCAGCATGAATTTTTAGATATAAAATATTCTAGGAGGGGAAATAATTATTTGGTTAGTGAATTAAACAGTTTGCATGAAAGATAACACATGTAAGCCCAGCATCTCAGATTCTGGGATCTGAATACCACCATAATTATTTTTAAGAAAAGTTATTTTGGTCTTCTAAAGAATTAAAATCCCAGATATATTTTCCTCCCTGTCAACAATAGGCATGAAATACTTCTACATGAATACAGAAAAGCACAGTTCTTATCTTTATAAATGAGCAAAAACTAACCCTTGAATGTTTCCCCAAACATTTTTCTTTTTGTTCTTTTTGTTTTTTACCCAAATAGTCATGTCCTATTTTTGACAAAATAATTATCCCATTATGTTCTCCCACTGACTGGTTAAAAGATAATATAGTCTGAGAACATTAAGATACAACTTTTTGCCTTCAGTCTTACTTAAAATTATCTCAAAGACCTGACTTTTTCTGTTAGTAAAACTGTTAGTGGCCTTGTAAGTTGTTTGAGCTGATTCATAACACAACTTTTAGTCCAAAGTACTAGAAATTAGATTTATTATTCACACATTTTATTTTATCCACATGTTATTAGAATTATTTTCATCTGTCTCATCTTCACCAACTCTTTCACATCCTCAAGTGGTACACAGATGATCTAGAATTTGTAATTTTATTCCAAGGAAAATATGGGCCAGCCTTTCTTTGAAAAGTAGTGTGATGACAAATATACACACTACACTGACACATACAAGGACATGTCACTTCAAATGTCCATTTACTTATCTGTACTCCATACCAAGTACCCATTCCCCTAAATATGAAGCAGAGGAATTAACTCTGTAAACTGAGTAAACTCTGTAAACTCAGTAAACTGAGTTAATTCCACTAATTGACTCAGTCTCTTTCAGATGGCTTGGTTTGTCAGATTTCCTTTAGCCATCTGTCACTTGCCAAGGGACCAGTTAGCATCACTGGCCTTGGGCATACTCCTAACTTCTGGTCTTGCTGACCTAGCTCTCATATCACTCAAATCCAGCCATGACCTCCCTAGTAAGCTCAGCAGTCAGCACCTTCAGCAACCTTTAGGACCGTTTAACAGTGTTGGGGGAAGGCAGCTCCTGGATATCTTCCTTTTTACATGGAACCCAAGGAAAATTCTTGGATGCCTAAATCAGGTACTCCTTCTGTCTTATTAGTCCAGGTTCCTTGCCAATTTGACTTCTCATAGCTGCTTTGGGTAAGGAGAAAATAGAAGCTGTATACATGTGAGTGGACGACAGGATCAAGGGAAGAGGGGACCCTCAGGTTCTCACCACCTCCACTTTTTGTTTTTCTTTCATCTTAACTCACCTACAACATCTAGGACCACAGCTTGAAGAGCTTTGTTTGCATGCCTGCATTTTTGGCCACTGTGATGATCTCCCTATTACTATGTTCTCTTTTGGTCTGGCATGTCCTAGCTTCCATATTTTCAAAGAGGCATTTTCTCTACCTCTTTCCCTGGTGTATAATGTGGAATGACTGCCTGGGTACCTGGCTCACAGCAAATAGAAATAAAGGCACAGTTCAGCACTTTCAAAAAGTTGCCTTCCAAACACAATTTTGGATTAATTTCATTTACACCATGGAGTGAGACTGAAATTCTCTCTTCCTACTACCAAACATGATTTGGGATATCAAAACAATAGTTCAGGATCCAATTTGAGAATTCAGATCTTATTCTCCAAAATTCTAGAACAGGGAGCATTCTTAGTAACAACTGTTTTGGTATCCTAAACTATGTTTGATGACGGGAGTGAAGTTCAGCCTCTCTAGGAGGTATTCACTTTCCATGCAGGCAATAACCATCTCTTTGTTTTTTGTTTTATTTTGTTCTTTTTGGTCTGTGAATCAGTACCACTAAGGCGAGGCTGATTTTTGCACTTTTTCCACCCAGTCATAATCCCATTCAAATGTAGGTGCAGAGCATTGATGAATCATGTTACCTGGAAACAAGAAAATGTCTGATCTAATTGAGTCAGAAAGCCATCTGGTTAAAGTAGAAAAAACCCAAGGATGGAACTAGAAAAAGCATTCTTTAGATCACTAGTATTTTATAGCACATCTAAATCAGAAAGGATTAACTGACAGCCTTTTGAAGTTACATTATTAATGTATCCTTTATTTATGTAATGCTGACTTTTTCCCCTTATTTTGGTCGTTAACATTTTATTGCCTTTTTTTAAAACATCTTTACTGGAGTATAATTGCTTTACATTGTTGTGTTATTTTCTGCTGTATAATAAAGTGAATCAGCTATACATATACATATATCCACATATCCCCTCCCTCTTGCATCCCCCTCTCTATCCCAGCCCTCGAGGTGAACACAAAACACCAAGCTGTGCTCCCTGTGCTATGCAGCTGCTTCCCACTAGCTATCTATTTTACATTTTGTAGTGTATATATATATGTCCATGCCACTCTCTCACATCATCCCAGCTTCCCCTTCCCCTTTCCCATGTCCTCAAGTCCATTCTCTATGTCTGTGTCTTTATTCCTGTGTTGCCCCTAGGTTCTTCAGAAACTTTTTGGTTTTTTTCAGATTCCATATATATTTGTTAGCATACGGTATATGTTGTTCTCTTTCTGACTTACTTCACTCTGTATGACAGTGTCTAGGTCCATGCACCTCACTACAAAAAACTTAATTTCATTTCTTTTTATGGCTGAGTAATAATCCATTGTATATATGTGCCAAATCTTCTTTATCCATTCATCTGTTGATGGACACTTAGGTTGCTTCCATGTCCTGGCTATTGTAAATAGAGCTGCAAGGAACATTGTGGTACATGACTCTTTTTGAATTATGGTTTTCTCAGGGTATATGCCCTGTAGTGGGATTGCTGGGTCATATGGTAGTTCTACTTTTAGTTTTTTAAGGAACTTCCATACAGTTCTCCATAGTGGCTTTATCATTTTACATTCCCACCAATAGTGCAAGAGGGTTCCCTTTTCTCCACACCCTCTATAGCATTTATTGTTTGTAGATTTTTTGATGATGGCCATTCTGACCAGTGAAGGGTGATACCTCATTGTAGTTTTGATTTACATTTCTCTAATGATTAGTGATGTTGAGAATCCTTTCATGTGTTTTTGACAATCTGTATATCTTCTTTGGAGAAATGTCTATTTAGGTTTTCTGTCCATTATTGGATTGGGTTGTTTGTTTTTATGATATTGAGCCACATGAGCTCTTTGTATATTTTGGAGATTAATCCTTTGTCAGTTGATTCATTTGCAAATATTTTCTCCCATCCTGAGGGTTGTCTTTTCATCTTGTTTATGGTTTCCTTTGCTGTGCAAAAGCTTTGAAGTTTCATTAGGTCCCATTTGTTTATTTTGTTTTGATTTCCATTTCTCTAGGTGGTGAGTCAAAAGGATCTTGCTGTGATTTATGTCATACAGTGTTCTGCCTATGTTTTCCTCTAAGAGTTTTAAAGTGTCTGGCTTTTCATTTAGTTCTTGAATCCATTTTGAGTTTATTTTTGTGTGTGGTGTTAGAGAGTGTTCTAATTTCATTCTTTTATATGTAGTTGTCCAGTTTTCCCAGCACCACTTATTGAAGACACTGTTTTTTCTCCATTGTATATTCTTGCCTCCTTTATTAAAGACAAGGAGACCATATGTGCATGGGTTTACCTCTGGGGTTTCTATCCTGTTCCATTGGTCTATATTTCTGTTTTTGTGCCAGCACCATATTGTCTTGATTACTGTAGCTTTGTAGTATAGTCTGAAGTCAGGGAGCCTGATTCCTCCAGCTCCATTTTCCTTTCTAAGATTGCTTTGCCTATTAGGGATCTTTTGTGTTTACATACAAATTGTGGCATTTTTTGTTTTAGTGCTATGGAAAATGCCGTTTGTAGTTTGACAGGGATTGCATTGAATCTGTAGATTCCTATGTGTAGTTTAGTGATTTTCACAATGTTTATTCTTCCTATCCAAGAACACGGTATATCTCTCCATCTGCTGGTATCATCTGTAATTTGTTTCATCAGTGTCTTATAGTACTCTGCATACAGGTCTTTTGCCTCCTTATTCCTAGGTATTTTATTCTTTTTCTTGCAATGGTAAATCAGAGTGTTTCCTTAATTTCTCTTTCAGATTTTTCATCATTAGTGTATAGGAATGCAAGAGATTTCTCTGCATTAATTTACTATCCTGCTACTTTACCAAATTCATTGATTAGCTCTCATAGTTTTCTGGTAGCATCTTTAGGATTCTCTATGTATAGTATCAAGTCATCTGCAAACAGTGACAGTTTTACTTCTTTTCTGTTTTGGATTCCTTTTCTTCTTTTTCTTCTCTGATTGCTGTGGCTAAAACTTCTAAAACTATGTTGAATAATAGTGGTGAGTGTGGGCAACCTTGTCTTGTTTCTGATCTTAGTGGAAATGGTTTCAGTTTTTCACTATTGAGAACGATGTTGGCTGTGGGTTTGCCATATATGGCCTTTATTATGTTGAGGTAAGTTCTCTCTATGCCTAGTTTCTGGAGGGTTATTTTTCATAAATTGCTGTTGAATTTTGTCGAAAGATTTTTCTGCATCTATTGAGATGATCATTTGGTTTTTCTCTTTCAATTTGTTAATATGATCAATCACATTGATTGATTTGCATATACTGTATAATCCTTGCATTCTGGGGATAAACACCACTTGACCATGTTGTATGATCCCTTTTAATGTGCTGCTGCATTCTGTTTGCTAGTATTTTGTTGAGGATTTTTGCATCTATGTTCAACAATAATATTGGCTTGTAGTTTTCTTTTTTTGTGTGTGATATCTTTGTCTGGTTTTAGTATCAGGGTGATGGTGGTCTTGTAGAATGAGTTTGGCAGTGTTCCTCACTCTGCTATATTTTGGAAGAGTTTGAGAAATATAGGTGTTAGCTCTTCGCTAAATGTTTGATAGACTTCACCTGTGAAGCCATCTTGTCCTGGGCCTTTGTTTGCTGGAAGATTTTTTTATCACAGTTTTAATTTCAGTGCTTGTGATTGATCTGTTCATATTTTCTATTTCTTTCTGGTTCAGTCTCGGATAGTTGTACTTTTCTAAGAATATGTCCATTTCTTCCAGGTTGTGTATTTTATTGTCATATAGTTGCTTGTAGTAATCTCTCATGATCCTTTGTATTTCTGCAGTGTCAGTTGTTACTTCTCCTTTTTCATTTCTAATTTTATTGATTTGAGTCTTCTCACTTTTTTTCTTGATGAGTCTGGCTAATGATTTATCAATTTTGTTTATCTTCTCAAAGAACCATTTTTTAGTTTTATTAATCTTTGTTATCATTTCCTTCATTTCTTTTTCATTTATTCCTCATCTGGTCTTTATGATTTCTTTCCTTCTGCTAACTTTGGGGATTTTTGTTCTTCTTTCTCTAATTGCATTAAGTGTAAGGTGGAGTTGTTTATTTGAGTTGTTTCTTGTTTCTTGAGGTAAGTTTGTATTGCTATAATTAGAACTACTTTTGCTGCTTCCCATAGTTTTTGGGTCATCGTGTTTTCATTGTCATTTGTTTCTAGGTATTTTTTGATTTCCTCTTTGATTTCTTCAGTGATCTCTTGGTTATTTAGCAGTGTATTGTTTAGCCTCCATGTGTTTGTATTTTTTAGTCATTTTTTCCTGTAATTGATATCTAGTCTCATAGTGTTGTTGTTGGAAAAGATACTTGATACAATTTCATTTTTCTTAAATTTATCAAGGCTTGACTTGTGACCCAAAATATGATCCATCTTGGAGAATGTTTCATGAGCACTTGAGAAGAAAGTGTATTCTGTTGTTTTTGGATGGAATGTCCTATAAATATCATATCTATCTTTTTTAATGTATCATTTAAAGCTTTTGTTTCCTTTTTTATTTTCATTTTGGAAATAATAGTGAAAGTGGGGTTTAAAAGTCCCTTACTGTAACTTTGTTACTCTCTATTTCCTCTTTTATGGCCGTTAGCATTTGCCTTATATATTGAGGTGCTCCTATATTGGGTGCATAAATATTTACAATTGTTATATCTTTTTTTTGGATTGATCCCTTGATCATTATGTAGTGCCCTTCTTTGTGTCCTGTAATAGACTTTATTTTAAAGTCTATTTTGTGTGATATTAGAATTGCTACTCCAGCTTTCTTTTGATTTCCATTTGCAAAGAATTTATATTTCCATCCCGTCACTTTCAGTCTGTATGTGTCCTTAGGTCTGAAGTGGGTTTCTTGTAGACAGCATATATACGGGTCTTGTTTTTGTATACATTCAGCCAGTCTATGTCTTTTGGTTAGAGCATTTAATCCTCTTACCTTTAAGGTAATTATTGATGTGTCTGTTCCTATTACCATTTTCTTAATTATTTTGGGTTTGTTATTGTAGGTCTTTTCCTTCTTTTGTGTTTCTTGCCTAGAGAAGTTCCTTTAGCATTTGTTGTAAAGCTGGTTTGGTGGTGCTGAATTTTCTTACCTTTGCTTGTCTGTAAAGGTTTTAGTTTCTCCATCAAATCTGAATGAGCTCCTGGCTAAGTAGGGTAATCTTTGTTGTAAGTTTCTCCCTTTCATCACTGTAAATATGTCCTGGCACTCCCTTCTGGCTTGCAGAGTTTCTGCTGAAAGATCAGCTGTTAACCTTATGGGGATTCCCTTGTATGTTAATTGTTGCTTTTCCCTTGTTGCTTTTAATAATTTTTCTTTGTATTTAATTTTTGATAGTTTGATTAATATTTGTCTTGGTGTGTTCCTCCTTGGGTTTATCCTGTATGGGACTCTCTGCAGTTCCTGGACTTGATTGACTATTTCCTTACCCATATTAGGGAGGTTTCCAACTATAATCTCTTCAAATATTTTCTCAGTCCCTTTTTATTTTCTCTTCTTCTTCTGTGCCGCCTATAATTCAAATGTTGGTGCATTTAATGTTGTCCCAGTGGTCTCTGAGACTGTCCTCAATTCTTTTCATTCTTTTTTCTTTATTCGGCTCTGCGGTAATTATTTCCACCATTGTATCTTGCAGGTCATTTTTGCATTCTTCTGCCTCCTTTATTCTGTTAATGATTCTTTCTAGAGAATTTTTAAATTTATTTATTGCATTTTTCGTCATTGTTTGTTTGCGCTTTAGTTCTTCTACGTTCTTGTTAAACACTTTTTGTGTTTTTCCATTCTATTTCCAAGATTTTGGATCATCTTTACTATCATTACTCTGAATTATTTTTCAGGTAGAATGCCTATTTCCTCTTCATTTGTTAGGACTGGTGGGTTTTTACCTCACTCCTTCATCTGCAGCATATTTCTCTGTCTTCTCATGTTGTTTAACTTATTGTGTTTGGGGTCTCTTTTTCGCTTGTTGCAGGTTCATACTTTCCATTGATTTTGGTGTCTGTCCCCAGTGGGTGAGGTTCTTTCAGTGGCTTGTGTAGCCTTCTTGGTGGAGGGGACTGGTGCCTGTTTTCTGGTGAGTGGGGCTGCATCTTGTCTTTCTTGTGGGCAGGGCCACGTCTGGTGCTGTGTTTTGTGGTGTTTATGAACTCAGTATGATTTTAGGCAGCCTCTGTGTTAATTGGTGGGGTTGTGTTCCTGTCTCGCTAGTTGTTTGGCATGGGGCATACAGAACTAAAGTTTGCTGGCCGTTCGGTGGAGCTCGGTCTTAGCTTCGAGACAGAGATCTCTGGGAGAGCTTTTGCCAATTGATATTATATGGGGATGGGAGGTATCTGGTGGTCCCATGTCCTGAACTTATCTCTCCCACCTCAGAGGCTCAGGCTTGACATCAGGCTGGAGCCCCAAGACCCTGTCATCCATACAGCTCAGGAGAAAAGGGAGAAAAAAAGAAAAAAAAAGAATAATAAATAAAAAATATTATTAAAATAAAAAAAGAAAAATAAACAATAATAATAAAATAAGAAGAGAGCAACCAAAGCAATAAAGACATCCACCAATGATAATAAGCACTGAAAACTAAACTAAAAATAAAGATAAAAATCAGAAACAATTCAGTTGCAGACAGCAAACCGCAAGTCTACAGTTGCTCCCAAAGTCCACTGCCTCAATTTTGGGATGATTCATTTTCTGTTCAGGTATTCCACAGATTCAAAGTATTTCAAGTTGATTGTGACGATTTAATCCTCTGCTCCTGAGGCTGCACAGAGAAATTTCCCTTTTTCTTCTTTGTTCACACAGGTCCTGGGGTTCAGCTTTGGTTTTGGCCCCACCTCTGCATGTAGGTTACCCTCAGGCATCTGTTCCTCCCCAGACAGGATCAGGTTAAAGCAGTAGCTTGTTGGGGGGCTCTAGCTCACTCATGCCAGTGGGAGGGAGGGGAATGGTAGTAATAATTGGAATGTGGGGTGAGTCAGCGGTGGCAGAGGCCAGTGTGACATTGCACTAGCCTGAGATGCACCGTGTGTTCTCCCAGGGAATTTGTCTCTGGATCACGGGACCCAGGCAGTGGTGGGCTACACAGTCTCCCGGGAAGGGAGGTGTGGATAGTGACCTGTGCTTTCACATGGGATTCTTGGTGGCAGTGGTAGCAGCGTTAGCATTTCATGCTCATCTCTAGTGTCTGAGCTGATAGCTACGGTTCGTGTCCATCTCTGGAGCACATTTAGGCAGTGCACATTTAGGTCGTTTCACATTTGCCCATGTTCAGCTTTTTGCAGTTTGTTAAAAGTTCTTCCTGAATTCCCACCTATTTGCACAGCTATAGAAGTTGATTCCTTCTGTGGTCTCTGAGAGTTGTGTCGAGACTGCATTGGTCTCTCCTTGCAAGGACCTTTTTTTTTTTTTTTTCTTAAACCTTAAGCAATTTGAAATTGGCTCCTTGATGGCTTAAAGAAAACAATGATTATTTACATTACCTGAATTTTTCTTATTGTGAGGGTGGGAGCAATTTTCTTCATTCAAAGTAAAAGTAGAACCCCACTTAATTGAAATACAAACACTTTGTTACATAGATTAAGAAAGCCAAAGTTAATTCACAAGTAATATGTTTAGGATTGACTTTTACAAGCAAACCTTTGAAACAAAATTAAGATGAAAATGATACATTTTCCTCTGGCTCATTGAAAAGGAAAAGTGCCTGACAGAGTAAATGCATATAGATAATTGTCCTGTCAGTAGATGAGAAAAGAAAAAAAAAAAAGATCGCACTTTTAAAAACATAGCAAACTTGTTCACATCTTGGTACCATCCCATTTTCAACCAAGGGGTATAAATGTTGAATGTAAATGTAACTTCAATAGTAAGGAAACATATTATTAGGGAAAGTCTTGGATTAAGTATCCACTATTAAAATTGATTCTACACCTCTGGCCAGGACATTTTACTAAAAGTCTCCAGGTGACATCTCTATAATAGAAAAATGTCCAAACTATAACTTCACCTTCTACTTTCCTTAAAATAATCAAATATATTGTCAACATAGCTTTCTAAGATCTGAAGTCCCAGAAAAAGAAGAGATGCCAAGATATCAACTTAGGTATTAATGCAGTACTCCATTCTTACTTAACATTCTGGTGATTAGTTGCAGGTTATTTATCAACTTCTTAAAATATAACCTCTATAAAAAAGTGGGAAAGATTTGTCTGTTGTTACGACATGTGAAAAAGGCCTAAGACTTTTGGATGTTTGACCATATTTGGTAGACACATTTATGATGGTTTGAAATTTATATTAATGATATTCATTAATGGGAGATGGGAGACAAGGATGTACCTCTAAGATGTAGTGACTCATCTCCCAGATCACTTCGTCCATGTCAATTGAGAAAACATGTCATAAATATTGGATGTCACATAGAAAGACTACAGTTCAATACGGATCAGAAATTTAAAGTTTCAGCCCAGACTCTTCAAACATCACATATTGATTTGTAATAGACTTGCTTCTTCCAAGGACCTCTCTATAAAGAATGCTTCAGATAACTATACATAATGAAAAAATAAACTTAAAGATCTTCAAATGTTGGTGACTTGAAAAGATCCTAAAACTTCGTGGGCTTGAATAACTGTAGGCTTCATTCATATAGTTAGTTGTACGGAAGTTATACAACAAGAAATAGAAAACAAGCAAAAGTGAGTATGGATATTTATTTATTTTTGATGCTTTTTTTCCTTTTTCTAACTGTTGGCTAAGCTTCCACCTAATACTGCTGAACTTGGGAGAACAATTATTTATTTCATAATTCACAAAAATTAAGGACAGATATACTGAAATCTGGTTTCAGTCACTTTCTGAGAAATACCATGCCACAATGTAAGATGAGCTCAGTTACAAGGGTCAGATTTGTTGATTGTAAACAGAATGTTTACATTTCTATATAAATATATCTCATGGTCCCACGCAAGGATGGTGACATTTACAAATACTATTTATAGCCCTTCCTAGATCCCAATTTAATCTGAAATTGAAATTCAATTTTATTATATTTTACTGTAAGAAAGACAATATAAGTAGCATACGGATGAATACAAATCACATTAAGAAGAAAATTATCTCTGAAACAAGAAAAAGATCTTTCCTCCCTATTCTTAGAGAATTTACTTTAGAAAACTTGTAATTGTGATCTCTTTCTCTGCCCCTTTGAGATGTATATGCATTTTTTTAAAGCTAAATAACCTATTGACGGTTTTATAACCCTAGAATGTTTTATTCAAGGACCTGGAAGCCATCTCTTTGAAATGAGAGGAAGATAGCATCCCTATGTATTAGTTTCCATAGGAGGGTAGAAGTCCAATCTCTGGGTGCCTGACTCCAAGATGCAAGCCTACATATTTTCACAAATAGATTGAAAGTTTATGTTTTCCTTTGGATAAAGGTAATTAGCAAATACAAATGACCATCTAATTACCAGGTGAGTTTAGGATGAACTATGTGTGACAAATGATGCTGTCAAGTCCTCGCTTACTTGCAGACTAATTATCATTTATTTTGAGAACATGTACTGGGTTGCGCTGGCTGGCTACATAAAAGAGTAAGATTTCCCCCTGTCTTTGTGGTCTTTAGCGAAGGGCCTGTGATGTGCATCACATTCTGGTTTAATGCTTATTCAATAATGAAAATCTTTAAGTCCTCTTCTACTTCTGTGGAGAGATTTTCTGAGTTGGCAGGAGATTTTGTTTTTAATTATATTTCCCCAACCATAATGACCCCTTAGTAAAGAATAGTTGTAAATAAAAAGGAAAAATATTAAGGACTGTGTTTCCTTCCCCTGTCCCTTCCTCAAATTTTGTTATTTTTTGATGGTATACCTGTTTTTTAAATTATAAAATTGACTATTTTAAAGAGTATGTGATGACTCCTCCCTAGGAATGATGAGGAATTTATGGCATTTCTGCTCCTTCCAAATCATACCTCCAAACCCTGTATAATTCATTATATTTGGCTATTTTGATTTTTATCTTTAAACTTTAGATTTTAATTTAGAATTTAATTTATAATTAAATAATCACTAAATCTTTGTCTCTTCACTCTGTGAGATGAGAGATCTGGTGGTATTGCACTGCCTTCTACAATGAATTCCCAACATCCTCACCTTCTTTTCTGTCCAATAATGCTTTTAATATCATCATCATACTGTTACTTAACTATGAACAAATCACCAGACCTCTCGCTATTGGTTCATTTTGAAAAATGTAAAGGCAGGCAGTACATCTATGTTCCAATGAGAATGTAATCCTAATACTGCCTATGAGCATATGTTTCTCTGTGCCAAACATTATGTATTGTACTCTGCGTGGTTCTCGCACCTAATTTTCATGACAGCTCCCAAGAAATTCATTATAGCTGATTAAGTTTACATATTTCCCATGTTTATTTGTCCCTCACTTCCTCTGGGCCATCAGATATTTGCTCAAATAAAAGCTAAGCCACTGTCTAATCTACAGTCCGAACACTGACAACAATCTCGGCCTCCCGTAAATTGAACTCTGGCCTGGCCTCCACTGTGCTCATGTGAGAGGGAAACCAGTCAGCTCCATTACTCAGGCCCCTCCTGACCAGGCTCCAGTAGACTCTGGCCACCTCCACCTCATCTGGACTAAGATGATATTCAATGGATACTGCCAGCCTTCTTCAGGTGCTGCCCAGAAGAGCCAGGTGATAGTTCAGAAATATGGAGACATAAATATTTTATGGAAAATATTTTGACAAGAGACAAGAGAAGAGATAGAGCTGACTCGTCCAGTTTCCTTCATCCTTTTCCTTAAAAACTATTCCAAAGCATGCAGTTCCATGCAATTTACTGCAAGTTATTTCACAATGATTAGCAAGGTAAGTAAATGAACAAAATGGATGACTAGTTAAATTTGAATTTCAGATAAACAGTGGATGATTTTTTAAAATAAATTTATTATCTATCTATCTACCTATGTATCTATCTATTCATTTATTTAATTATCTTACTTTTTTAGTGGTTGTCCTAGCATTCGCAGTATACGTTTACAACTAATCCAAGTCCAATTTTACATAACACTTTACAACTTCATAGATAGTGCAAGTACGGTATAATAATAAAATATTCCTAATTCTTTTCTCCTGTCTCTTGTATCATTGCCATCATTTCATTTATGCATAATCATACATAAATATATATGTACACACATATATACACATCCCCAAATGCATAATTAAATACACTGTTGCTATTATTATTTTGAACTGTTATCTGCTAATTCAGAATAAACAAATAATTTTTTTTTCACTTTTTCCTTCTCCAAATCTCTTCCTTTTTTATGTAGGACTGTATTTGTGATGCATGCTATTTTCCTTCTCTTAAGAATGTCGTTAACATTTCTTTCAAGGCAGGTATAGTGGCATCAAATTCTCTTAATTTTTTTTTTTTTTTTTTTTTGCGGTACATGGGCCTCTCACTGTTGCGGCCTCTCCCACTGTGGAGCACAGGCTCCGGACACGCAGGCTCAGTGGCCATGGCTTACGGGCCCAGCCGCTCCACGGCATGTGGAATCCTCCTGGACTGGGGCACGAACCTGTGTCCGTTGCATCGGCAGGCAGACTCTCAACCACTGCGCCACCAGGGAAGCCCTCTCCATCAGTTTTGAGGTATAATTTCACAGGATACAGACTTCTAGCTTCATGATGTTTTTTCTTTCAACACTTTAAATGTTTCACCTCACTCTGTGTTTGTCTGCCTAGTTTCTGAGGAGAAAGCTGAAATTCTTATCTTTGATATTCTACAGGCAAGTGCTTTTTCCTTTGGCAAGGTTTTGTTGTTGTTGTTATTTTTGATTTCCTGCAGTTTGAATGTGATGGCCTAGGTGTATATATACTTTTTATATTTATCCTGCCTGGTGTTCCCTGCGCTTCTGTACCTGTAGTTTGGTGTCTGACATTAATTTGATAAGTTCTCAGTCACTTTTGATTCAAATATTGTTTCTGCTAGTTTCTCTTTTTCTTCTCCCTTTGGTATTCCCATTATGCATATGTTCTACCTTTTGAAGTTTTCTGCAGTCCTTGGATATTCTGTTCTGTTTTTTTCAATCTTTCTTCTCTTTGCTTTTGGAAGTTTCTATTAACATGTCTTGAGGCTCAGAGACTCTTTCCTCTGCTGTAGAAAACCCATTACATGCATTCTTTATTTGTGTTACAGTGTTTTTCAGCTCTAGCATTTCTTTTTGATTTTTCCTTAGAAGTTCCATCTTTCTGCTTACAATACTCATCTGTTCTTGCATACTGTATACTTTTTCCATTACAGTCCTTAACATATAGATTATGGTTGTTTTAAATTCCTGGTCTGATATTTCCAGCAACTCTATTGAATGGCACTGAGTAGCAGTCTAAGTCTGGTGCTAATGCTTGCTCTGTATCATCATATTGTGTTTTTGCCTTTTAGTATGCATTGTTATGTTTTGTTGAAAGCTAGACATGATGTGCTAGGTAAAATGGTGCTGGTAAATAGGCCTTTAGTAATGTGTCAGGCCTTTAGTAAGGTGTGGGGAAAGGGCAAGCATTCTACAATCATATGATTAGGTCTCATTCTTTTAGTGAGCTTGTGCCTCTAGACTGTAACCTTCACATGCACTTCTCAGTACCCTTACCTATCCTTAGGTACTTTCCCCTCAAAATCATTTTCTCTCAGAATGTAAATTTCTGTGCTACTGGTAGGAAATATACTATCACTCTGACTTCAAAATTTTAATCTTTTTAGATTAAAATTGTGACACCTTTAGTGTCTGGAGAATGTCTAATTAAAAATCATTAGTTAGGGCTTCCCTGGTGGCGCAGTGGTTGAGTCCGCCTGCCGATGCAGGGGACACAGGTTCATGCCCGGGTCCAGGAAGATCCCATATGCCACAGAGCGGCTGGGCCCGTGAGCCACGGCCGATGAGCCTGCGCATCTGGAGCCTGTGCTCCACAGCGGGAGAGGCCACAACAGTGAGAGACCTGCGTACCCCAGCCAAAAAAAATCTTTAGTTAAATCACTCATTCCATGATTCAGAAGTCCACAAATATGTACTTACCATTCCTAGCACTGTGATTGATAAACAAGCTTCTGCTTTCCTTTTCTTGTATGAAAGGAAGAATATGACAGCTGTATCTGAATGTATGCCATTTGTTTGAAGGACTCCCAGATGGGATTTTTTTCAAACAAACATAAATGGCGTAAGTGTGTTGTTAAAAGTTTTAAGATTGCATTACATTGAACGTAAATACTGTCTACATATTTATAGCTCATTACCCTTGGGTATCCTGGATCCAGCACATTTTAGGAGAGTTTCAGCTGACATAGCATATTAGCTGCGCATCTGAATTCAGCTTCTGTTCATTTGCCAATGGATTCTTGGCTTTTTTCTTTTAAAAAACACTTAAATTTCCACATTTTGTGATGTAACAATGTTTGACTGTTACAAAAGTCCTTTAATTAATATTAACTTTCCTATTGCCACCTATATTTTGAGGAAAAAAACAAGCAAGTCCAAAGAAATCTAGCACTGCAGTTCTCTGTTTAATTCAAACTGTGGTATGCCTCTTTGCCTGGAGAGCATTTTTCTGTTTCTACTTTTCCCAACTTGGCCTCATTTCCTCCATTAAATTTTTTACCTCAGTGCTGCTGCCACATCCACTTCAAAAGATAATTCCCTGGAGGACCAAGGAGACTGCCTGCCTCTCTAAAAGACAATACCTTGCTTAGAAATCCGGTCAGATGCTTCAGCTCAGCACAATTGATTGAAAAACTGCGACCTATAGTATGGTTCAAATGAAGTTCTGTGAGCTTAAGCACGGTACTTGTTGTCACAAATCAAGCCAATCATAATTACTAAATACATTTCTGGAATTAGTCCTTAGGCTCATTTCCTTTGAGTTTTTCTAGTGAGTAGTAGCCAGAATTACATTAGTGTAATCCACTGAGCAGAAGTGTTCCTGTTGCAAACAGACTAAGATTTTACATTCCTAGAATAAAAATTGAAAAACAGGGAGTAGAGAAAATAAATAAAAAAAAAATTCCAAAGGTTTAATAACTAATAAGATTTTTTAAAAATCTAAATGGAATGGGATTCACATGTGCATTAAAACAGGAGAAAGATTTCTGTCATCAAAATTTGGGGGGCGATATCACCAAATAATTGATTAGTTGAATTATTTTGTACAATAAAGGACAAATTTAAGGGGATCCAGAAACATACTTTCCTTTTCTAATTAAAGGACTGTTCCTAACTAAATCTAAAGTTTTGTGTTCACAGACTATTTGAGCAGACAATACAGAGAGTTCCCATGTACCACCCTGGGCACAGACAGTTTCAGCTATTACTAACATCTTGCATTGCTGTGGTATATTTGTTAACAATTAATAAACTAATATTGATATATTATTGTTAACTAAAGTTCACAGATTACATAAAGTCCACTTTTTGTGTTTTACAGCTATGAATACTGACAAATGTATAACATCGTGCATCTATTGTTACAGTATCATAGAGAATAGTTTATGCTTTCCTATTTGTATGTTTAGGCAGTTTGTGTCTTTGAAGGAATCCGTGCATTTCATCAAAATTATCAAATTTGTAGCCACAGAGCTTTTCATAATATTCTCCTAGTATTGACAACCTCTTTCATTTCTGGAATTAGTAATTTATGTTTTCTTTTTTTCTTGGTTATCCTAGCTATAGATTTGTAAATGTTATTGATCTTTGCAGAGAACTAGCTTTTGGTTTTATTGATTTTTCTCAATTATATGTTTTCCATTATATTGATTTATGCTCTTATTTTTAATATTTAATTTCTTCTACTGGCTTTACTTTTATATTGTTTCATTCTATAGTTTCCTAAGGTGGAAGCACATACCAATATTATTTATTTTAGTTTTCCTTTTTCAGTGGCCCTGAGTCCTGGGGATGTGCCCTACAGAAGTGTTTCTTTGACTATTTTTCCCATATAAGGGGCAGAAGTCAAGAGGGGACAGGAGTTGTTAAATTGAATCTCCTTTGGTCTGATAAGGCTCTGATAAAGTTGTTTCCCTTCAAGGGCAGACCATTGCTGAAATGAAGAACACTCTGGGAATATTTCAAACTGATTACTTTTCCCCTCCTTTCTGTGAAAACCAAGGGGATTTTCTGCCTTCTTCACTGTCAGGACTCAGTGGGGCTCCTGTAGGTAAAACCCATAATCATATGGGGACTTAGTAGGACAGAGACCACAGGAGTTCTTAACTCTCAAATTAGTCCACTCTCAGCCTCCAGCAATTCATCAAAATTACCTTTAAGTATTTGTACCAGTTACTTGCTCTAGAAGTTTCTGCTGCCAGTAAGCTGATCTTAGCTGTGATTCTTGGTATTTATCTCCCTCTCTGAATTACAGGTGGCAGCTTGCCCTCTTACCTCAGTTCTCTGTTGATCTGAGAAAATTCATCGATTTTCAGTTTATTCATCTTGTTTTCTTTTGAGAATGGAAGTAATGCCTTTTAAGCTTTTTTCATTTAAAAGCTGACACCAAAAGCCCCCAAACATATCTTTTTCAAGGAGTTTCCCACATCCAAGAAAACTTAAACTTAAAATCATGTCTCAGAGGGGACTTTTTTGTCCTGACGGTAACATTTTCACAGATTCTGGGTTCAGGACAAGAACATCTTTTGGGGGTCATTACTCAGCCTACCATTTCAAATAAAATACATGTTTCTTGTGGCTATTAATGACTTTTACATTTGTGGCAACTTTATTTCACTTATTTCTGTCGAGACTTTGAAAATTACGTAGCTTGTGCTTATATATACACCTTGCTCAACAGTTATGAAAGGTAAAGTAGTTAATAAAGAATTCCAAATTAAATCTGGGCATACTATTTTGTACATGCTGTTGTTTTGACTTATGCACTTGAGTTCTAAAATCATTAACTTTGTTGAGAAAGTGGAAACACATCTAGGTGAATGTTAAATCATTGAAGACCATCATCAAAACCATTGGCATAGAAAACTAGAAATTTTTTATTGACATTACTGTAGTTTCTGTGAGACTGCTAAATCAGTTACAATACTATGGTGAGTGTTGTGGGAAATGAAACCTGATATAACTTTCTTACACTTGCTGAAATCAAATTTTTATGGAATGTATTTTTATGTGAACTGTGACCAATTTTACAAGATGTTATTCTTTAAATTATTTGTAAATGGTTCTTCAGCTATATCAACATATTGCTTCACATATTGCAGACTTTTCCTGTAATTTGTAATTTGCCTCTTAATTTTGTTTATTTTTATGATGTAGATGTCATTCGTTTTTATTTGGTCAAACTCAACCTTTTCTTTCTTACATTTTACACGTCAATATTGAAAGAATTCTTTCCTCTAAATGTATGCTAATATTCACTTGTGTTTTTCCTTTTTGTAAGATTTTATTTCTTTTATAAATCTTGTTAGATTTTAAAATTAAATGCAGTTATTTTCCTGGTGTTTGATATAAGAAAGAGTTTTATTTATTTATGGTTCCCACATGTTTAAATAATTATCTCAGCATAATTTAATGAATAACGTCATTTTGCTGGTACTATATTAAACTCAAGCCTCTATTTAAGTATATTTATATACATTTTTTTCTTAATGTACTGAAAACAAGTCTAAAGCCAGCCTATTTTTCTTTTTTTTTTTTTTGTATGGGTAAGTTCATCTTTTATCTTGTCTGGATGCTCAAAATTTTTGTATGTTTTTGAAGTTCAAGTATTTACCACAGTATTTATAAGAAAGTCATTTACATTAATAGTACCTGGGTCTTAGTATGCCTTTTAAAATAGAGCCACAAATTTCTAGTATACCCCTCATGTGAAGTACTGACTGTAAATTTTTCTTATATTAAATACTGAGTCCTTTGTTTATACTACATAAGTAGATACTCAAGAATTTGTATTTTTTCTTGAAAAATGTTTCTGTTTTCACAGGCAAATAAACATTAGCCATGTAAGTAAGGGAAGGATATATTCTCCAGACAATGGGAATAGCAAATATAAATAGCAATAAAAGAGGCCTTTTAGAAACACAGGCAGTCCAATTTCCAAAATTGAAGGTGAGTGTGAAGAGGCATAACAGCAGAGACAAAAGAGATTGGATTATATTTATCACAAAGGATGGTATACCCTAAGAAAAAGTATTTCTTTATTTTATATTATTTTTATTTTTATTGAAATATATTTAAGAGATAACATTGTGTAAATTTAATGTTTACAACATTAATTTGATATATTTATATATTGTACAGTATGATTGCCATGGTAGTGATAATTATCACCTTTATCACAATACATAATTATCATTTCTATTTAGTTGGAATTAATACATTCTAGTTTCTTAGCAAGTTTGATGATTATAATAAAATATTGTTTTCTATGTTCATTATACTGTGCATTAGATCTCTCTTTATATATATTATAATTTCTTTATGCATTCATCAGTTCAAGGATACTTAGATTGTTTCCATATCTTGACTATTATAAATAATGCTGCAATAAACATAGGAGTGAAGATATTTTTTTTGGAGTACTGATTTCATTTCCTTTTATATATACCCAGAAGAGGGATTACTGAATCTTTGATAGTTCTATTTTTAATTTTTTGAGCAACCCCCATACTCTTTCCCAGAATGGCTACACAAGTTTACAAACCCACCAGTAGTTTAGAAGGGTTCCCTTTTCTCCACACCCTCATCAGCACCGCTATCTTTAGTCTTTTTGGTAATAGCCACGTTGAGAGGTGTGAGGTGATCTCTCACTGTGGTTTTGATTTTCATTTCCCTGATGACTAGTCTTGTTGAGTACATTTCAATGTACCTGTTGGGTACTGCTAGGTTGCCGTGCTGTGGCCACTGGAGCAGGCTCATGAGAGCCAGCTGTGTGTGCCACATCCCATGTCCACATTCTACAACATCAGGGCGGTAACTTGAAATCAATCACGGTGCAAGAAATTGACAAACGCTAAAAACCATGGCTTTTTTTTTTTGAGAGTCATTTTACCAGAATATTACTTCTCTCTTCTTCCTATACTGTATGCAAAGATTTTATGGTTCCTTGCTGTTCATAGGCAACCTCTCATCCTAGGATCTTTGCATTTGCTATTCCTCTTCCTGGAATGCTCTTTCCCAGAATTTCACAAAGTTCATCTTCATACCTTAAGTTCCTATCTACAGGTCACTACCTCAGTCAGGTCTTCCCTACTTATAATTGCAATGCTCTTGTGCCCTCACCACACCATCAAACGCACAAACATAATCCATATCCCATTATCCTACTTTTTCTTTCAATATCTCTGTAGTACTTAGGATGCTCTAATGCTATAATTTTTTAATTAGTTCTGCTTATTGGTTGCTCTGATCCACCATATGCATATTTCCACTGTTTTGAAAAATGCTGAATGCACAATTCCCAGAAGAGTACCACTCAATAATTGCTTGTAGAAAGAACAAAGTAATCATATGATTGACATATTTATGTATGTTTAAGAAGCTTTTTGATGATTTATTTTTTTATTGTTTACTATTCCTTAAGAATGTGAAGATCCTATTGTACTTTTCTCTATTTTTTTTATCTCTTTGCAATAAAATTAGAAAGATTTTAAAATCAGTAAGATAGTTTTTGAAACATGTAAAATATTGAATAGACCAAAGTCTGTATTTTTCATTTAAGTTTTAATATAATAACTCCAAATAAATTTATTTCACTCAGACAAATCTAGAAAAATAGCCCCATTCTCATTAACGAGGCTTTATGCAGTTTTATCAACAGCACATGGAACGGAACCAGTGTGCTGTGACTGTGTGCTCATTGGAGCACTTCTGTGAGAAGTGTCTGATGTTAGCAGAGATCATTTGGCAATACTATCCAAATACTTACCACATAAATTTATAGGAGATGGTTATTATCAGGAATCCATATAAAAGAATTTTCTTGAAGAACCATATCACACAACATATATTTAAAATGTGTGTCTTTACTTGCATCCATTTCACTGAACTGTAGCATGATTTTTTTTATTCCCATGACCAGGAATTATAAACCAAAATGTACTTGATGGCAATCTTCGGTTTGCTTCAGTAACAATGAATTGAATCAGTGCCATTCGGTATTTGAATAAACTTTTGATATTGCTACATAAGAGGGGAAAGGTCTGTGCATAACTGGATTATCTTCCAAAATCTGGCATGGTTAACATAAATAAACAGAAAAAGGACTAAATATGAAAGCAGTATATATACAAAGCCAATATGAGCAAGGGAAAGGAAAATGGCATTATGGAGAAAAAGGTCAATCTGATTCCATATTAAACTATCTCTCCAAAGAGTCAATTGGATTCCATTTTAATCTAAACTTTACGTCATCCACAAGTAGAAATGAGTCGAACTACCTTAACATGTAAAGTTTACCTCGGAGCATTCTATTAATAAAACACCTAACTTTTAAAAATATTATCTTCAATCTCTCAACTTTAGATTCCATTTATGCAGTTTAATGTGGCACAAAACTACCACAGATTTCGTAAACACACATGCACGCATGCGTGTACACACACATCTGGTTTTATAGATTTTGAGTGACTCTTGGGTGATAAGCAGTAAGAAAACAGAAACCCGAGTGCTACAACCACATTTAGCTGAATTCTGCTAACAACTTGAAAACCCTGGAAGAAGATTCATCCCCAGAATATGAGAAAGGAACAGTCTTGCTGGCATCTTGATTTCAGCTTTGTGAAAAATTTGTCAGAATTCTGACCTATAGAACTGTGAGATAATAAATAAAATTGTGGCAACATAGTAATGGTAGAGAGCTAATAGAGAAGCAATGATTCTGTCTTCAGGGAAAGAAACATTGTTCATTCACTGTTCCAATTAAGACTCATTAAACTAGGTACTCTTCCATGGGCTAAAGATATATTGGTGAACAGGACAAAGTCTCCACCCTCTTGGAACTTATATCTATTTAACTTCCCATTTTGTTAACTGGATCAACCTTTTTATCATGAACTATTGGGGTGACAACAAACAAGAAATCCATTAGAGTGTGTATGGAGAATTAAGATTACCATAATTATGAGTCACCATCTCCTACTACCCTCAATTTAGGATTCATGTATTCCTTCCTCTTTAATTGTTGACCAAGCTAAAGGCTATGGGATTTAAAACATGTAATTAAATTTCAAAATTATCCTTGTAATCCCAGGACCTGTTTTATTTTTGATGCTTTTTACTTGACATAACTGGTTAGACAGCCTGGTTTGGCTACATAACCAGAGAGACATAAAACAAGATCATCACCCAAATCTTGGTGGTTCAACCTGGAGACTGAACTTTCCTTGTCTTTGTGCATCTAAGAAGGACCTTGACGAGTTTGCTCCTGAGTATCTCTCAGACCTGCAATGCTTCCTGTACTCTTGTTTTCTTGATGCACCATTATTTTATCTTTAAATGAAAGCCTTATGTGACTATGCTCTGTGAGGTCTTTTGAGTCCTTTAAAAATATCCAAACTTGAGAACACTCTCCTCTATCTTATGTGAAACACATTCAATTTTTCACAATTAAGTATGATGATATTAGTTGTCCTTACTTTTATTTTCAAGGATGCTCTTTACCAGTTTGAAGACTTTTCTTTATATTCCTATTTCATGTTCAATTTTTTAAAAAATGTTATCTTTTGAGATGACCACACAGTTTTTCTCCTTTACTCTATTAAAATGGTGGACTGCATTTTTTGATGTTTCAAGTATAAACTAACCTTGCTTTATTAGGATAGACTCTTCTTGGTCATTGTATAGTATTATTTGTATTTTTATAGTGCTTAATTCAATTTGCTAATATTTTGTTAAGGATATTTGCATTTACACTCATGAATGATATTGTCTTGTGGGTTTTGCTTTATTGTTGGCTTGCTTGCCTTCTTGCTTGCTTGTGTTTAATATCTTTTGTTTTTATGGTTATGCTGACATTATAAAACAATATAGAAAGTGTTCCTCCCTTTTCTATTTTCTGAAAGTCTTTGTGGAAGACTATTGCCATTTCTTCCTTTAATGTTCCATAGAATTCAGTACTGAAGCCATCTGAGCTTGGTGCTGTGGTGAAGAAAATTTGTTGATAATTAATTCAGTGTTTTTAATAGATTTAGGGCTACTCACATTTTATTTCCACCATCGTGTGTTATTTGAGGTAAGTTTAATTTTTTCAATTAATATGTATATTTAATATCAAACAAGTTATCTAATGTTTTGGCATAAGTTTACTCCTAATATTCTCTTATTATCTGCTTAATGTCTATATGATCTGTAGTAATAAGACCTCTTTTAGTCCTAGTATTGGTAATCTGTGTCTTCTTTTTTCTTGATCAGTCTATTCAAGGTTTATCAATTTTGTCAATCTCTAAAAATCAACTTTTAGCGTTATTAATTTTTAATTGGTATTTATTTTTTTATTTCATCAGTTTTTGCTCTTTATTATCTACTTTCTTATATTCATCTTGAGGGTATTTTGTTCTTACTTTCCTAGCTCCTTGACTGTTTTGGATCTCTGGGATTTTGGACATTTCTTCTTTACCCATATAGACACTTCAAACTACAAATTTCATATTAAATACTGCTTTAGCTGAATATCACAATATTTGTTATGCTGACTTTATTGTCATTCAATTCATAATTCTTTCAAATATTACCTTGTGATTTCTCCCTTAACATGTATTTTTAGAAGTACTTGTTTTTAGAATATATTTAAAGTTTTCCTAGGTATCATATTTATTTGAAAATAAATATAATTTTGGTTAGAGTATGATGTAATTCCTTTTTAACTTTATTGACACTTATTTTTTGTCATGGTGGAATCTATCTTAATAAATGTACCATGTACACTTGAAAATAATGTGCATTCTACATTATTCGATGTAGTATTCTGTAAATACCAATTACGTCAAGGTGGTTGATAACGTTATTTGTGTCTTCTGTGATTTCACTGATTCTTTGACTACTGGTTCTCATAATGGCTTAGAGTGGTGTTAAAAATCTCTAATTGGTGGAATTTTAGAATTTCTCCCTTTAATTTTGTTAAATATTATTTAGAAGTCTTGTTATTAAACTCATACACAATGGTTTTTATATCATCCTGAGTAGTTCACCCCAGTGACTTTTTATCTCTGGTAATAACTTGCTTGGAAGCCTGTTTTATCTGATATTAGCATAGCCACTCCAGCCTTATTGTGTTTACAGATTTTATATTATATCTTTGTGGCAGACAGACCATGTAAGTTCCTTCCCTTAGATATAGGCAGAGCCTTTCCCTTGCTTCTTACCAAGAGAATGCAGCATAGGTAATGGGGTGCATATGACTGTATGCACTTGATTTATTGTGTTGCACCCACCTTGCGTCTCTCTCTTTTCCTACTTTCTGGATTTGAAGAAGAAAACTTCACTGAACCCTATAACTGTAAGAAAAGAATGGTACCAACAACTGTGTTATTGCGGAAGACTTTTATTCCTAGTTAAGCTTCCACTAGAGGGCCTATTCCTGTGAACCCAACTTTGTGAGACACAAAACAGAAAACACAGCTAAGCTGTGCCTGAACTTTTGGCCCATGAAACTGTGAGATGATAAATGTGTGGCAATACAATGCTATGTTTGTAGGAATTTATTACACAGCAATGGAAAATGAATGCAGCATTAATCCATGATTTATGTTCAACCTATCTGTGTCTTTATACTTTCTTTGTGTCTCTGTAGACAGCAGAAGTTGGAGTTTGCTTTGTTATCCATCACAAAGCATTCTTCCAGATGGTGACTCTGGGACCCACACTCCTTCTATGTTGTGGTACAGTCATTTCAAAACATGGGTTATAGGATTTCAGTGGCAAGAGAGAGGGATGGAAGAGGGATGCCTTTTAACTGCTTCTGCTTTGAAGTGACATGTTGCAAATGTGTATAGTTCATTAGCCAGAAATAGTTGCATGGCCCCAACCTGTCCCCAACAGAGGCTGGAATTGCAGGGGAACACAGAGAACATATAAAAAGCTGTATCTGTGCCAAAGTACTTAACAATGAACCACTGGAATTAATATTTGGATTATCAGTTTCACAATTTTGGGGTGTTTTTGGAAGTTCTAGTGAATATAATCAAGCAATGGAGAAAAAACTATAATTATTGGAAATACAGGAATAAAATAACCCTAAAGTATTAGAAAATGAGAGGTTTGTATTATAGGAAAACAGAAGCAAATCAGTCAGTTCACAGTGATTATTTGCTCAATTCTCTTTCCCTTTTTACTTTAATCAGGATGGAATGGAATCCCAGTTAGTCCAGTGAAATTAGTTTTAAATTTTGTCCAATTATACATTCTTTGTCTCCATATTAATGGACTCTTCAGCAGTAATATATAGGTATAGATGTAAATACATAGATATCCTTTATATCTTTTATACATATAGATCATTCTTTAATTGCATATTCACTGCACACACACACAAACTGAATATATAATCTTGGTTTTACTTTCTATATTATTTATCAGCTTTCATGTATGGCTTGTTTTATATAATTTATATTTTATATTTTCAAGCTCTGAATTTTGGAGTTCCCTAGAGCTCTCAAACACAGACTCTGATCTTTTTTCTCTACAATTTCTGTAGATGATCTTTTCCAGTATTAAGGCTTTAAATGCCATCTAAAAGTAAGTAGTTTTGAAATTTATCTCTCACAGTAGTAGCCTGTACCCTGGAAGATTTTAGTATTTCTTTTTTCCTATAGCTGTTCAAAATTTTACCAGGATGTATCTTGGTATGAGTCTTTTTTTATTTATACTGCTCAGTAAGACCAGAATTCCTCTCCTCCATTTGCTTTGTTCTCTAAGTTTAAAATCACTACTGTGTTGCAAATGTGGTAAATTGTGAGTTTTTACTTTACAACCACTTACGTTTTATTTAATTTCTGTATGAGACCCTGTTCTGTATTTTAAGGTGTACATTTTCTTGATTCTGATGACATTTATTAGAATAATTGTGGGTATGTGGAGCTTGACAATAGTTATTGGCCATTGACATTTTTGAATGAAAATCTGTGTTGAATACTATAAATAGCTGCTACGGATTTTATCCAAATCTCACCTAAGGTTGCTTAATCTTCTTCCCTAATAGGTCATTTTAGTAACTCAAATTAGTGAATGGAATTTCATGTCAGCGCGAACTGAATCACATGGTTAAGTTCTCCGTAAGGTGTGAGGCTGGCAACCAAGCTAGGAATTCTTGGAACTATCAACATAATAGGTTTTCCTCTGGCTTTGGAAGACATCTTTCAAACACCTTCCTAAATTAAACTGCCCCTCCTTTACTTTCTTTCCCATATGGTCCTATGAGGGTTTCTAGAGTTTCCTATTTCTGTTATGATTGTCTTACAGGTCCCAATACTTAATTGAGAGCTCTTAAATTCTTGGGCGGAATACAGAGAAAGGAGTTACAATAATTAATGACAATAGATTAAATGGGTTTGTTACTGCTTAGTGTCTGTCTAGACATATTAGGACTTCTGTTTATCAGCATTGATGGCTCTGTATAAAACTAGGGATGTGGTCACTCCCACAAGTGAACTGTACATGCTACAGTCTTGAGAATAAGAGTGATGCACCCAATATCCCTTTGTTGTGTATGTCCTATAATCAGTGTCATTTATGTGTCTTAGGTTTGTAGCATATAATGCTGGTGAAATATTTGCTTTCCTTAGACAGTAAGCTCCAAGAAAAAAGAAATAGAAACTACATTCAAACAGAACCTGCTTTATGAATTACTTAAATATTTTAACTTGACAGCATTCTCAGTGGAAGTCAACATAGTTATTGTAGACTGAGCTATGCTAATCAGAGAGACACTTTAAAAATAATATATTTTAACATTTTTGGTTCCATATAATAAAAATAAATATGAAACATTTGCTTATTGATGTGAATACAAGTGTTCTTCAGAGGGTATGCTTTTGTAAAAAGAAAAAAAAAACCCTCTGTCTCTAATATATTAAAGATAAACTTCTAGAAAATGGGCACCCCAGAGGAGAATATAATGTTGAAAAATATAATGATTATTATGTGCCAAACAGGAAATCAAACAATTTTTTGCATATGGCATACAATAAAAGATAGATAATTTTTTGAATTCTTTCATCTCCTACATATACATGTAAATAGTGTTTGTGGGTTATACACTATGCATTTGGCAAAAAATTGACAATGAGATTCAGTCAGTCATGTCCTTGCTTGGTATAGAATTCTTATATCTGAAGCAGGTTGCATATCCTAGGAGATAACAAAGTGTTTACATTTGTGTATCTCAAACACAGCATCAATTAAACATCAATAAATATACAAGAAGTATCAATATAAACCACCTTATTAATAATACTATACATGATCAGCAATATCACTGAGCTCATATTCCACAGGGAGCTTTATACAATTACTTTTGAAATTTCCAAAGGTCTTATGACATGATTTTTTTTCTAGGTTAACAGAAGAAAAGTGGGGGAAAATACTTCAAATCATCTTCATAAATGATTTTGTGAACAATAGAGGTTTGACTTCTTAACTGGTAGCTTGTGTTCTCATCTTTGTCCCCTTTGACTAGTCCCTTTTTATCGCTGGTCTTCAGTTTCTATAATATTACTGGCTTGGGGTAGATGATTTCACAGATCTCTTTCTCTCAAATAGTCCCTGATTTTCTGATTCTATAGCAGTGTTATGTATGATTAACATAACAAAGTTAGTAACTAGCAGCTCTGCTAAACAGTATGGTGTTTGTCTTCTAATCTCCTAGGAATTACTTTCCTATGTTAAGATTACAGCTCTTGGTGTTTGGACATTACTGAGGTATGTACCCCTAACAGAAGGTGCTATGTTCAGATGGGCCACTGAAAATGGCCCCGTTTAGTACTATTGAATTTAAAACAGAGCATTACGCTTTTAATGTATTGATAACTAAGTAAGATCTTAAAGTTTGCAAGTGGGAGGAAAGATACTGGAACAGCAGATATAGTGACAATTTATTAGTAAATTGTCACAGGTCTAGATAAATCAAAGCATATTCTGCAGCAAAGATTAATTTTAGCAGTAATTAAATAAGTGTTTTTTTAATAAAAATGAATTTCTTATGATGGGACATTTGCTTTTCATCCCAAATCATTTTGAATTAAACAATGGGAAGCAATCCTCAGTCTGATTTAGGAGATGAAATTAGGAAAACTGTATGACCTTTTTCCCAATGTACCAACATAGTTTCTCCCAAGCATTGGAAAAACTGCAAGATGAAAACTGTAGAGAATTGGATTTTGCTCTATCCCCTCAAAATAAACTGAGGTCCTAGAAATGTGAAACAAAATGTTAATTTTTTACTATTTTAAGGGATTTAGGTAACTGTACTCCATATACTCTCTAGTTAAAATGATATCCTGTAGAATTACAGAAAGTGGTTTTAAAGTATTCATAGCAATATTTGAAATAATGCTAAGTCAAGAACCTACAGATTTGAACATATAGACATTCTTAAAAATCTTCAGTCTTGGATGGAGTCATTTCTACAGCTTTGCAATAGCTAAAGGCTCAGACTTGCACTCAGAAAATTCTTGATTAAACTCATGTTACTTTTAACATTGATCAATAAATAGAGTAGTATGCATGAGTGAGGGAGAGTAATTGATTAATAAGAAATATGTAAGTTCCCAATGAGGGAAATACTATACTCCAGGTCTCACTATAATTTCCTGACTGTTAATGGCAATATTCAGTTTTAGTTTCAAAGAAAGCCTCAAAGACAGATTTCTTAGATTTTTTTAAAGATAAATACAATGGCTTTGTGACATCTAAATACAGATCTAGTATTTTTCCATGTGTTGTATGGTTCTTATTGCCTAATGTGGACTTGCAACATTCTTTCTTGGCTATAACCCCTGGTAGTCATCTGCTAATGTTAGATTATACAACTTTTGTTGTAGTAAAAAGACATAGTACTGTTTGTTTCACCTAGGTACCTATTATTTTTATTTTTTAATTGAAATGTATTTCATATATAACATTGTGCAAATTTAAGGTGTACAGCTTCTTGATTTGATACTTTTATATATTGTAAAATGATTGCCATTGTAGTGACGGTTAGCACCTCTATCATGTCACATAATTATCATTTTTTTGTGGTGGAAATAATTAAGATCCAGTCTCTTAGCCAGTATTATGATTATAATACAGTATTGTTGTCTATATTCCTAAAATTTGTATGGAAGCAAACAAAATCCTGAATAGCCAAAGTCATCTTGAGAAAGAAGAAAAAAGCTTGGGCCATGAGGGGGTGAGGGTTAGGCAGCTTATGTTAGAATTCCACCTAACACAGATACTTTTCTATATATTGGTCTGTTACTACATATGGTCTTGTGGTGGAATCATTGTAAAAATACCTTTCTCATTAGGTCACTGGTTCCTATAGCACAAATATTATGTCTGCATTCATAAACCCTTCCCAGCTTCTAGCATGTATGATACCTAGTTCTGGGTAAGCACATAATACATATCCATTAAGAAATGGGATTAATTAGTGGCAAATAAAATAATATGATTTTCCATTCTCATGATATTAAAAAAAATTAAATCAACAGAGACATTTATATCAGAAAAAACAATCAAATTGATCAACTATTTGGAAGAAGTTTCTCATAACTTGTTTTATCAGAACTGCAACTTTCAATCTAAATAGGTTATTCAATTATTTTAAAATAAAGAAAACATTTATTTACTTTGCTAAACTTGGGCTTAGTTATGAATGTAGTGTAAATAGTTTTGTCTAATTCATTTAACCTATATTTTAGTTTTTTAATAGTCTCACATATCTTATAGATCTAGTCAATCTATTATGCAATGTAGCTATACAGTGTATAGGAACAAAGAAATGAAAAATAAAACAGTTAGTCCCATACAAATAGTTGTGGATCTTTTCAACAATTCATCCATTCAATAAATATTTGCTGAACATTTTTTCAGCAAATATTTATTATATATTTGCTAACATGCATGTATCAGATATAGTATATGTATGTTCACCATTTGAAGGTATCAGGGCAGATGAATATGAATTGTTCTATGTCTTTAAGAAGCTCACTCTTGTAAGTGAAATCATTGTGGGGTAAAGTACTGAAATGTGGAAGAAATATGGATGCTACACTTACTGGACTTTTGGTTTAACAGGGAAGCTTGATAAGTAATTGAATAACAAAATTGGAATATAAAATGCAATGAAAATACAGATAAAGTACTGAGAAACCATTGCGATGGAGAGAAAAATTACCAGTAATTTAACTGGATGGGATGAGGTTTGGTGACATAAAATACAATTTTTTCCAGTAGCAAATTTAATGCTCAGAAGACCTACTAACAATCAAACCAAATTAAAGATTCTTTTGTTTTGAATATCATTGAAAAATTTTAAGTTAGTAGGCAACTCATATGTGCTTACATTTCAAGGTAACCAGTGGTGTTGACACCAAAGTTTCCTATAGTAAATCAGAATGAAAAGTTATGACAAGAAAAGTGAAAATGTTATGTTAATTGTAAAGTTAGAGGATTCTTGATCTTATATCAATTATGTATGTTGTTAGAGTTTTCATATGCATATAATAATTTCTACACTCTCTATGGAACTCCTACTACTAATGGATGAGAATTCTGGTTGTTACCCTTTTCAACATTTGCTTTTTCAGTATTTTTAATTTTAACTTTCTGAAGCATTAGTGGATTAATGTGATTTTAAATTACACTTCTTTGATGACCAAAGCTGTCAAGTAACTTTTCATGTGCTTATTGGTGACTTGCATATTCAATGACGTGTTTTTTCAAATTATTGTCCATTTTGGAGTTTGTTCTTTTTTTTAGGCATTAATTTATTTATATATCCTAAATGATGGTCCTTTTTTATACACATATTGTGATATATTTTCTCCCAGAATGTGGTTTTCCTACTCATTTTCTAAAGAGTGACTTTAGATGAGCAAAAGTGTTTAGTTTGCTGAAGTAGGTTATCTGTTTGTTCTTTAGGTTTACTACATTATGTATCTTAACGAAACTTTGCCAATCTTAAATTATTGAGATATTCTACTAAATTATTTTTCTTCTAGACATATTATAGCTTAGCTTTAAATTTAGGTTACATTTTATTTTTATGTATGTGTGAGCTAGGATCTTAGGTTAATTCATTCCATATGGATATTATGTTTTTTAAAAAATATTTATTGCAAAAACTTTCCTTTTTCTTTTGGGCTGCATTGGAACCTTTGTCAGATATCAAGTGGTCACATAAATATAACTCTAGTTTTGTGTTCTCTATTTGGTTCTTTGATCTATTTTTCAATACTTATGTCAATATTCCACTATCTTTATTAGTATAGATTTATAGTAATTCTTGAAGTCAGGTAGTGCAAGTTAACCAATTGTGTTTCTCTTTTTTTTAAGATTATTTTGGAAATTTTAGGTCTTTTGAATTTCTGTAAACAGAAATTTCAAAATTTCTGCCAAAAATACCTGCTGGGGTTATGATTGGAATTGTGTTAATTTTGTAGATTGTTTTTTAGAGATATTGCATTTTACAGCATTGAATCTTTCCAAAACATGAACATGGCATACATTTCCATTCATTTAGGTTTTCTTTAATTTCCCAATGTTGTGCAGTTTCCACTGTATATGTCTTGCACAATTTTTGTTAAGTTTATTCATATGTAATGTATTATTTGATTCTATTTAAATGTATGCACACTTTGAGTTGTGCCATTCACACAGATTAGCCAAAGGGACAGAAGCAAACATGATGCAAGGAGAGATTTGGGAAACATCCCACTTCTGTTGGAATCCTGCTGCTAACTGAAGAAGACTGAGCTATTCTGTTGTGTCATTCTCTGAGGAGTTTGCTATTTGGTTGATATTGTTTCTCTAAACATTCTTGGAATATACAACTACAAACCACACAAGACTTGTCCTCTTGGCCTCTTCTAGAAAACCACGTCCCTGCCTACACTCTAACAAGCAAAAGTAGACCTCCAAAGTTGCCTCTTTTCTTTGTTCAATTGGAGTTGGAGAAGCCCTCACTTTTTCAAACTTCCCACTATTGTATAAGGATACATTTAGATGCCAAGGCTGGAGCAAGAGTTGATTATCTTTTGTGCCCCCAGATAGCTGGGTATACAAAAGCCATTCAAAAGCTGGCTTAGGTGTAGGGATACTTCAGTTGATGGACTCAGATACAGTGTATCTTCTCATATTTCTAAGGATTGGGACCAAACCATTCCTTCTCTAAATCCACATGGAACAAGAAACAGACCATTATCTGACAACATCTTCTATCTTTTTGTGCCGGCTACTTCCTTGGCTCCCTTTAAAGTGTTCTTCAAACTCACCAACACTATGATCCCCTCATCCTTCTATTTTCCTTAGTTTGCTGATTTCAAAACTACTTAGTTACTTATTCCTTTCTCATGCAAGCCAGAACCTTTGATTCTCTGAATCCACCCACCTTTTCCAGTGCCCCCAGCATACCCCCCACTTTCTTTCTCTTTCTTGTACATCCACTCTTGTCTTCTGATATTTTCTCAGGTTCTTCTCATGAAATCTATGACCTCAGCTATGACCTTCAGTATCAATACAACTTTGAATTATTGCTTTTTTCGACCCAATTCTTTCTTTTATTCCCTCTCTCTCTCTCTGACTCTCTCTTTCCCTTATTTTCCAGTTAATGGCTGAGATCATTTCTTTCTCATCTCTTTTTCCATAGCTGCACACCTGCACATTTAAGTGTCTTACGGTCATCCATTCCTGCTTGCTCTATAAACATCTTAGCCCAATTTTGCCCATACATCTTATCTTATACATAAAATATATAAGATATATAATTATTAAATCATTCTTGTTAATCTCAGAGAATGACATGATCACTTACCTAGTCTCCTAGTCTGGACTCCTCTGAACAATCATAGATCTCCACTATCCCCTCATAAATAATATCTAGTTATTTAACTAGTTCTTTAAATTAGAGTTCCACCATATCTCTTTCAACTCCCTTAGGTGCAATATAGTGGATCTCTATTTCCTTTCTTGCCCCAGAAAGTAGAATAATCATTACTTACTATTGTTTATAACAGTAAAAAAAAATAGCATATAAAATTATTCTAATCTAAATATAAAATTAAACTATTATCTTTATGGTCTGAGTCTATAATAATGATTTTCTTATGGCACCTGAAAATACAATTGCGAAGGGAAAAAGATGTTGTGATATTTTAGTTTACAGATTTCTTTCTCCCTTTTTCATATAGCTATTTTTATAAGTAAAACATTTCTCTTTCTCTTCTATGAGACAGCCTGTTTTAACAATCTCTGCCTTCTTGACAACATGTAATACCATTTCTGCTTTTGGTACCCTTAAGCAGTTATTATCCATGTTGAAAAAACAGCAAGTTAGCTTTTTTGATGTAATTCTTTGATCTGATATGTATTGTATTTTACTTAAGAACATTTCTTTCTTGACATTTTATGCAGTCAGAAGCTGGAAAATAATACCTAAAATTATCACAGGAAATAAAATATCATTCCTGTGAATCTGCCTTGAGGTGGTGTGGTGAACAATTTCCTTCTGACATGGATGTCATGCAGTATTAGCAAAATGACCTAAAGTGACTTATTTTATTGTTTTATTAGAGTAATGTAAGATTAGCTAGACATTAAAAACAAGTATTCACAATTACATAATTAACCATATCATCTTTTAAATATTCATTCTTTGATGGTTATGTATTAATGTTGACAGTGGGAAAAACTCTTCACTAACTTTACAAGGCATGTATTGTTGCTTTTTTCTTTTTGGACAGTTTCTCTGTCATTAAATTGAAATATAATGTTGGTCATACTTTTAGTTAACATATTAAGGATTCTGTAATCCATTTTCCAATAAGAATAACATTCTTACCCCTTAATAAGAGATTGGTAGTCTTTAAAAATTCTTTTAATCACTATACCATTTGATATTTATTTATTCCATATTATATATTGTACATCAATTCACACATTTAAAATGTTAGGTTTAGCATACAAATTGTCATTTCTTTCTTCTTAGGCATTTACCCAATAAATAAAAGACACTAACTATGTAGCTTGATGACTTGGGCATGGCTGTAAGATGCTAAGCGATGTTTCAGCTATAAGAAAATGAAAGAGAAATTAGTTTGCTCTCCAACTCAATTATGACAAGTTAGAATTTTACAAGTTCAATACTATAAAAACTTTTAAAAAGAGCTATGAACCAGGAGAAAGGTAAAGCTATAACCATGTAAGTGCTTCAGTAAGTAGTCTAATTGGATAGTTTTCTTCTACATATAGAAGAATTATCTGCCCCTTTTCTTGTGAACAAAAACTATTGTTTTTATAATAAATAAAATAAAAGCATATGCTAATTATTATGAATATAGAAAATATAAAATCATAAGGAAAGGAATGCAGTATTACAAGACGATAAAATATTTAAGAAAGAAAGGAAAAAAGGAAGGAAGAAAGGAGAGAGAAAGAAAGAAAGAAAGAAAGAAAGAAAGAAAGAAAGAAAGAAAGAAAGAATGAAAGAAAGAAAGAAAGAAAGAAAGGAAGGAAGGAAGGAAGGAAGAAAGGAAGGAAGGAAGGAGAAAAGGACATATAGAAGGGAAGAAAATGTAAAAACCTTAGCCAATTTTCCTGAATAGACTGAAATGCACCTCATAGCCCTTCTCCTTATGGCAGAGAGTGATATGTGGTCCAAGAGTGACCCTCTCACTTGCCCTTCGTGGGTGACAGCTGAGTTATCTGATGCAGAGCTCACTCTATATTCTTAGTACAAAGGACCACACTCTTGTCAGAAAGAGGCATCCATTTTGGAAACTTGACTCATGAATCTTTCATTGCCTAAGAGTATTGGAGATCCCCAATCATATGTTAAACAACAAAAACAAAACAACAACAAAAAAGGGACACAAAACCCTTTCTCATGGGATAAGAAGCCTATCTCCTGTTCTCCTTATTACTGCAATTTGAGCATGAGCTTTTTCTGTAGGTTTTCTTTTCTTTTATTTCTTTTTTTTTTAACCTCCAATGTGTTAAACTCTAGTGAAACTTGCATAAATTGAGTGTGAATTTTAGTATAAATCCTTTTAGCTGTGTTTAATTCTTGATTTATATATATATATATACATATATATATATATATATGTATATATATATATTTTTTTTTTTCCTGAAATAGTCTCATTAAATGCTGAGTCAATAAGCTTATCTTTATGCAGTATTTCAAACTGTAGCTAAGCCTTTTAACTCTAAGGAAATAGATAAAATATTGGAGGATTTTGTCAGGAATGCTTGAAATAAATTTATAATGCATAACTTCAGTCTTTAGTTGTATCAAGCAAAAATATATTAAAGCTACTATTTTTCTGGATTCCATTTTATTATTTACTTTTTGTGATAAAAGTTTTCCATTTAAGATTGTTAGTTAAAATATTCACAACTGTTAATTTCAGTTTTTAACCAAAATTACAGATTCTACCGTACTAGTTTCCCATAAAGCATCACACATTGGGTTGCTTTAATAAAGAGATATTTATTTTCTCATCGTTCTGGAGGCTAGAAGTTCAAAATAAAGCTGTTTGCATGACCATCCTTCCTCCATCCTTGGAAGAATCCTTCCTTACCTTGTCCTTGTAGTTGGTAGTTACTGGCAATCCTTGACCTTTCTTGGCTTACAGATGCATCACTCCAGTCTCCGCCTTTATTGTCACATGGCCTTCCTCCTTCTATGTTTCTGTGACTCTGAGTGTCCTTTCTTCTTCTTAGAAGGACACCAGTCATTAGATTTAGGACCCACCTATTATGATATGACCCCATTTTAATTTAAATAATTACATCTGGAAGGACCCTCTTTCCAAACCTCAAAACCTTTCTGGGGTTCTATGTGGACAAGAATTTGTTGAGAGAGGGGGCATTATTCAAACCAAGTGGGCACTGATGCAGCTTTCCTCTCCCCAGAGGTTGCAGGCTTGGGCAAGTGTCTAGCTGCTAGACACTGTTCCCCAGTCAGTTTGCTTCTGTAAAAAAGACCTATTTCTTCAGAAGTTTTTAAATTAACAGATAAAATCTATGGATTCTCCAGGAAAGTCATTCTGGCTAAAAGATATATGCTTATTTTCAAACTAAACATTAATATTTTTTGGTAAATTGCAGTTCTGTTCTCCATATTCATTCCTTTGTGAGTAGCTTGTAGAACATGTATGTGGTGAGTGCTAGGCAGGTATTTGTAGGTACTGAATTCCTTCAGCTACCGAGCCTGCTTTATTCATTTATATAGTCACAAAATCCTGAAGATTTTTATACTTGGAAGGAGCTCCATATGTATCTATGATGAATACATGAACAGATGGATGAATTGTGACAGGTTACTGCTCTCTCCTCTTCTCCCACCACTGTTTACACTACTTTTTATTTTTCTTTTGTTCAAATGGATAACACTCAATATAGCTCAAACTATTTATGCTTAGAACAATCCATGGGTTTATCCATTATACAATTTAATTATAATAAATATACAAATACATACATGATCTCATTTTTCGAATTTGTTATCACATTACCTAACTTATCAGGTGCAATTAGCAATCTTTGCATGTGTGTGGTTTTAAATACTTAACCCATTTATGACTGAAGACAATGGAAAAAGAGTGCTCTCATGTGTGGATTTTTAAACTCTTCCTGGACCTACTGGTGTTCATCTAGACTCGTAAGTTAGATAGTCCATTAATAGGTAAAACAGCATAAATCTACATCTTCTTGCAGATACTTTTTACTAATGTTGGTTCATGATTTTATGTGCTACTTTTCTTGAATCAGCTGTATATATGTATTCAGTTGTTGGACTCTGAGAGCTATTTTTGTGAAGAAGGGAGCAGAGAGCAGAGTCATGTTTTATCAGTTACCTCTGGGATGATCTGAAATCCACACAGTAATCATGCCATCACTGATGTTAGGCAAAGGATTAATGCTCTTGACCTTCAAATTCTTGGTATGAAATATGAGAAGTTTGTTTAGTCTGCCAATTCTCACTCGAGTTGGGTAGAGATAGGGAATGGTCTCAAACTGCTTAGTTGTTAAATCTTCTGACTGTATAACAGGAAACACTTTTTTGTTCTTATATACCCATCCACCATAATGCACTTCCACCTGCAAAGAACCCTAGAACTTCCCCATGGAAAGTGGGACACATCATTTGAAAATTTTAATATCATTAAATTCATGTAATATGATAACTTTTTACAAAAATAAACCAAATTTTATAAACATATTGACCTGTATATAGGAAAAAAATTGTATGTAGAAAAAATTCCATGACAATGTTACAATATGGTAACATGACAATGTTACAATATCTTTCGCAATGCCTTGATTTTTTTTGGCATTGAGTATGTGTCAGTAAGGCATTCACACTCAAACACACACACACACACACACATTCACACACTACACATGTAATGCCATTAACAATGGGAAAATATTTAGAGTGGAGGGATTATGTACATAATATTACTTTGAGAGTGGAACTTTAATAATGTATATTCCTACTTGGAAGTGTTTCCCGCTGTGCTAACAGGTGCTTCATACACAGAGTTGACAAAGAAGTAGTTCTTTCCTGAATAAAGGAACACATGAACAAGTGTTTTATTTTTAAAATTATTTAAAACCTAAGGAAGTGAGCTCATTAAATAACTGTTTGAAAATATATTGGAAAGTTCATTATAATCTTGTCCTAAATGTTTTCTGTTTGTAATCTTTCTTAACTATGATGCCCATATGAAGAGAACAGCACATTTGATTTGTGGCTTCCTACAGACCTAACTTACCTATACATTGCTTACAGAAAATATATAACTTATCAAATTTAAATTTAAATATGAGTCTCCAAATCAAGTTTAACAAAATTATCTCATAGAAATTTTTATGTTTTTGTTTGTTTGTTTGTTTGTTTTTGTATTCAGGTATCGCCCGGTAAAATAATAATAATAATAAAGGCTCAATTCCAGTTTGGACACAAATAGCACTATGATCATAGTTTTAAAACAGTAGATTATTTTCCTTTTATATTCTTTATTATTATATGTTTTTGCTTCAGATCTTTGAAGTAATTTGTACACATTTAACAGGGTTGAAACGATATACAGAAAGATCAGTGGGTAGAAAGTCTCTGTACCCTCTACATCTTTGTGATCTATTCCTTAAAATCAATGATGATTTCACATTCAACTCATATTTCTTTGACTAATATAAGATCTATTTTCTGATGCTGATTTGCGAATTGTCCATGTATATATTTAAATTGCTGTGAGCTCTCTACTATGTCTAGAAAAGATTCATTAGTCATCTTTCTTGGGCCATTATGTTACACTTAAAAAAATGAGCCAAGTATAGTTACTGACCACAAGGACAGCATAACCTAATTAAGAGAGAATAAACTATTTTATAAATTACAGTTTTCTGCTGACAAGATGAACTAGGAAAGACAACTGCATTTATATCTGCTTAGATAAATGAATGGCATGGAGGTAGAGAAAATGATAATCAAAGGCACAGGTTTTAATCAATGCTTGTTGTGCTACAGGAATAAGATTCTGCCTCCCTAGTCTTCTGTAGGTTAACAATAAAATATGAAATTAAACATGCATATTTGAGTTAGATAATGAAGAGCCTTAAAATATATCCTTTGGAGTTTTAACTCTGTTCTTTTGGCATTAAATAAATAGAGGGTTTACAGGAAATTAAATGGCCCTCTTTTAAGTATTCTCATGATAATTAAGTTGGAGCCACTGTAAAATTTAACACCGTTTATAAAGGTACACACATCATAAAATGACAACAAAACCATGATATGAGGAAGCAACCAGTTATTAATTTAACAAAATGTGGGTATAAGACACAAAAATCCAATACTGGTAACAGAAGAAACAGGTTACTTATATGTTTCTAGAGACACTGTAAATTATCATGATCTGGAAAGGAACGTCACAAAAGATAGAGCTAAAAACTCAATTATTTATCTTGTCCTCCTAACTCCACCTTGGGTAAGTCTGTGTATTTTACACAGGGATACATATGCTGGGGCTCAGGGAGGACCACATAACATATGCCAAAAAGGCATATTGATTATTTCGAGTTGAAGTTCTTGAGAAGCAGCCAGTACAAGAAGGAAACTCTGACCCTCCTCTGTGTCCCTGAAAGGAGGAAATAAATTTCTCTGTGAAAGGTGACTTCCCTGTATCTGGAGGTAGAGGGATACCTTTATTGCTAGAGACAGGGAACTTGGGGCTAAGAAACCTGTATAAACAAACCTTGTTAGTTCTTTAATTTACTACCCCAAGCCCAAAATCAGTTTAGTTCTTCACTAACTAAGAACCCAAAACCTAACTTTCTTTGTCCTGATTTGAGAAATAAAACATATATTCTGGTTATATATGTTGATCAAAACAAAATATACTGGTTAAAATATAACATAAGAATGTACTTGATCAGGTTGATGACAAATAATGTGGAGATATATTTTACATTGTTATTTTTATCGTTGTGTCACTTTTACTTCAAACCATAGGAAAAATGTCCAGAACATTTTATATGTAATAATATGAATGCCAAATAGGTGGGCTTGTTGGAAATTTCAACCATGTCTCACCACTATCTTATTAATCTTTATGTTCCAGAACCTGAAACAATGCCTGCTCAGAGTTGGTACTTAATAAATACCTGCTAGAGTGAAGTAATAAGTGGCTAGCTACATGAGCAATGATAAGTGTTGGAATAAGTCCAAAGGGTGAAGATGCCAGAGATATTATGCAGGTAGTACTTGTATCTGCGGTTATCAGGGAAGAGTGATAACCTCTGTGTTATTTTCCATAGTGGGAAACTCACGAGGATGAGTTTGAGAACATGTTATTTTTTTCCCTTACAATAATTTAGAGATAAGGGGACCTTACATGAAATTTCCGGGGAGTAATTGAAAATTCTGGACTAGATCTCAGAAAGTGGAGATATCCACAGATTTGGGAGTTACCCATGTAATCGATTAAAGAGAGAGAGGAGATACTTAGAGGTAAATGTGTGGATAAAGTGGAGAGAGGTTGATATGTAGAAGATATGGACCAGAGATAAATTTGTAATTCAATTTGACATAAATGAGCCATGATACAGAGGCTAGAAAAAAGATCAAACTTAAGAGCATATTTTAAGGTCAGAGGTGTGGTCATGAAGATCAAATAGTACAAAAAGTTATGGATGGCAGGAGCTTATGTTGTCATTACTCTACTTCATTATAAGAGTGTATTTAATGGGCATAAAGAAGTAGAAGCATTTGTTGTCTACTACTTTAAACAGATAATTGGCAATGAATGGGAAATAAAATGAGAGGCTATGGTTGAAAATAATCTATTTTTAGTCCCTGGGCTTTAAAAACAAAAGGGAGCATCGATGATTAAAAAAAGACCAGGAGGAAGTGGAGGGAAAAAACGTTTTATTTTATCCAAAACAGATTTTCCCAATATGTAAAATGAATTCAATGGAAACCAAAGATAAATTGCTTTCCTGGTCTATGAAATCTTAAAAATCAAGCTTTTCTGCCATAAATTTGTTTTGTTGGGCAGACAGAAATATGTGCCCTATTGTTCAAACTCTTAACATAAAATTGTGTATTCAGAGCATGTCAAGGAGAAAACCAATTATTGCTTTATTGCAAGAAAACAAGCTGTGAAGCTGATCCAGAAATAATAATTTAAAAAATCAGGTAAAGTGACAGAAAATATGAATGTATGAAAGATAAGAATGGTCAGAAATATAGGGGGTAATGGCTGATTCATACATTTCATTTGCCTATTTAAAATACTAAAATTTAGGCTGGACAAAGAGTTGTTTAATTTTTAAAGATCATTGCATTTTATTTCATCATTAAGAAAAATTCAGTTTTACTTCTAAATTCTGGGGAGCTTGATAATGGAGTGTTAAATTTGAATATTTCCATACGTCTCTCTTGCATCTCTCTCTCTCACTCTTTCTTGCTTTCTCTCTCTTTTCTTTGCTTTAAGATCAGTGAATCACTGGAAGGATATCACCCTATCTTTTTTTTAAAAACTCAATTTATCTTCTTTAAGAAAAACTGTACATGATACTATTAGATAATTCAGATAACCTATATTAATAATCAGGATCCACACCTCCAAACACCACACAGCTAATAGATGCAGGATTTGGGTTCAGTTTCTGCTCTTAGAAAAGTTTTTTTTTTAAAAAAAAGAAGGTTGTTCTATTTTTATTCTTTTAAGAAAACTACATAATATTGTCCATAGAGGCTGTATAATTTACATTGCTACCATCAGTGCACAAGGGTTCCCTTTTCTCCACACTCTTGCCAACACTTATCTCATTTTTTGTGGGTTTTATGGTTTGTTTGTTTTTTAATGACAGACATTCCAACAAGTGTGAGGTGATATCTCATAGTAGTTTTGATTTACCTTTCCCTAACAATTAATGATGTTGAGCACATTTTCATGTACCTGTTGGCCTCTGTATATCTTCTTGGAAAAGTGCCTCTTTAGTCCTTCTGCCCATTCTTTAATCAGATTTTTTTTCTTTTTTTGCTACAGAGTTATATAAGTTCTTTATATATTTTGGATGTTAACCTCTTATCAGATATGTGATTTGCAAATATATTCTCGTATCCTGTAGGCAGCATTTTTATTCCATTGATTTTTTCTTTTGCTGTGCAGAAGATTTAGCTTGATGTAGTTCCACTTATTTATTTTTACTTTTGTTGCTTGTACTTTTGGTCTCATACAGGAAATCGCTGTCAGACCAATGTCAAGCAAATTTTTCCCTATGTTTCCTTCTAAAAGCTTTGCATTTTCAAGTCTTATATTTAGGTCTTTTAATTTTAAGTTCATTTTTGTGAGTGGTGTAAGATAGGGGTCCAAATTCATTCTTCTGCGTATAACAACCACATGAGTTTGATGGAACATATTTCCCCTAGTCAAGCCTCCAAGGTCTCAGCTATGGCCAACAACTTGTTTGGATTCTTTTGAGGGATCCTGAAGCACATGATTCAGCTAAGCCATCGGTGGGTTTCTGACCCTCACAAACTCTGAGATAATACATAGCTGTTATTTTATGCAGCTAAGCTTGTAGTAATTTGTTGTGCAGTACCTGCAAGTGAGGTGCTGCTCTAACAAATAACTAGACATGTGGGAGTGGCTTTGGAATGAGCAGTGGACAGGGGATGGAAAACGTTTGAAAAACATGATAGAGGAAGATTTAATGTACTTGAATAGACAGTCAGAACTTTGAAGACACTGCCAGTGATGGCTCAAAAGGAAGTGAGGAACATTTTATTAGAAAGTGGAGTAAGGGAGCTCCTTGCCATGTACCAGCAGAGAGTAGAATTTGTGAAATTCTCTTTAACAGTTATGTGGAAAGTGAACATGTAAGTGATGAACTTGGTTATTTAGACAGAAAGATCTCTAGGCAAAGCATTGAAGATATCACCTGGTTTCTTCTTTCTGCTTATAAACCCTGAAAGGAGAAAGATGATTTCAGGAAAGAACTGTTAAAAACAGCTTGATAATTTTGAGAATTCTGAGCTTTTCCAAATAAAAAAAGGTCCTTAAATTAAGAAATTGTTTCTAAGAACTGTCAGGAATCATGATTTTTAGATAAAACTTGGTCTAGGGAAAGAACACCGAGGGTTTGAGTGTACAATCTTTTCCTAAAACCTCAAGAGATCAACTGGTCCTTTAAAAAGATTGAAGTTTTGTCTCAGAACCTCTCAATTAAACATTAGGACTTTTAGGAAGCTTAATCACTTTGCTTCTAAGTTTTTTCACCATGTCCTAGTTGGAGAAGGAATTATCTAGAAGAAATTTGTGAGTATAGCTCTCGTCTAATGAAATGAACTCCTATGAAATCCACAAAAGAGTTACACAGTTTTTGAGAAAATTATTTTAGGGAAAACACTGCCAGCTTAGACTGATCAGAACAGGGAAAGTAGAAAATGAAACTTTCAGACTTCTGAAATTCTACAGGCCGGAAGCAGGCTGATAAAAGTACTTAGCCACCAAATCAGGCTGCCTTTCATGGAAGAGGAAAGATGACTAGGAGGCTGAAGCACACAGAGGTAGGAGAAAAAGCCATGCAGAATTATTCCCAGGCTTTGAAATCTAGTGAAAGAATATCTAACATCTTTTGACTCCATTTTAAAATCACTACAGGCCAGTGAATCCTTTACATCTTTATTGTTACCCTTTTTCAACAGAAATGTCTATACTTGTCATCCTGAATCTTCCCCCACTGCATGTTGGGTGTGTGTGGGAACAAACAACTTGCCTGTTTAGTTTTATAGATTGACGGGCTGAGAAGATCTATACCCAGTAGGTTCATTCTCACTGGATCTAATTTAGAGGATGAGTTTCTGAACTTAGAACAGATAGTTTAATGGGTTAGGACTCTCAGGGACCTGGGGAGGTGGTGAATGCATTTTTCCTGTGGGAAGGACATGGATCACTGGTGACCAGAGAATGGACTGTGACAGAGATACTGTACCATGGCCCGAACTCTCCCCACCTCTTGGTATCCACACCTCTATGCAATCCTCTTCCTTTAAATGGGTGGACAAGCCGTGAATTAGTTTTAATAGAAAATGGCAAAAGTGATGACGTGTCACTTTCATAAACTATTTAACCTCTCCTATCTCAATTTCTTTATTTGCTGATTGTGAATGGTTACTGACATCACTAAAGAAACACTAAGAACTTTATAAGCAGAGTTCGTAGACATTCCAAGGACAATATTTTCACATACATGATAAGTATTCAATCAAGATTTTCTGACTTGAATCGTTAAACAACATTTGTGCTACCCACCCCCAAACTGCCATGCTTGGTAACATCCATTTTACTTTCTTTTTTTTTTTTTGTGAGTTTGGCATTTTAGATTCCACATATAAGTGGTACCATACAGTACCTGTCTTTCTCTGCCTGACCTATTTTATTTAGTAAACTATGCTCAGGCTGCAACCATGTTGTTACCAATGGCAGGATGTCCTTTCCCATGGTTAAATAATATATATATTATTTAATAACATATAATATATATTTAATAATATATTATTATTATATTTAGTGTATATATATATATATATATATATCTCACATCATTTTCATCCATTCATCTGCTGATGAGGACTTAGGCTGTTGCCACCTCTGGTCTACTGTGAATTATGCTGCAATAAACATGGGAGTGCACATAGTTATCAATTTCCCATTTTATTCCCTTTGGGTATATATACCTGGAAGTGGAATTGCTGCTCATATGGTAGGTTCATTTTTAATTTTCTGGGGAACTTTAATATTGTTTTCCATAGCAGCTGAACCAGTTTACATTCCCACCAAAGATCTAATGCGCAGTTCAGTAAATATAGACAATGGTGTTGTATTATAATCATCAAACTTGCTAAGAGAATTGAACTTAAAGATTCCAACCACTTAAAAAAAGGATAATTATGTAATGTGATAGAGGAGCTAATTATTGCTACAATGGCAATCATATTACAATAATAAATGTATTAATTAATATTATATATTAATTAAACGTATAAATTAATATTCTGTATACCTTAAGTTTACACACTGTTATGTCAAATATATTTTCAAAAAGATTAGCTGGTATTGTTTTTAAGGTGATGCTATTATTATTAAAATGCCATGTTTGATGGATTAAAAATACAGACAGAAAACTATAACTAAACAGGTATATGAGCAATGTCAAGAGAGAAGCATAACTAAATTTAGCAGGAGAATTTTGGTAGTAATCAGTGTATTTGGAAAATATTCCAAGAAAAGTTACCATTTGTTTCAGACCTGATGTGATGAACTTCAACTAGAAACATGTTACTCTAAGGTGTAGGTTTTCCAATGAAAGAATGTAGAGAACAGTGTTACAGTGTTGGACATACAAAAAGGTAAATTCAGGGAAATAGCACAGAAATTGTACTGGAAAGGTGATTTAGAGAAGACTGAGGAGAAGTCGTGAAATAGCAGATTAAGAGTATGGATGTCATTTTGTATATAAAAAAGTATAGAAGCATGTGATTTCTTCAGTTCCTGTAGGAAATACAAAGCAAATGATTTCCATAGCAAATGATTACTCATAGTAATTTGAAAGGGAAGATCAGGTGTACATATCTTTGCACATCTCTTTTCTAACACTCTCAGCACAGTATTTTAATTTTCAGAAACTTCTGTTTCTTTCAATAGATCATGATTGGCAATCTTTTCATCACTGTATTTCAAGGGTATGAAACTGTTTTTCTCTGAGAATACCATTGTCATATCATATAGTTAAGTTAATGCTGAATGAAATGAATATGTCTGTTATAAACATATTTTTAAAGGATGATCATGATGCTTTGGACCACCCAACTAGTCAATCTATAATAGTGTCCAGTACACTAAAAATCCACCTGCAGTATTTGGGGAAATAAAGAAGTACCAGGAAATTAGGAGGTAAGAAATATGTGCAGAGGATTAGTAGACAACATAAAACTCCTTAATGGCCATTTGTTTGTCTCTGTACACAAGGGAGAGTGTTAAAACTGCCAGAGGATGATCGTCTATTAGAGTTTGGCTTGAATATACTGGATTGGGGCTTAATCTAGTGGTACATGTAAGAGTCACTGAAGACACTGCTTAAGTTAAAACAACAATTCAAAAAGTAGAAAGAAATGGGATTAAATGACATGCATCAACACACAAAAAAGTGTATTAGGGAATGAAAATAATAGTTCAAAGCAGGCATGGCTCCTTGTGAAAGGAAGACAATTGGTATAAATTATCGAATTAACCTTTCTGCAAACTAGAAGATGAAGCTAGGCTTAACATTTGATTCAATCAATTCCCTAATTTACTGATTTTATCTAGTCATTTTTCTCATAGTTATTAAAATACATTCATGAAGTTGGTTAGATATCTTGAGGGCATTGAGTTAGAGACAGTGGTTCTTTAAATGTTATGAAGGGTTATGTTCCAGGGGAACTAATTTTACCAGATCTCCCAATACCCTCATTGTGTGTTAACCATCAATGACCTTTATATTAAACTGAGGTAGAGATCTTATTTTTTAACCGATATAACCTGCAGGCAGTATTATTATCACTGCAAACATTCAGCTTCAGATACATGAAGTTAACTTCATTTTGGCCCTTGTCCGGGTTACCCTTGACTAATTTGCTCTCTGTACTACTTGTCCAAACAATACTTACTGTTCGTTACTTCACCTGAAACAACAATTATTTTTTCTCTTCAAATCTTCCTGGTTATTTCCTGCTTACCGTTCAAATAATGACATATAAGTTTGTTATTTTTACACCAGAAGTTACAGTGAGTCAAACTATTGAGGGTTGCTTGTCTCTTGGCCCACTTCAACTGTCTCATCCTTTTTTTCAACTAATGAGATGAAAAACATGAAAGATACTGAAATGTGCTACTATGATGGCAGTTGGAAGGGCTTTGAATATTCATATTTGCCTTCCAAAATAATACTAAGTACTATGCAGTGTAATAATATATCAAAAGGAAATATTGGTTAATTGGTATTGCCAACCTACGTATTAACATTCTACTAAATAGCTAATGTATAATAATCAAAAATATCTCAGAGATTTGGAAATGTTCAAAATATCTATTGTACTAAATTGTTTCAAGTATATATCCATCTTTTAAATGTTCACTCAGAAAATGATCTGTTGGTAATTTGAGTTAATTGGGTATTATTATATACTCCTTGATTTAAATTATAATTAGTGAAAGCCAGAAATAAATGTCAGATAAGCATTTGGAACATTAAAGCAACAAAAAATCTAACCATTACTTCCTTCATTAAAAAGTGAGTGCATGTGTGTGTGAGAGAGAAAAAGATGAATAGAGAGAGAAAGACAGAGACAGAGAGAGACTACTTCAGACAGCATATTGCATGTATTTCCTTCATCTACCTTTTGAATATTGTGATACATGATTCAAAAACATTATATACTATAATACGTAAGTATTTAAGAAACAGTTATATTTGAATACTATAACACATATTTTCTATGATGCCTTCCCTATGTTGACTTCTCAAGAATGAATGTCTTCTCAAGAAGTAGTTACCATAAGTACACATTATGATCACTTGCAAAGTTTTTATGTGAAACATTGAACAGAGATAAAGACTATATGTATTCAACAAGCATTCAGATATGTCTCATGTGTCACCCTTGTAACTCTGTATGGACCACTGTGCGGGGATTTCTACTTCCAAACTGCCCCGATGAACAACACTGATACCAGCTGCATTGGCCATTTGGGGTGATTTTGAAAGAAAGTTGTATTTCACAGCAGACCTTCATGGAAATTAGACCACATGGGTTTCCTGGAAATTCCCTTTCACTAAGTCAGCAACTGAAATATTAAATTTAAAGTAAAGAAAAAGTATTCTAAATTGTATTAACATATTTTATTATTCCATATGCATATTCTATAGGGTACCTGCTTGTAACCTTAGCTATATGTCAATATGTCAAATCTGAAGAATCTGAGACTTGTAGGTGAGGCAGAGACTTATATATTATGTCAGTGTCTAGTAGATTAAATTAACACAGAATTTTTGCTATAAATCAGATATGGATTGTAAAAGAAAGTCACTAAAAATAGCACAGAGATAAGTTGTTCAAGTTTCAGAATTTAAAATTCTCTATTCTCTCCCTATGCCACTATGATTACAAATAAACATATATTGAAATAAGGAAAAATAAGAATATGTCATTTCTGGGTGTTTAAATGCTATATATATATATATATATATATATATATATATATATATATATATATACACAGTTATTTATGTATTTATTCTTTTGAATTAAAAAATGAAAAGATAATTTTTATATACACATTTGATTAAAAAATAAGGAAACTTCACTTGCTTAATGTAATTAAATTTATTTTATTTATGTATCTATGTGTGTAAGTATACATTTTGAGTATTTTAAGATTATAATAGCAAGATATGATTGAACTAATAATTATTTAATGTTTTTAATATTATTAATAATTTATAACTTTTGTGTTATTCATATGTGTATAAAAACCATAAACACTGGTAACTTAATTTTAAATAATGATCTATTTACCAAATTTCTATTTAAATATTGTTGAAAATATCATCTTTCAAAAATATGAAACAAAAATACAATGAAGTGTACAAAAAGCTTAAACTCAATTTTATAGCTCATGAAAAGAAAAATCAGTTCACTTACTGATCTTTGGACAATGATTTTTAACAAAAACATAAAAAGTATTTTCAGACAAGAATAAAAAATTATATTTATAAATAAAATGTGTCAAATCCTAAAAATTTAAAGTGTTTTGGTTGATGTTTGACTATACTGTTGGTTTAAGAAAATTCTCTTTCCTCCTGCTCTAAATATGATAGTTTTAAATTATACTTTTATCTATGATTAATAACATATTTTGGAAAGTGTGGACATTCAGTTTAAGAAATCTAAAAGGATTGAATCATGTATCTACCCCAGGGAAGAGCTCTTTTTGATATGTGAAAAATGAAACTTTTTTGTCATTCTCCATTTGTATTGAAAATAAGTTTCTGATTGGTTTTATAGAAGAAATAAAATCTTATTTTCCATTCACGGTCTAATGAAGCTGAAATATAAGGTAATCTCTCTTGGTAATAATATGAATTAATATAGAATAGTTTCTAAATTATAAATATAATTCTTTTTTCAACGGTTTTATAAATATGAAGCCTATATCTTATTATTAATTGATACAAGTATTTGAATCTCCTTTCTGTAAAATATTCACACTAATCCTAAAAACAAACAGTTAAACCAGTTGGATAAGAGCAAAATCGCATTTGTATTTTATAGTACTCCAAAAGAAATCCCTAATTAATTTAAAACTTTGCTATAAACATAAAAAAAGAATACAAATTTCTATCTATTTAAGGACAGAACTATAGAGAAAAAAAAACTAATGAATTTCACTACATAAGTGATTCTACTATAAAGATTTTTATTTTATACAACTCCTCTGCTAAAATGTTTTGGTGACTGCAGAGATCAAAGTATATAAAACTATGAGAACCCTTTGGTATTTACTACTTAGGTTACTACAAGAAAGTTTTTAGGATAGAGAAGACAAAATACAGATTACAAATCTTTCATACCTTAATATTTATGCAGAAATGAATACAGATTGCTATTTCAAGGAACTCATCAATTAAAGAAAGGAGCTAAAATAAGAGAGGAAATAAAAGCCCTTTTATTATGTAGTCTGTAATTGTTGGTTGAACAAAGAAAATGTTACAGGTATGTCATTAAAATATATAAATCATTTTTTAATTATTTAATTATAAGACATAATTATAGCCATGTCATTAAAAAATCAGAGCCTTGGCCACACAGTAAGCACTGTTCCAAATATAGGAATATAGAAATAAAAAAATAGATACAACCCCAGTTTTCTTAGAGGTTGCAAATAAAAGAGCAAGACTGTTTGCAGAAGTGGTGGAGAACAAAGCCACACACACATGCTGTGTGAACCCATATAGTAGAAAGAATGCCATTTTTATGTAGATGAATATCAGTTGAAAATACATTTTTAGGTAAAAAGTCAGTAAATTTATAGCGTTCCCATCAGGTGACCTCTAAATTCCCAGTAAAGTACAACACACAGGGTCATCTCCAAAAAGAAATTGTAAAGATAGCATTTGGAGCCCATAGATAGTAGGAAATGCCTGGAATGTGGTAGGTGGACAAGAAGATATCAAGAAAAGGATTTCTGAAGGTCAGAGAGAGGAGTTGGTTTGGAAAGCACGCATCTTTAATTGATATGTAAAATAGACACATAAATAAATATAATAGAAATCAGTATACACTACTGCCTTGTCTTAGTTGTTAGTCAAAAATGTTTTGTGTGTTTTCCTGCAGAGAATATGTGATTTAACAGTATGTTGTCTTTAATTATGTGTGTATATTTAAGAGATTCCTTTAGAGAACAGTGGAATTATCACTGTTTTTAACATTATTGTCCTTAGCATTTGGCAATAATATCCAATCATTATTTTGACAATGAACATCTTGTTTCTAATTTTTATAGCAATTATGGCTACTATGAGTCAGCTTATTATGGCAAAGATATTCACAAGCTAAAAAGGAATATAATGTGTTTACCATTGTGTGATTTTCTATGTTACTTTTTGTTTATCACAAAGTTATACTTAAGTATTTCTTTGATAAAAAGAAGATGTGGTTTCCAGTGTCTTTGTATTGCTTTGTATTATTATAGCATAACAGACAAAACAAATGATTTAATCACATCAGGTATATTTATTGCAAATCTTTAAAGCTATGCTTGCTCAATATTTTGGAAATATTTGAGACTGAGTGAGATACCACCAATGTTGGGCATATGAAGTTAAAGCAATAAAAGTATTTTTAATAATAATGCACATGTGCAAGTTGTAAAGGTACTTTTCACATCTCATAAGTAACTATTTAAGGATCAATTACTGTATTTTTAGAGCAAATTTCCACTTAGATAAAGTGAAAAGATAATACAAAGAGTTTCCATATACACTCTCACACTTAGTTATTATTAACTAAGTCCATATTTTCTTCAGATTCCCCTAGATTTTAACTAGTGCATTCTTTCACTTCCAGGATCCTATACAAAATACCACATTATATTTATTTGCCTTATCCCTTTAGAGAAAAGAAAACAAGAAAGTTTTTTATAGAAGTATTTTTTGTTTCCACTGCAAAGACAAGAATATAAAAATTATGAGACAAGAAATTGATATATATTTTCACATTTTATACATTTTTGAACTAAATATAATCTCAATATTAATGTTAAATGTTAAAAATAAGTATATTTTATATGTATTATAGACATACCTTAGTTTACAGCATTTATATTCAGTAAGAAGAAGATTATATGTACAATATTTAAAATAATTTAAAAAGTTCACCATTGTGTTTATTTATATGATATCATAGGTTTATCTTAATAGGAGAAATCATGGTGTTTTACTGTTCTCTGCCTGCTGACTTGTTAAACTGTACCTGAAAATCTTAAAACTGCTTTCCATGGATTTCTTTATTTAAAATTTTCTTTGGTAAACCAAGTCTGGCAAATTTCAACATTTATTACCTGTTGTCCTTGACACTGAATGCATTATGAAACAGTTATTTCAAAATCACTGCAACAAATACTATAAATCCCATGTGAATTAAAACCTTATTTTATCTAAGCAATCCATTTACCTTGTTCATAATTACTTTTGTGGGTTACATAAAAACACAGAAAAAAGTTTAGAAATCAGTTAGAAGTTTATAAAGTCTCACTTCTCACTTTTAATACATTTTATTTTGTGGTTGTAAATTTTCTTTTAAGCTGATATATAAAAATAGCCTGCACTCTGAGGCAGATATGCTAGGTATACACATATATATTACAACGAAAGTATGCTGACCTCTGATAATCCAGTATTGAAAAAATGTTCAAACTTCCTTCCTTCTTGTGTTCAGAAAGATTTGGAATCCACATCAAATGGACCTTTCTTTTCCTTTTTTTTTTTCCAATTTTTGAGTTCAAGGTACATTTTAACTGAAATAAATGGTGATAGAACAATGATTGTAAGACTTTGTAAGGCACCATAAGTAATGCTGAATGACATTTAAATATAAAAGGAGAAAATTATTTTCTGAGACCTTATATCAAGCTAAGTATGTAATCTGGGGAGTCATTTGTTAAAGTAACTTTTATTTAAAATACCTTTGAACAGCTTAAAAAAGAACTCTTCTAAAAGTTATTGAAGTAAAACTATATGGTCAATTTTAAAGAGCTAATATTTAAGCACATTAATTCTTTAAAATATTTACCACAGAACTATTACTTGTTTACTATCATGACAGTACCTGTAGTGTACACTAGTATGCAAAATATTCCTCTTTCAAGGACACTCAACCATTGTCCCATAGTGCACTTACTTGAAAGTTGTAGTGGAATTGTCAGGGTCTGATGCTCTGAATATTGCATCCAAACAATTGTTTCTCTACGTTGTGTAAAATCACTGGCCTCCTATTTATTTATGTGACATAACAATAAGTAAGTTTGTTTGTAAAAACTCTAAATCGTAACATAGTTTAAAAACTACTATGTCAAAATATATATACAATAATGAACTGATGTAGAATAGTGAATACATAGCTGGGAAACAAGAGTTCTTCCATTAAATGATGACCGAAGTATTCATCAATATATCTGTCCTAGGCAATAAAAACTGCTCTAAATTTAAATACATTTGGCGAAGGTTTAGTTAAAACAAAACAAAAACAAAAACATAAATGTCTTTGTGACAACAATTAGTCAAACTTTACTGTTCTAAGAATGTTGAGGATCTCGAAATTCTTTGGTGATTTTTTCCCCACAAACATGTTTTGGAAACATAGCTCTATTTTCATTTTTTACATTTATTCTCCTAAGTTACATATTTAATAGCATGTAGTCATTCAGGTTTGTTTTTCCTCTATGTGTATGTCTTACATCTTTTGTTTTTAATTTTTGTTTTGTTGTGGTTTTGTGTGTCTTCTTGTTGCTGTTGTAGATTTACTTCAAGTTCAGAACTTAAATATGTGGCTCCTTTTAAATTCATCTTGTTTGAAACCACGTCTTAGGAACATTTTGAATACACATCCTGTTACTTTTAGCGTTTTCATCTTAACATCAAATTACCCATATATTTTATTTGATGTACCTTGCTTTATGTCACTGACCATAAATGTCTAACCCATTAGGGCCATAAATCAGGCTTTCAGTGTGTCACTGAAAGCATTTGTTCCAACTTTACAGGAACAAATGAATGGGCAGCCCTTATGTAAGTATAAACCTTTTTTGCTTGTATTATCCTATCAGTAATCCTCTGTTTTCTTCTCCACTATAAGTTCTTTCATACCAGAACTAGTTCTCTTCTAGAAGTTGAGTATTAGAAGTGTGGCCTTGCCATAATAAAATCCTAAAAATGTGAAATTAACTTTGAAACCAAGTGGCATGTGGGCTTTGAAGAACGATGACTAAATTATTAGCAAAAAACTGCAAAATAGGTGAAAATAGTCTACATAACTGGAGCCCAGAAAAATGACATTAATAGTAAGGAAACAAGTGCCAAAGCTATTACCTGAATTATCTTAGAAGATGTAAAATGTGCTAAAGAAATTGGATTTGGCTAAAGATAGATCCAGGCAGATTATTGGAAGTGTCAACTGGGTACATATAGCTGAGTCTGATAAGGAATAGCAAGAGAAAGATGAGCTAAAGAAAGAAGGAGAGTTTTCAAGCAGAATTTAAAGGGAATATATGGGGCTAGTTGTGTTGAATTGGAAAATCGGGTTTTTAATGTCTAGTTTTCTAAGTCAATTAAGAGCTTTTGATGTGAAACAAGGCCTGTGAAGAAAGATAAAACCAAGAGCATGGTGGTAGGTGTCTTTGAAATAAGATGGTAGCTATCTGTCTAGAAAGGAAATGCTAGTGTGGCTTTTGATAAATGAAGTGAACTTCACTCAAATCAATTCATACAAAGTTCAAAGTTTTTATGATACTGCTTATATGCAGTATCTAAAAAAGGGTACAAATGAACTTATCTACAAAACGGAAATAGTATTACAGATGTGGAAAACAAACTTATGGTTACCAGGAGATAAAGGGGGTGGGATAAATTGGAAAATTGGGATTGACGCATACACACTACTATATGTAAAATAGTTAACTAATAAGGACCTACTCTATAGTACAGAGAACTCTATCCAATACTTCGTAATGGCCTATATGGAAAAATATCTTAAAAAAGAGTGACTGTATGTACATGTATAATTGATTCACTTTGCTGTACATCTGAAACTAACACAACGTTGTCAATCAACTATACTCCAATAAAAATTTTTAAAAATTTGTTGGAGAAAGAGAGCAGTAGAGTAGATCTAAAGAAATAAGAGGAATCAAAAATTTTTTTAATGAAATAGAGAACAAAAGAAATAAAGAAAATGAATTTTAAAATTTCCAAATTTTTAGAGCAATATATGGGTAAAAATCCTACTGACTTAGACTAAAAGTGTCTGAGATAGCTCAATTTGCAGAAAGGCTTCTGGATCCTAAGTATATGTATACAGAAAGCAGGCTGCCCATATACAAACTCACATACATACATAGTCTAATTCTTTGGTAAAAGAAAGTATCATTTAGGAAGGCAGAGCCAAGAACCCTGGAGAAAAAACATGATGAGCCATGAATTAGGGATCCATTCTCAAGAATTAAAGCTATTCTAGGAACTATTCCCAGAAAGCAGAACTGGATCTTAATGAAGGAAACTCTGGTCCTGTTTTTTGGTTTGTTTTTTGGTTTTTTGTTTTTTTTTTGCGGTACGCGGGCCTCTCACTGTTGTGGCCTCTCCTGTTGCGGAGCACAGGCTCTGGACGCGCAGGCTCAGTGGCCAGGGCTCACGGCCCAGCCGCTCCGCGGCAGGTGGGATCTCCCCGGACCGGGGCACGAACCCGTGTCCCCTGCATCGGCAGGCGGACTCTCAACCACTGCGCCACCAGGGAAGCCCTCTGGTCCTGTTTTAAGGAAACTAACAACACTTTCCCTAAGGGATTTCAGGGATGGACCAATGACAGTTATATATAGATTTGTTGTAAGCATTAAATAATTTAATACGTGTGACATGCGTAGAGTAATGCCTGCCACTGTTGTGTGCAAATAAAAACATTGCATTTATTGGTTGTCACAGTTCTCTTGTATAAGTAAAAGCACCTCATCAAATGTCACAGACCTGAGCAAAATTATATCTCTGATGATATAACCAACTCATTCCACTCAATTTCTTCTGAAACCTACAAATTAATCTTATGCAAACGGAGGTTGTGTTTTTCATTTTTTGTTTAAATCTCAAGAATTCAGTCTTCCTCAAAGGTTAGAATTTATCACCAACGAATGCATCTACACACTATTTCAATTACAATTAGATACACATGCGAACACTTACTCAAACCACAGCGTTAAAATACAAAAATATTTAGTAATATCCAATCTAGGTGAACTTAGCATCATGTGAAGTTACTTTATAAGAATGTATTTGATGAAAATTACTTACCTTGAGGCAAAAACTTCAGATAATCATCTACCTAAGAGGATTTCATGCACTACTTCAAGGGCTTAATTTAGTCAGTAGAATTAATATATAAGAAAATATTGCATTCATGTTCTCTGTGGGATGGTTCTTTTCCAACTCCTCTCTATTGATTTACACAAAGAGCTAGATGATGGGAAATTTCCAGATGATATGCTGCTGCACTAAATTTGTGCACAGAAATAAAAAAAGTCAAGAACAGGTTTCATAGGAAAGTGAAATAGGACAGTCATAAGCAGAGTAGATGAATGATTAAAATCACACACATATGATTTGCAACTGCCTGTGATTGAGAAACTCTAGTGGCAAATATACTGAGTGGAAGCACGTTCTTAAATATTGTGTTAGTCTCCCTCAGTTGTCCATACAAGGAGCAGTCACGTTCAAGTTTAGGAAGCAACCAATAGGAAGAAGACAAAAACTATATTGGTGACACATTTCAAAAAATTGGAAATGCAGTAGGGAGACCATGATTGAGAAATATGACCATGAATTGAATTCTTCTCAGGAATTATATTCTTGCTCTATCTCTTGCATATTTAATTTCCCACATAAGCCTACAAACATTCTATTATTTATCTCTTCTTAAAAAGATTAGGACTTCCCTGGTGGCGCAGTGGTTGAGAGTCCGCCTGCCGGTGCAGGGGACACGGGTTCGTGCCCTGGTCCGGGAAGATCCCACATGCCGCGGAGCGGTTGGGCCCGTGAGCCATGGCCGCTGAGCCTGCGCGTCCTGAGCCTGTGCTCTGCAACGGGAGAGGCCACAACTGTAAGAGGCCCGCGTACCAAGCAAAAAAAAAAAAAAACAAAAAAAAAAAGATTAAAAAAACAGCAACAAACACTCCTGATTCTAATTTTTCCTTTTAGGTGCCACTCCGTTTTTTCTCTTTTTAATACCGAATCTCCTCATAAGAATTGTCTGTAATTTTAGCATACAATTCTTCATTGCTCATTTACCTGTAAACTCAATCTAATTAAGCTTCAATCCCACTATATAATAAAACTACTCTTATATAGGCCACCAATGACCTCTGGGTTGAAAAACCAACGATTAATTCTCAATCTTCCAGTCTTATTTAACTACCTGCATATTAGAAACATTTGATTGTTCCCTCCAGCTGAAATGCCTCCTTCAGGAGGCTTGCAGTTAGCACATACCTGGTTTTCAGCCCATGTCATAGACACCCCCTTTTGGCCTCCTTTACTGACATTTCTCTTCCTCATGACCATGAGTTTCAAAGTGCCCAACCTCAGTTCTTAGATATTTTCTATTTATTATATAAATAATAGGTGGATATACATACTTGGAATTCAGAGGAAAAGTTCAAGCAGAACATACATATTTGGGGGTTGTCAATATATAGATGATATTTAAAATTTAAGACTGGATGAGAGATGATCAATGAAGTAATTTTATTTAATAAATAACATTAATATTGCCAATGCTTAGTAAATGAACATATTTGCTATTTATTGCGGAAGACCAAAATGAGCAAACAATAAAAAAACTAGTTGACTATAATAATTTGGGAATGTATAACTTTTTTGGAACATACTGCTCATTTTTATTTTTTGAATACATTATTTTTGAATATATTAATTTTATAAGTAAATAGAAAACATGGTGTGTCAAGTATTTCCATATTCTAGGCCATATGAATATACCTACTCATCAGGAAGTATTTTTTACTTTAATGCAATCTTCTGAATGGAAAAAGCAATAATAGCTTTAAAATGTTTAAAATAGCAGGTATCAACGTGAACATTGCTGTATGAACTCACGTGGTCTGATTGTATATGAGTACATAACTGTAAAACAACATCTCTGATTATTATAATTGCTACTGAAAATCATTCTTTTGTTATGAATATCACTGAAAATAAAACAAACAGGTAGTAAAATGAATGTGGGAAGCTCTGGAATAATTAATGCTTTTGGAGTAATTTGGACTTTCAAGGGATGATGTCAACATGTTGGTTTTTTTTCTTTCTTAGATGCCATGCTCTGTGATCACCCTAGATGCTGTGTTGTGTAGTTACAGCAATCACTGAAGAGTCTAACAACAGCTTCTCTTAAATGTGAAGAGACATTAGGCAAGCACACAGCTTCTGAGAATTTGGCTATCTTCGATAATATTAGCGTATCTCAAGACAGAAATTTTTCATTGCCACCCAGAAAGATCAAGGAAACAAACATCTGCCTTACTTTTGACTATCAATCATTTCCTCTTTCTCATTATCTGATAGTTTAATTCAGACTCTTATTGACCCTTCACCGTTTTTAGTAACTCTGGAAGTTGACAAGGTGTTTCATTCTTATGTGTATGGCAATCTCCTTCCTCGATTTTCCAGTCCCTCTGACCTCATCTTACAAAGGCTTCTGCCACTTATTCCACCAATTTTATGCTCAGCAATGCATCAGTCCCTGAAGCAATCCTCACCAGGGCAGCAAGATTATCATAGCAGTGACCTCTGAGTCAGAAGGTGTGAGATGAGTTTAGCATCATCCTTTACTGTGCGATCTGAGTACGGTCACCTAACTCACCACAGATATTCCATTTAAAACACTAACATGAACAAAAATAAGCAAAACATTAAAACAGAAGAGTAGGATTGTAAGTTCCTTTATGGGGTCTGCATCTTATTCTCCTTCCTCATCCCATTCTGGATCAGAGCAGACGCATGATTAATTGTTGAATTATCCATTATTATTTCTACTACATAATGATGAAATCACTATAAAAACATGATTCTGTATCTTAGAACTTCAGATGCTGTATTTTATTATAGTAAGGCTATTTGGGGGTCTTAAGTAGGAAAGACTCTAATTATGAATCTGCTATTTTTTATTCTAAAAGTATACTCTAGTTCTCAAAAGTATATATATCTATCAGTCATTGTGCCATTTGACTCCCAAATTTTATTGAATCCTGACTTCTTCATGCCATCCTTTGTCTATTTGCTATATGTAGCTTTGAATCAAACTATCTTAAAATTTACTAGCTTAAAAAATGACCAGTTTATTACATTTCATGGTTTAGTGAGGGCTTGGCTGGATGATTCTTCAGGTCTGTGTTGATTGGGTCACCCACAAGTATTTAGATGACAGTTGAACTGTGCTGAAAAGTCACTGGTGGCTATACTCACTTGCCTGGCATCCTGCCAGGGATAGTTGGGAACGTGAGTCCTCGAGAATGCTCTTTCTGTCCATGTAGTCTTAAGTTGTCTTTACATAGCGTCAGCAGAAGAGCCGTTGTGTTTCATAAATGAGGGCTCAGGTGAAAAGAGCAGAGCTGCTGATTTTGTTTATTCTATTTGTCAAAGCTATCATAGGGTCAAAAGACAGAGGAGGTAGACCATAATCTCAATGGAAATCATTTAAAGAAAGAATCTGTGGCCATTTTTGACCGCCACATACATGTTTCTTAAAACTCTTTTGACTTGAATAGTGTGGCAAAATTAAACCAACTTTCTAGTATCTGTTTTTTCAAGAGTTTTTAACTTGAGATTTTGCACTTTAATTTTTGAATGTTAGACAATTCAGACCTAATTTCCTTCACTTTCACATGAATTTATTTGGCTGTGACTCCCTTACAGCCATGCCCATCACAGTTAATTTAGTTCATCTGCTTAGCAAACCATATGTCCCTTTCTTCTCTTATGCTCCATGAATAGCCCTTTAGTGTTTAGCATCTGTTAAAGTGGGTGACACACCTGTACAATAGATGGAGATATTTTTAGTCAGGGATGTCCAAGTTGCTCTGCTCCATGCTGGAACCTAAAAGCAAGCTTTCAAATGGCATACACAGGCATGTGTGTGTTTGTGTGTGTCTGTGTGATACGTGTGAACAGATGGCTTCAGTGTTTTCCTTGCTTCATTTTTCTGACCTGTAACCATATGCCTTGCACTTCTAATTTCTCAAATAACCATTCAACCCTGATGGCTAATATGATGTCATATCTATTACCAACATTTAATTTAGGACATTCGTTTGATCTCTGCATCCAGGTCAAATATTTCACTATTCCAACTCTTCAGTGACAGATTAGTCTGAATTCTGAACACTTTACACACTATTCTTACCCATAACTCAAGGTGACACAACTGTGTATCTTATAGTTCCAAAGTCTCACCAGTGGTATAGTCCTACATTCAGAATATGCAATTTTTTGATGAAAATGGAAAACAAGTCAGATATTACTTAGTGTACACTATGTACCAGGATTAGTGCTAAGAATTTGATATTTAACAGTCCCTACAAATCTGTGAATTAAAACCCTTCTGTATCATTTTCTATTTCAATAAACTAAGCCATAATGAGATGAACCCAATTGCCATCTATGTCTGTCCTCATGGTCATTTACCTTGTTGTTTTGGGAATAACTACATAACACTTTTTTTTTGTTGCTTGGATGCAGGACAAATCCAGCTGACTTAATCATGGAAGATTAAGGCTTAATCATAGAAGAATCAGTATGTGAGGAACTGAGGTTTGCAGTATTTCAGCTGGTCATGTGCCTCTTTAAAAATTAAGGATTCCGGGCTTCCCTGGTGGCACAGTGCTTGAGAGTCTGCCTGCCGATGCAGGGGACGCGGGTTCGTGCCCCAGTCTGGAAAAATCCCACATGCCGTGGAGCGGCTGGGCACGTGAGCCATGGCCGCTGAGCCTGCGCGTCCGGAGCCTGTGCTCCACAACGGGAGAGGCCACAACAGTGAGAGGCCCGCGTACCAGAAAAAAAAAAAAATTAAGGAGTCCTTTACAATATAAGGAGAGCATGGATATTAGTGCACAACTAGCTGTCTATAACACAAAAATGGTGGATACAGACGCCAAATTTTGACAAATATATGCATAGGCAAAACTGGAGAGCAATTCAGGAAGAGCAGACCAGCTGAATGCAGATATATGTGCCAATAGTAAAGGAGGAAATCCTGAGTTTGTACAGATATGTTCATCCAAGTCATGCAAATTTGAGAACTTCTGGGATATTTGAAACTGTTGTTCTCTAGCTGACCTAGGGCAATATAGTTAATAAAATATGCTCCTGTACTTACGTATTCTGCTAATTGGTCAGTATTGCTACATGGAGGAAGCATGTGCTTAGACAAGGCACTGGCACTAATCGTTATGTCTTGTTTGAAATTTCCATGGAATTTAGCAATCTAGCATTGGGTTGTGGTTTGGCAGACTCTCAGTGTCCTTGCCATAACCTGGGAATTGAGACCCACAGAGAAGAGAAATAACAAGAGACATGAAATATACACTGTTTGAACTGGTTTCTGCAGATAACATAGACATTGTTCAACACACATGTTCAATTAGGGAGCAAGTGGGTCAGGAATGGTGTACAAGGAAAGATAGCATCAGAATGGAATGCACACTTAAAATGAATGGTCCTAGTTGGACTTTCTATTAGGTCAGTATATGCTTGCTTTATTATAGGACAACTTCAGAAATTGAGTTTTGATTCCCTGGGCCTTGAGGAAACCTACAAATAAATGTCTCTAAGGATAGGTCAAGAGACTTGGTAGAAGGAAAAAGATAGATTCACAACCTGTAATATTGGGATTAAATAATCATTCTATAGGATTTGGCCAGGAACTTGGGGAGAATGTAAGTCCAGAAAGACAGCAATGTTTCCTGAATTTTAGCAGATAACACACAGCATGCTTTTCTCCTTGACAGTAAGAGGAAGGGATAGTAATTAACTTAGCTAGAGTAGGAACTGCAGAACTGAGAAGAAAAGTATGTGAGAAAGGAAATCCTCAGCTGTAACTCACAGAAAGCATGATTCCAGGAACACTAGGGGGTTGCAGATGATTGGCACAAGTATCGAACTAATCATCTTTCACAGCTTCTGCCATATGTGTCAGGTCACTGTTCTGATTGCCTCTAATCATCCCACTGGTGAGGGAAGGATTCCTCACTCCAAGTAGCACAAGATGTCCTAACACTTGACGCTCAACATTGGACCGATGAGAATGGCAGCAGCTTATTACCATATACACTCACAGCGCAGGGTAGCTGAATACTGCTTACCATGTGGGTCCACATGGTGTTTCATGGTGTTCAGGTTCACAGCAGACAAGAAGGGTTTGTGGGAAGCAGGCTTTGTAGTAACAAGAGGATAAGGTGTTCTTGGTTCCAACAGGAAGATGTGGTTTACTTTTTGGAATAATTTTTAGGTAGTGTATTTTTGTTTTCCAAGTTCCCTGAAGTGACATTTTTCTAACTTTTTTTGCTGCTGATTAACACAAGCTACCATTTTACACTTTCCTATATGAGTTTTCTTGGACACATGCCACATGTTGCCAAAGCTAATAGTGCATATTTTGTTTTCATAAGAAATAAATACTCCACTTCTAATAGCTTTCTATTATTCAACCATGTCCACTGTGAAGCAAACCATTTCAATGCTTTAAATACAATATGTATTTAACCTTCAGTCATGGGCTGTGGATTCCTTGGCTTTGTTAGGCTGGATTTCAGGCTCTGAGCTCCTGGTTCAAGGACCTGAGTTCAGGTCTGCTTCACAGAGCCTTCACCCTCCTTGGACCAGCAATTAATTAGAGCATCATGTTCTTCAGCAGAGAATGATATGAGCACAACAGGGCAAGTGCAAACCCATGATGCCTCATGAGGGCTTATCTGGGAGCTGTCACACTGTCACTTCTTTTCACAGTCTGTTAGTCAAATAGGCCACATTGACAATGACTTTTTCAACGGAAGAGAACTACACAGTCCACCTCTAAGTGGAAAGAACTGTAAAGTCACATGGAAAAAGGGTGCATATTGAATTCCAATGCAGGGAAGGCATAGGAAATGACAAGAAGAGATTCAATATGCCACCATAATTCAGGGCATTACTTTGAAATTTTAGAATTTTACAGAAGAACTGGGTTAGTGCAGCACAGAGTAATATGTGCACTCCTGAGAGCATGCAGGAAATTGGATTTCAGTCCTAAAAAGAATTTTAAGAAAAACAAAGGATGACAGTCTCATAAAATATATACTTGTATGGGCAAAAAGAAAATAGATTCAAGAAATGGAGTTTAAATTGAGGAAGCCAGTGATTTCAAATAAAAACATGAACAGCAGTTTTTGTCTATATTCTGCCTTTCACTATCTTTTTATGTATATGGGACTCTGTTTACAATATGGCTTCACCAGGATTCGGGGATGCTGAAGATAATTCTGGAGCAGAGTTTTTCAACCTTACCACCACTGACATTTTAGTCCTCATGATTCTTTGTGGTGGGGGGCAGGGGGGACTGTCTGTACATTATTGGATATTTAGCAGCATTTCTGACTTCTGTCCACTAGATGCTAGATGTACCCTCTCAGTCGTGACAATGAAAAAAATCTACATTTATTGCCAACTGCTTCTCAGGGGGTAAACAAGGTGATCTAATATAAGAATATATTATATTTAAAAATATGAAATATGTTGATGTACTTATATTTATATATCTCAGAAAAATACATACATGCACACATGTATACATGTATATACTTATGTATGCACATAATTCTTATACTCATATATGTGCATGTGCATATATAGATACCTTATGTACATGTATATAAATAAAAACATTTATGTACGTATGCTGAACTAAAATATAATCGGTGTTGGTTTTAGGAATAATGGTGATGTTGCTTTTGCTATTATTGAGGAATTATTAAGAATCAGAAGAAGATGATGATAAAGAGCAGGTAATGCTTATTTTAGAAAAGAATATAAATCAAATACTGTAAATTTGATGTTGGATAATTCTGAATAATAAAGTTGAAGTTTTCAAATTTATTTCCAAAACAGGGAATAATAGGATTATTTAACAATAGACTATCTAAAGGAGTCATTAAACCTTTTCTTTCTATAGTCCATTATATAGCCATCAAAAGAGAAAAATACAGTTTGTTAATAGCTGACTGTTACTAATTAAATACAACAGATGTTCAATATAAATGATCAATAAATAAGTCATCACTGTGGAGTGGAGCTACCAGCTTTGAAATGTATGAATACTTTTAGAATAATTCTTTGATGGGTACATTAAAAATAAATTTGTGAGGAACAGCACAGGCATTACTAAATGAATTTTAAAATCATATATATATATATATATATATATATATTTTTTTTTTTTTACTTTTGTGGCACGCGGGCCTCTCACTGTTGTGGCCTCTCCCGTTGCGGAGCAACAGGCTCCGGACGCGCAGGCTCAGCGGCCATGGCTCACTGGCGCAGGCGCTCCGCGACATGTGGGATCTACCCAGACCGAGGAACGAAACCGCGTCCCCTGCATCAGCAGGCGGACTCTCAACCACTGCGCCACCAGGGAAGCCCTACTGAATGAATTTTAAAATCCATGTATGATAGACTGGTTTGAGAGATTATGAATTGAAATTTAAAATACTATACTTTGAACTATTAACACAAGATATAACAGTAGCTAGAAACTATGACATATTAAATGCTATAATAAATCCTACATTAAACAAGGTTTATTTACGTATATGTCTGTTTTAGTCAGGTTCTCCAGATTAACAGAACAAATATCTCTTACAATAGAAAGAGATCTATTATAAGAAATTGGCTCACACAGTTATGGAGACTGAAATGTCTTAAGATATGTACTCAGCTAGCTGGAGACCCGGGAGAGCCGATTATGTAATACCAGTGAGAGTCTGAAGGCCTGAGAATCAGGAGAGCAGAGGCGGTAGCTCCAGTCCAAAGGCCAGCAGGCTCATGACACAGGAAGAGCCAGTATTTCAGTTTGAGTCCAAAGGCAGGAAATTTAATTCAGGGGAGGGTCAGCCTTTTTGTTCTATTCAGAACTTCCAATGATTGGAGGTGGTCCACCCACATTAGGGGGAGCAGTCAGCTTTAATTCCTTTACTGATTTAAATGTTAAATCATCTAAAAACACCCTCAAAGAGACACCAGAATAATGTTTGAGCCAACACCCCATAGCCCAGTCAAGCTGACAAAATTACTGTCACGATCTCCTATGGTTTTTCATGTGTTTGTATTTATTATTTCCAGGACCAAAGAAAATACAATAATCGCAACATAATCTTCCATGTAAGATTCACTAGTGTAAATAGCTTAACTCAGAGACTTAAAATATTATGGTTTATTAACCTGAAGATATTTTCAGGAAAAGGAGACTATATTACTAGAATGTGAGGATTAAGTTCATGTCCATGATTGTATAAACCCGGAAAGAGTTTGATGTCACTTGGCTTCATATCTTACTATCTTCATTATTCACATGATATATTTCATGAAATCAGTAATGTGTCTCCATTACTTCTATTTCTTCTTTTCCTTATGTTTATTTCCCATAATTTCAAAAATTTTAATTAAACATTGAATCTAAAGAAACAATTTCCATTATTTAAGCAGATTTGCATTTTAAGTGAGTCTCTCTCCATTAACACTATGCTGTGTTCTAGAGCAGGCTTGTCTGTAATTTTTTTTTTCACTTTGTAATTTGCTACAATATTACCACTAAAGACTGCAAGATAATGCAGTATTATTAAAATTACCCAATTCAATTAATGATATGTTTATAAATCCCTATGTATATTTCTGATACAACCTTCTTTATCTTTAAAAATTCCTACTTTATAATTTAACTCAAATATAATACCTTAGGTCAGTCATGGGGCTGCTATTTTACTCTATATCTTACACATTGCTTCTTTTGCTATTAAATTGTAAACATAAAATACACAGTGGATTTTAATTTTCAACAGTACTATTATAAAATTTTGTGTGTATGTTTTTCTTTTTTGTTTTGCTTTCTTTCTCTATTATGTTTGACTTCTACATGGAAGAAGGATGGGGATTAATAAATCATCTGTCGTAAGACTTAATGGGCAAAAACAGTCTCCTTATAAGTGCTTCACTGCAAACTTACGTGCCTAGTTCTTAATATATTTTTTGAAGAATTTAATATTTTTATATTTCAAAATACTGATGACATTCTCTCCACCTTTGCCATGATATAATGCAAGAATCCAAAATACTCTATTTTGCTGTTAAAAATGTCTTAGTTTATATCTAAGTTTTGCAAGTAGGATTCTTCCTATATACATATGAAGAATGTATGCATATTATATACTGAGACATATGTATACACACACACACCAATACTTCTGATATCAAAGCAATGCACGAGAAAGGGATTTAGTCCTATGTAATACAAATCAGTTCCTTAAACTTGGAGGAATTGTTTTTGCGGTGACAGATAATAAATGACTGTCTGGGTCAATATTGCCTTAATGAGGACATTTATGCATTCTCACAATTGTAAAGTTTCTTTCCCTTTCATTTTCGTGACCGATAATACGATTGTAAATGTATTTGGTTTTTTGAAGCTCACAGGGTATAAATATGTTGGAGCACTATGTAAACTTAAAGAAGTCATCAACAGCGTTTATTACCTTGGTATATCCAAAAAATATATATTTTTGTATATTGTTTCTAGAAAGCACTCTGTACCATTTACTGAAATTTTAATTTCTCCCCCCTCCTTATGTAATTCTCTAATACCATCTTTGTGACTCAATGCCACCTAGAACATTATGTGCAAAGAAAGTTACAAATGTAAGAATCTGACCAATTTTGTTAATCTAAAATATCAAATATATGTTAACTGTTGTAAATTACCACATGCTTTATCACAAAGAAGTTTATTTAATGTTGCTTCACTGTATTTTTGGTATTAGAACATAAGGCAATCAAGATGAAATAGTTAAAATATCAGCTAAATGTTTCTATCTTTAAGATCCTTTTTTAATGATATTAACTATGGCTGATTCTTAGCCATATGAAGTCTAGTAACGAGTTCATAGAAGTCATTCTTCATTTTTGTTACTCTTTGTAATTTCTAGGATTTCTTTTGATTATTAGTTTTCTTTATTTTTTTTTTTTATTATTTCTTTTTTTTTGCGCGTTATGCAGGCCTCTCACTGTTGTGACCTCTCCCATTGCAGAGCACAGGTTCCGGACGTGCAGGCTCAGCGACCATGGCTCACAGGCCCAGCCGCTCCGCGGCATGAGGGATCTTCCCGGACTGGGGCACGAACCCGTGTCCCCTGCATCGGCAGGTGGACTCTCAACCACTGCGCCACCAGGGAAGCCCTCTTTTTGTTTTTTTAACATCTTTATTGGAGTATAATTGCTTTACAATGGTGTATTAGTTTCTGCTTTATAAAAAAGTGATTCAGCTTTACATATACATATATCCCCATATCTCTTCCCTCTTGTGTCTCCCTCCCACCTTCCCTATCCCACCCCTCTATGTGGTCACAAAGTAGCATCTCTGCTTAGATTATCCATCTGTGCTTGCACATTGTTTACTTTTTTATTTAGAACCCTGTACATACTAATCATAGTTATTTTAAACACTATATCTGATAATTCCAACATCTTTATCATAGCTGATTTTGGTTTTGATGATGGTTTTGTATTTTCAGACTGTTTTTTTTCTTGTGTTTTGCCATGATTTACTTTTCTTGAAGCTGGACATGTTAGGAACCGAGATAAATTGTCCATTAATGTGAAGTTTATGTTAGACTGGCTAGGAGTAGCTATAGGTGTCAGAGGCTTCAAATTCCTCTAATGTCCTTGTTTTTCTTTCCCATATTGACGTTGTGCTTTCCTAAGAACTTCTCCTTGGAGAATCTGTGTCCTGCACTTCTTTATGCTGCAATCACTATTAATGAACTAGAGCCCTCACTGATGTGGTATAAAGTGTATGGGGTGCAGGAAATGTGTTCTATAATGTCCTGATTTGGACATGTAACCTTCACAAATATTTTCACTGGCTATATAGGTATAAACCCTGTTGCCTATGTTGATTTCCCTTCCTCCCTTCTTTCCTTCGTTCCTTCTTTTCTTTCTTCCTTCCTTTCTTCCTTCTTTTCTTTCTTTCTTTCTTCCTTCCTTCCTCCCTCCCTCCCTCCCTCTCTCTTTCTCTCTCTCTTTTTCTTTCTTTCTTTCTTTCTTTCTTTCTTTCTTTCTTTCTTTCATTCTTTCTTTCTTTCTTTCTTTCTTTCTTTCTTTCTTTCTTTCCTTCTTTCCTTCTTTCTTTCTTTTCTTTTCCTAGACTGCAGAGGACTTTCCTTCCCTCTGCAGTGATAATGTTTCAGATTTCTACTCTGGCAAGGTGCTCTTCCCTGGGGAGTACACATTAGCTATGAAGAAGGCTTGGGAGGTGTATTTCACAATAGTTAACTCTTTCTCCTAGCAGAGCCACAAGAGGATCTTTCTTGTAACTTCACTTTCTGAGCCTACTGAGGTTCCTGAAGGGGAAGTTTATGAAAATGTGGGGCTTTTAAAGATTGAGGCTCCCAGGCATTTGCTACTCTCCTATTCCACACTCAACCTCCAGAAATTCATTCAGATTATAATTTAAGTGTTTCTACCAGTTTATGGTTCCATACATTTCTGTTCCACACTAGCTGTTCTCTGCCGTGATTCTCTGGATGTGCTCTTTTCTCCAGATTTCTGTGTGGTCATTTGCCCTATAGCCTCAGTTCTTTGACGGGCCCAAGAAAAATCTTTGGTTTTTAATTGGCCCAGCCTTGTCATAAGAACAGGGATGATGACTTCTAAGCTCTTTACATGCCACAGTTGAAACCAGAAGTCCTTAACTTTCTTTTGACCCTTATTTGTATCATCAGTAAAATTGGAAATGATTTGTCCAAAGTATAGAGCTGAATGAGAAAAATACAAAGAAATTTGACAGGTACATGTTTTAAAAACATATTTCAATTTGATACTTGTAAAACTGTTTTGGAAGATGTGATTTAGCTCTTTGGCCAAAGGGTCTTTATCGAATGAGACATACATACTCACAACAGCAATGACTTCCAAACTCAGTCCTTCCTCTTACATCTCCTTTCTCTCATACCTCCTAAAGAGAGCAATCTGGAAGGGGCTGGCATTATTAGATTCAAAATCCCCACTGGAGTTATAGAGAGTAAAGCTATTTTGAAAAATTGAAACAGTCACATGGCAACAGTCCAGAGAATAAAATGAGTGAAGGTTCTATAGGATGGAGAAAAAATGAAAAAGAATGCCAGTAGTAATGAAAGATTTGCTAGATGGGACAAATCAGAAATAATTAAAGTATTCTCCAATCCTCTGTCTGTAGCCTTCCTGACTGTCATTACCCTCTTCTCAGAAGTCTTGATTTACATAGTTCTCGTAATAGTTCTGTTTTCTCGACAAATCCAGGTAAACTTAGTATGATATCTATTATGATGCAGTTGGAAATATGACGGTATGGAAAACAGAAGAATTATTTTTATACCCTTTCTACCTTTAAGATAATGAGCTCAAAGCTTTTATTACTATAATAATAAAATATTATTTTATTTGGTGAATAATTAAAGGCAAACTATACGGTACTAAGAAAATATTAGTTTCAACAATGGCTGAGGATCAGATATCATAATGTAACATTGTGTGGTTATTTATTTTTTACATACATTTAAAGTTCCTGATAAGGACATACTCAATGATAGAAACACATGTATATGCACACACACATACTCGTGTAGTAACATTCTATCCCCTGTACATGGCAAAAAAAAATATTTGCTTTTAATAGTGGTTATGTTGAAATAATCATCCTAAAAAGTGCTAATTACAATTCAATTCACTTCTTATAAATTAGAAGTAATGACAATATATTGAAATCATGCAAACTGAAACAGCCAGAATTACTTTAGCTCTTAAAAATGGACATTCCATAATACTCGTGCTAATTTGTTGACTATGTCATTGGATGTCCTTCCTTTTTATCTAGAAAATGATTCGGTACTTCCATAAGTTTATAAGCTAGCATTGCTATGCTCTATGTACAGAATCCTATTTTTCCCTCCATCTTTTCTATCATCCTGTGCCTTGTGTTCCTTTATTCATGGAATACTGAGGGATGTGATGCTTCATTTATGTTCATTTCCACCTTGATAGACTGAGGCCTCCTGCCAATCATTTCATGGCATTCTTTCAAAATTAACATGAGCAATTTAGTAACAATATGAATAAAGAGCATTCAACTGCAAAGGATAAAAACAAAGGTAAAGAGTGAATATGTTAACTGTGGGCACTATGCTGCATAAACTTTATAATTTGCCCAGCAATGAGTATTACACTTGGCATAAAAGAAGCAAATAGTAGGGGTATGAGCAGTTATTTCTGAAATTTTAGGGTAGGTTTTTAAGATAAAAAGGTAGAGTTAAACGGGAGATACACCATGGAAACATTGAACTTATGACATGCTACTCCAAAAGTCAGCATTTTCAAAACTCTGATATCATAACCATAAGATTTGCTAGAACTCCATGTGAATAACATAAAAGTGTAGAAAAATACTGGCCCCAAGATGAAGGAATATGACATACTGTAACTTTTATTGTTATATAATCAAGATTGAGTCATTAAGACATCATATAATAAATAAATATAATAACTTTTATATCCCAGAATTTCCAAAACTCGTTAGATGAATGCTTATATGTTTTTCCCTTTATAAAATCTATTAACATAGAAGACACCGTTATTTAAAATGCTGGAGTATGGTAAACCAAAGTTCCCTTATATCTGTTATCCCGAAAGCTAGTTTAGTTTAAAATAAATTAGTGTTGTGTTATTTCCTATGCTAAAACTTAGGAAAAGAATCTTTCTCTTTTAATACCTGATCAAAAATGGAATCAAGAAAATAGGATAGATGAAATGCATAACAGCTATTAGGAAAAATATACTTTCTCCACTGAGTTGGAATAATACTTAAAATAATAAGCTAGTCAAGGCATTTGTGTATGTATGTGTTTACATGTGTGCATGTGTACATGTGCATATGAAATTATTTTAGTCATATGCTTTTCTGCTCTTTACAAAGAAAATCTAATTTCATTAAGATGTATATTTCCTTATTCCTCCTTTTTATTTTCAAAAATTTACCTATGCTTTAAAGGATCTCCATTTTTTTAACAAATACAATGTACAAAAACACTTAGAAAGTTTTAAAATTAATGCTAAAATTTTCCCCAGTATTAATATTCTTACCCTAAATGTAGTAATCAGCACATTTGCAAGCCATTTATTTCTGAAATTAACATTTAAGGCAGTTAGCTCTGTTTCAAGTGAGTGAAGAACATATGGATTTTTCTTTAAAATTGGATTCTAATCTTTCTGTTGAGACAGTCATTAAATACTGGCAATAGGAATTTCACCATGGCCTTGAAAATGGCTTGCCCACAGGCTGCCACCTTCATCATTCCTTACAACTTGGACTTTTGTTGGCAATATTCCCTCCTGTATGCTGAAGCATATAGAAACACCAGAATGAGACAACTAATACTTATCCTTTTAGAGAAAAATCTATTTAAATGTTTATGTATTGAAAACAGGTGACTCAGTTTCCAGTCGCTCTGGAAAAAGTGAATGTAAGGGTTATCTTTTTACCTAGCTTGTGAATTTTCTTTTTTGTTTAAATCTGTGACATTATAGCTTATATTAATGTAAGTCTAAAAGTTAGACTGGAATAATATTCACAACTGGAAGAATAAAACATGAATTTCTTCCAAAGAGGATGTAGGTTTTGTGGGGTCTGAATCTTGTTTGGAGAGTCCTCTCTTAAGAAAAGAGTACAAAATATTTTACCTTTGCAAGTTTTTCAAATTGTGTGTTGTGTGAACACTTCTAAGACAACTTTAGGGCTTTGAAATGAGTCATGTGTGTAAAGGGACTTGGTCTTTAAGATTTATTATCTTCATAGTAGGTCCACTTCTGATTTCTTTATACTAAATGGGGCCTGTATAGTAAAAACATAGTATATAGGGGGTCGTATTAGAACATGAGATGGAGATTCTTGTTCAAGTGATTAATTGAGGAAGGAAGGATGAAAAATACACAGGATAGGTCAGGAGACTAACAAGCAAGAATGTGGTCTTGGCCAGAGAACTGCTTCAGCCTGATCCCACAGAAAACACATAGAACTGGTCCCATCTCAAACCTTTGTTCTCTGTGTAAGTCAGTCACTGGCTGTGGGCTGCTGGAGGGGAAAAGCCAGATCTCCTCCTGTTTCTTGTAGACAATTCACCAGAAAACGGGCAGCTCTGGGCTGTTTCCAGACGACACTCATGGCAGCTAGGGGATGAGTCTGGGAAGGTACAAACAACACCCACTACAAGCTACATATGTATTTTTAAAATATTTCTAAGCATGCTTCAATACTAATTGAACTCCTTCCATGATGTAATAATAATTATTATTGAAATACTATTAAAAACTGATTGTTCTAGAAAGCAGAAGGGGTGTGTCGTTATTTATGCCAACATTCACTTAACTTGCACAAAGCTGTGCAGGTTGGATATTCCAAGAAGTCATTCAAATCCCAAATATTGAAAATAGGTTATTTGTTTTAACATTTTCCCCAAAGATGGAATACAGTAACTTGAGGCAACAGCATCTTCTTCCAATTGGACCAAAGATGCTATCTGGGCTTGCAGTGACCCTGCCCACTAATATTTATAGATTGTCTCTTAGGCTATTGGATATAATTATTCCCTGATAACCAGCAAGGTTATAGAGATCATGTTGGGGTTCTCAGAAAGGAATTCATCACAGGCTAAACTTTCTTCCCTTTTAGGGTAAAATGATGTGACTTTAACCTTATACTTCTTTAAAGTCTATCAGCACATGGTATTAATGTTGAATTACTATGTAATCAATTACCACAAACTTAGCATCTTAAAAGAACTATCATTTATTATCTTGCAGGTTTTTGGGTCAGAAGTATTGGCTGGGCTCAGCTGGATGTACTTCTCAAGGTCACACAAGGCTGTAGTCAAGAGGGCAGACGGTTTGGGAACTTATTTGGAGCTTAAAGTCCTCTTCTATCCACATTCAGTTGGCAAAATTCAGTCCTGTATTAGGACAGAGACTTTCACCTCTTAGAAGATTCCCTTCTCCTTAGACAGTTCAAATGTGGTTATTTGTTTCTTCTTTCTTACAGGACAGTAGGTCACTATCTTACTCCTTACTCTCTTGTAAAGACATCATCTCCTATTGTGTGAGGCGCACCCAAAATAACCTCTCTTTAGAGGCACTCCAAGCCACCTTTGTAGTAACTGAATCACAGGAGTCACTGTCCATCATAGTTACATGTGATGCTCACATTCACGTGCAAGGGATTCTACAGAGAGTATATAAAAAGGGACAGAGATCTTGGGGCTCATCTTAGAATTCTGTCCACCAGAAACACCTAGTAAGTTTAGAGACCTTGAAGATTACATTTATGATATAAGTGAGAGGATGTGAGGCTATGGTCTTCTGAAGGTATCAACAATAGATAGGAAAGAGCACCCACAAACAAGTTGGTCAGCTCCAGTGTTGTTCCTTTTACATTCTAATGTGGGAAAGGGTGTGTTTCAAAGACTTTTAAATCAAAGTAAGTTAAGAAAGTGGAGTAGAGAAGAGGCCAAAATTTAGACTTGGGGTATTAATTATAGGTGGCAAAGTTCTTCCTTCAGGAATTGAGTCAGGATTTTTCCTTTGACCTACAGTCTAAAACTTTAAACATACTTTCATAAGTAGCCATGTCCTAAGAGTGCCAAAATATTTAATTGGAACAAAAGCTGATTTTTCATGACTCTCTTTTATTTTAATGATTTGTGGGTTTTTTTAAATTGAAATATAGTTGACTTACAATATTAAGCTGTTTTCAGGTATACTACATAAAGATCTGACATTTGCATACATTGTGAAATGATTACCACTATAAGTCTAGTAACTATCTGTCCCCAAAACACAGATTTTTAAATATTTTTTAAGTAAGTTAAAATATCTGAATTATATTTAATAAAGGTATATCATTCATTATCGTCAAGTATCTTAAGTAGACAGAAAAAATATATATTGATATATATGATGATCTTTTGTGTTGACTTTATGATTTAATGCACTAAAAACATTGACATTTTATTGTTGGTGTCCTTACATTAGAAATGGCTGCCTAGACAGGTTACTCTGAAACCATAATTCAAAAAGGGTCATGTACCACAATGTTTGTTGCAGCTCTATTTACAATAGCCAGGACATGGAAGCAACCTAAGTGTCCATCAACAGATGAATGGATAAAGAAGATCTGGCACATATATACAATGGAATATTACTCAGCCATAAAAATAAACAAAATTATTTGTAGTGAGCTGGATGGACCTAGAGTCTGTCATACAGAATGAAGGAAGTCAGAAAGAGAAAAACAAATATCGTATGCTAACACATATATATGGAATCTTAAAAAAAAGGTTCTGAAGAACCTGGGGGCAAGATGGGAATAAAGACACAGACCTACTTGAGAATGGACTTGAGGACACGGGGAGGGGGAAGGGTAAGCTGGGACAAAGTGAGAGAGTGGCATGGACATATATACACTACCAAATGTAAAATAGATAGCTAGTGGGAAGCAGTCGCATAGCACAGGGAGATCAGCTTGGTGCTTTGTGACCACCTACAGGGGTGGGATATGGAGGGAGGGAGGGAGGGAGATGCAAGAGGGAAGAGATATGGAGATATATGTATATTTATAACTGATTCACTTTGTTATAAAGCAGAAACTAACACACCATTGTAAAGCAATTATATTCCAATAAAAATGTTAAGAAAAAAAAGTCAAAAAAATTTGTTTAAAATTATTACAAGAAATAATTTTAAAATAATTACATTATTATTATTTTAAATATATTTAACATTATATATTAAATATTATTATAATGTTATAAAATATTAGTATACTGTAATAAATAATGTTAAAAATGTACATATAAAAATTGCTTGCTGGACCAGCATTTGAATTTCATTCTGCAACAGTTGCTGCCATAAAAAATTGAACAACTTCTGACTAATGAGAGCAAATAAGTACTATTAGAATGATTTAATAATGTGATATATAGAATAATTTAAACATAAAATATTTTCATCTTTAAATTCCTAGATAAACTATACATATTTTGTTCTATTCAATTGCTACATTAGCTGGCATGTTTCAATACAATTTTGGTAATTCATGATTCATACTACTTGCATACAGGAAAATTTTTGAGGTAGGTTTCAATGTCTTATAATTGGAATCTGAAATATGAGCTGTTATAGCTTATGTTCTGTCAACACCATTTTGTATTATTTTTAGGAATCTTTGTAATTGGTTAACAACAAGTATTTTACTAGTCCAATATGTATTTCCTTACAATATTTTTATTGTTTTCCCCAGATAAACACGTATATGACTGACCCAGGGATTGCACAACTTTTGCTGAAGTAATGCAATTTTATCATACTTCAAATGATACACATTTTAGTAACACCTATAATTTATTGGCTGTCTGCTGTGTGTCAGATGTTTATCATATAAACACTCTAATCTTAGAAAAACTTATCAATATTGCCACTCTTATTTTAGAAATGAGGAAATTGTATATCAAAAAGTTAAATAATTTGATCTAGTCACACAATTAGTAAGAAACATAACCTGGGACTCAGCCCTCTTCAATACAAAGCAATAAAATGGTCTCAAGAAGTACTTCGAGGGCTTCCCTGGTGGCGCAGTGGTTGAGAGTCCGCCTGTCGATGCAGGGGACACAGGTTCTTGCTCTGGTCTGGGAAGACCCCACATGCCGCAGAGCGGCTGGGCCCGTGAGCCATGGCCGCTGAGCCTGCGCGTCCGGAGCCTCTGCTCCGCAACGAGAGAGGCCACAACAGTGAGAGCCCGCCCCCCACCCCCCAAAAAAGAAAAAAAGAAGTCCTTCAATAAAGACATGGAAATTTTCCATGGATGTATTTCATAACTATTAAAATGTTTCTGAAAGAATGTATTAAAATATTCTCTACATAATCTAAAATATACGTTGTATGTTGCTACACATTAATTGCAATACTAATCAAATTGTATGTGATGTATGCATTCAATATTTATTCAACAAAAATCATAGTTTGTCCACTAGGTCCAGACACTGTTGTAAGATTTGGACATATAGTTGATAATAGAGAGAGAGGCTTAGAGGTATAAGTAGATACAGAATTAGAGATACAAGTAGATATAAAGACAGGATATGGATATATCTATAGATACATATGTATATGTTTCATTTCTAAACTGCACTCGTGAACTTACTCTTCAATCTTCTTACTGGCTTTTCATTATTAATAAATGGAATGATTTGACTGAATATATCAGAGTCATTTTTGATTAATTTTTCCCCCTTCCACCTCATATTCAGTCAGCAAAACTTCCTGGAAATAAGGTTCTTTCAAAATATTGTCAGAATTTAGCCCCTTTTAACCATCCAGCTGTTCTTACCCAAGTCAATGTAGCCATTATTCCTCATTTGGCGAATTGAAATAACTTTGTCTTCTTGTTTCAACTCCTCCACCCCTAACCTCAGTTCACTGCCTACACAGCAGCCATAATAATCCTATAGAAAAGACATCAGGTCTGTCAGCTCAAAATGCTCTATCTCTCCCACCACTCCACCACTCATCTAGTTTAACCATCACAGCCTCTTTATATCTTTCCTCTGACATGCTAAGCCATGCTTTTTCATCAAGGCTTTTGGGCCTACAGGTCCTTTATCTGGAGCACTTTTCCCCAGATGTCCATATCTAATGAATATCTTTATCTTTTTCAAATCTTTGATCAAATTCACCTTCCCAATTAGACCAATGCAATCCAAGATATTTGAATTTGAAATCACACTCCCCCGCTAGAGCCCTTTTTATTGTCCTATTCCATTTCACCATAACATTTACTGTGATCTAGCTTAGTATATAGTTCTATAATTTTGAGTTTGTCACCTTTCACTCTAGAATGTAAGATACATGAGGGCAGGGGATGTTGGCTTTTTTTAATTCAATGCAATTGTTACAGCACTTTGAAGAATAACCTTTCCTAGTTTAGTTATAAAAAAATACTTGATTGATTTATTGATCAAATAAACATATATGGAAAACTATAATTATAATGATATAGTATATTGATATATTCATGAATAACTGTCTATTAAATTTTTATTTTCTAAATTGGTTAAATAAATATTGAATGTATGGAAACTGATTTGAAAAGTAAAGCTTCCAGTAGGTCATTTAAATACATGACTCATTGAGTTTTTGTAATATCAAATGATGTAATACTAAATAAGATGGAGGAAAACAACATTAACTCTCTGTCAAAATTTGTATTTAGGTTTTTTTCATGTTAGAATAGTAATTAATTTCCATAAAGTCTGAACATTTATTTATTAAACTCTAAACACATACATACACTTTAATCCAAATTAGTACTGATAAACACATCTTCCTTTTAAAGTCATCCAAACAATTTAAAATCTTTGAATATAGAAAGCGAATTACACATCTGCAGACTTTTTCTGTCTAAAATCACTTTCTAAGTTAGGAAGTAATTGAAGTAATGAAATAATTCTATCTTTATAATGTGTTTACATTTATTTTACCTTTAAGCATAGCATAACATTTTGCGAACAATGCTAATGAATGAAGCCTTTGAATCTGTATACTACATGTCAGGGGAAAATGAATGTGTACCCTGAGGCTGTCTGAAATAATAAATGCCCCTTATTTACAAATTATGCTGTCTCAAGAAATGTTGAACAGTATTCCGGAATTGCATGTCACAGTGGCCAGCCTTTCAATTATCAAGTCTCATTTTTGCAAAATCATAATGCAAAGGAAATATTTGCACCTGTCTGACCTTGCATACAGTGACAGTTGATGAACCCATTTCCACTGCAAGGTGGTTAATGTCTTTGTAAGACCAAAATGTGACAAGAGCCCACTCGCATATACCAGGTAGGGCTAAAGTAGGCTGATGGATGATAGGCAGGGGAAAGCAACTCTTTTGAAGTCTCTTTCATATATATATATATGAAAGGGAAATATTAAGATTACATTCAATTATTTATAATTGAATATCTCAGATAAAAAGACAATTCACATTATACAAATTATACTTGTGCATTTTCAAACATTGCAAAATCTCAGAGTGATATGAATGAAAGTAAAACAACCAGATTTAATTTGTGTATGAAATAAGCCTCCTTCCATAGGTTGAAGCAACATTAATAAACATCATCCACAAACAATGCTTTGTGAATTTTGCAAATACTCAAAAATAAATTTCTGAAAACATAATTTGTTTTTGTTTTGATATTAAGTATTGTGTAAGTATCTGACACAATTTGTATTATTTCTGGAGTTACATTGTTAAAATAAAATATACATAATGAAAGAAATCTTAAGAGGTCAATTTGAGCCTATGTTAAAATACAACAGATGAGATTGGTTACACAACAATGTGACTCTACCTAACATTAATGTACACATAAAAATGATTAAGATGGTAAATTTTATGTTTTATTTTTTACCATAATTAAAATTTTTGTAAAATAGGAAAAAAAAGAAAGAGAAAGACAAAGAAGAAGAAAGGCACAGGTACATAACTAGGAGGAGGCAATGTAACCACAGAGGTTTAGTCATGGAGACAGGAAAGCCAGGTAAAGTCTAGAGTCGCCAGAAGCTGGAAGAGGTAGGAAGGATCCTCACCTAGAGCCTTCCGGAGTGTGGGCCTGCTGACACCCTGAGTTTGGACTTCTGGCTTCTAGAGCTATCTGGTTTTAAGCTACCCAGTACGTAACAATTTATTGTGGCAGCCATAGGAAATAACACACCCTTCAAAACCAACTCTGCTTGGATTAAACAGGGAAAGGTAGTAATGAAAAAAGTGTAGTGTAGCTCAAAGAATAACTGGATGGCTGGAGAACCAGTTTGGAAAACAAGCATTTGTCAAGAGAGGCTGAGACGACAGGTCCACAAATCTAATCACTCCACAGGCATCATCCATAAAGGGGGTGATCCAGCCGGCATCACACAGCAGGCAGAATTGGACACTGGACACAGCCCATCGTATAGTGTCAACTTCAGCCCTCAGAAAATGTTGCAGCAGTGGTTGTCCACCTAATGCAAATATACAAGGGGGGGATTTCCTCAAAGGCAATATCAAAAAAATGAAGTATCTGTTTATAACCAGAATATTGTCTTTTACAAAAGAAAGTAAATTAATCATCTTTTCACATTATAATAAATCATACCTAGGTAATAGTTTATTACTATTAAGTCTCTAAGAGAGATTAATCCAATAATTATTATAATTAATGTCAGTTTGTACCCTTCTTAGACCCCAAAATGAAACTACTCCAATTTGAATAGTGAAAATCTAGTTATGACTACTTTCTATGTTGTCAAACATCATTTATTATAAAAGGGAAAAATGAAATTAAAAATAATGCCCTATGCTGAATTCATTTATGTGGCAATCTGTAGAGACGACTGAGAAAGTGAGTGATTTGAATCATATTTCAAATTAAATTACCTTCCTGCTAATTGTAGTTTAAGCTTGTATTAGTGTTGCTGGGAAAGAAAAAGCAATAGAATCAAGACATGGTTACGGTTGGACACTTTTCAATATGTCAAAAGCATATTGAGAGTGGACATCCTTCTCTTGTTCCTGATCTTAGTGGAAATGATTTCAGTTTTCACCATTGAGTATGATGCTGGCTGTGGATTTGTCATATATGGCCTTTATTATCTTGGGGTATTTTAACTCTATGTGCATTTTCTGGAGAGTTTTTATCATAAATCAGTGTTGAATTTTGTCAAAAGCTTTTTCTGCATCTAATGAGATAATTATATGGTTTTTATTACTTAATTTGTTAATATGGTATATCACATAGATTGATTTGCATATATTGAAGAATCCTTGCATCCCTGGGATAAATCCCACTTGAACATGGTGTATGATCCTTTTATTATGTTGTTGGATTCTGTTTGCTAGTATTTTCTTGAGGATTTTTGCATCTATATTCATCAGTGATATTGGTCTATAATCTTTTTTTGTGATATCTTCTTCTGGTTTTGGTATCAGGGTGATGGTGGCTTCATAGAATGAATTTGGGAGTGTTCCTCCTTCTGCAATTCTTTGGAAGAGTTTGAGAAGGATAGATGTTAGCTCTTCTCTAAAGCTTTGATAGAATTCGCCTGTGAAGCCATCTGTCCTAGACTTTTGTTTGCTGGAAGATTTTTAATTACAGGTTCAATTTCATTACTTGTGACAGGTCTGTTTATATTTTCAAATTCTTCCTGGTGCAGTGTTGGAAAATTGTACCTTTCCAAGAATGTGTCCATGTCTTCATGGTTGTCCATTTTATTAGCATATAGCTGTTTGTAGTAGTCTCTTATAATCCTTTGTATTTCTGCAGTGTCAGTTGTGATTTCTCCTTTTTCATTTCCATTTTTATTGATTTGCATCCTCTCCCTTTTTTTTTCTAGATGAGTCTGGCTAAGGGTTTATCAATTTTGTTTACCTTCTTAAAGAACAAGCTTTTAGTTTTACTGATCTTTACTATTGTTTTCTTCATTTCTAATTCATTGATTTCTGCTCTGATCTTTATGATTTCTTTCCTTCCACTGTCTTTGGGTTTTCTTTGTTCTTCATTCTCTAATTTGCTTTAGGTGTAGGGCTAGATTGTTTATTTGAGATTTTTCTTGTTTCTTGAGGTGAGATTGAGTTGCTATAAACTTCCCTCTTAGAACTGCTTTAGCTGAATCCCACAGTTTTTCATTTGTCATGTTTTTGTTGTCATTTGTTTCTATGTATTTTTTTATTTCCTCTTTGATTTCTTCAGTGATATCTTGGTTATTTAGTAGCACACTGTTTAGCTTCCATGTGTTTGTGTTTTTTTTTACAGTTTCTTTCCTGTAATTGATTTCCAATCTCATGGTGTTGTGGTCAGAAAAGATGCTTGATAAGATTTCAATTTTCTTAAATTTTCCGAGGCTTGATTTGTGACACAAGAGGTGATTTATCCTGGAGAATGTTCCGTGTTCACTTGAGAAGAAAGTGTATTCTGCCACTTTCAGGTGAAAGGTTCTATAAATATCAATTAAATCTATCTGGTCTATTGTGTCATTTAAAGCTTGTGTTTCCTTATTTATTTTCTGTTTGGATGATCTGTCCACTGGTATAAGTGGGGTGTGAAAGTCCCCTACTAGTACTGTGTTACTGTTGAACTCTCCTTTCATGGTTGTTAGCATTTGACTTATGTATTGAGGTCCTCCTATGTTGGGTGCATATATATTTATAATTGTTATATCTTCTTCTTGAATTGATCCCTTGATCATTATGTAGTGGCCTTCATTATCCCTGTAACAGTCTTTATTTTAAAGTCTATTTTATCTGATACAAGTATTGCTACTCCAGCTTTCTTTTGATTTCCATTTGCATGGAATATCTTTTTCCAATCCCTCACTTTCAGTCTGTATGTGTCCCTAGGTCTGAAGTGGGTCTCTTGTAGACAGCATATATATGGGCCTTGTTTTTGTATCCATTCAGCCAGTCTGTGTCTTGTGGTTGGGGCATTTAATCCATTTACATTCAGGATTATTATCAATATGAATGCTCCTATTACCATTTTCTTAATTATTTTGGGTTTGTTTTTGTGGGTCATTTACTTCACCTGTGTTTCTCACCTAGAGAAGTTTCTTTAGCATTTTTTGCAAAGCTGGTTTGGTTGCGCTGAATTCTCTTAGCTTTTGCTTGTCTGAAAAGCTTTTGATTTCTCCATCAAATCTGAATGAGATCATTGCTGGGTAGAGTAATTTTGGATGTAGGATTTTCTCTTTCATCACTTTAAGTATATTCTGCCACTCCCTTCTGGCTTGCAGAGTTTCTGCTGAAAAATCAGCTGATAACCTTATGGGGATTCCTTTGTATGTTTTTCCCTTGCTGCTTTTAATATTTTTTCTTTGAATTTAATTTTTACTAGTTTGATTAATATGTGTCTTGGTGTGTTTCTCCTAGGTTTTATCCTGTATGGGACTCTATGCACTTCCTGGAATTGGGTGACTATTTCCTTTCCCATTTTAGGGAAGTTTTCCACTATAATCTCTTCAAATATTTTCTCAAACCCTTTCTTTTCCTCTACTTCTTCTGGGACCCCTATAATTTGAATGTTGGTCATTTAGTGTTGCTCCAGAGGTCTCTGAGGTTGTCTTCAATTCTTTTCATTCTTTTCTCTTTATTCTGCTCCTCTGCAGTCTTTTCCACCATTTTGTCTTCCAGCTCACTTATTCGTTCTTCTGCTTCAGTTATTCTGTCATTGATTCATTGTAGTGTATTTTTCATTTCAGTTATTGTGTTGTTCATCTTTGTTTGTTTGTTCTTTAGTTCTTCTATATCTTTGTTAATTATTTCTTGTATTTTCTCAATTCATGCCTGCATTCTATTTCAGAGATTCTGGATCATCTTTATTATCATTACTCTGAATTCTTTTTCAGGTAGATTGCCTATTTCTTCTTCATTTATATGGTCTTGTAGGTTTTTACCTTGCTCCTTCAGCTGTGGCAAAATTTTTGCTGTCTCTTTTTTTTTTTTTTTTTTTGATGGGTGTGATTGTGTTCCTCTCTTACTGGTTGTTTGGGCTGAGTCTTCCAACACTGGAGTTTATATGTTTTGGGTAAAACTGAGTCATGGTGCCAACATGAGGACCTCTAGGAGACCTCACTCTGCTGAATATTCCCTGGGGTCTGAGGTTCTCTGTTATTCCAGTGGTTTTGACTCAGAACTCCCACTGATGTCTTCTCTTGCCATTCTCATTCAACGTAGTTTTGGAAGTCCTAGCCACTGCAACCAGAGAAGAAAAAGAAATAAAAAGAACACAAGTTGGAAAAGAAGTAAAACTGTCACTGTTTGCAGATGACATGATACTATACATAGAAAATCCTAAAAATGCCACCAGAAAACTACAAGAACTAATCAATGAATTTGGTAAGGTTGCTGGATACAAAATTAATGTCCAGAAATCTCTGGCATTTCTATACATTAACAACAAAATATCAGAAAGAGAAATTAAGGAAACAACAATTTATCATCACAAAAATAATAAAATACCTAGGAATAAACCTACATAGGTAGGGGAAAATCTTGTACTCAGAAAACTCTAAAACACTGATGAAATAAATTAAAGATGACATAAACAAATGGAGAAATATACCATGTTCTTGGATTGGAAGGATCAACATTGTGAAAATGACTATACTACACAAAGGAATCTACAGATTCAATGCAATCCCTATCAAACTACCAGTGGCATTTTTCACAGAATTAGAACAAAAAATTTACAATTTGTATGGAAACACAAAAGACCCTGAATAGCCAAAACAATCTTCAGAAAGAAAAATGGAGCTGAAGGAATCAGGCTCCATGACTTCAAACTATACTACAAAGCTACAGTAATCAAGACAGTATGATACTGGCACAAAAACAGAAATATAGATCAGTCGTACAGGAATAGAAAGCTCAGAGATACACCCACACACATATGGTCACCTAATTTACAACAAAGGAGACAAGAATATACAATGGAGAAAAGACATCCTCTTCAATAAGTGATGCTGGGAAAACTGGACAGCTACATGTAAAAGAATGAAATTAGAACACTACCTAACACCATATACAAAATTAAACTCCAAATGGATTAAAGACCTAAATGTAAGACTGGACAGTATAAAACACTTAGAGGAAAATATAGGAAAAACACTTCTTGACATAAACCACAGCAACATCTTTTTTGACCCACATCCTAGAGTAATGAAAATAAAAACAAAAATAAACAAATGAGACCTAATTAAACTTAAAAGCTTTTGCACAGCAAAGGAAGCCATAAACAAGACAAAAAGACAGCTCTCAGAATGGGAGAAAATATTTTCAAATGAAACAACAGACTAAGGATTAATCTTCAAAATATACAAACAGCTCATAGAACTCAATATCAGAAAAAAATAAACAACTCAGTTATAAGGTGGGTAAAAGACCTAAATAGACATTTCACCAAAGAAGACATACAGATGACCAAGAGGCACATGAAAAGATGCTCAACATCACTAAGTATTAGAGAAATGCAAATCAAAACTACAATGAGGTATCACCTCACACCAGTCAGCATGGCAATTATCAAAAAATCTAGAAACAATAAATATGCTAGAAAGGATGTGGTGAAAAGGGAACCTTCCTGCACTGCTGGTGGGAATGTAAGTTGTTACAACCACTGTGGAGAACAGTATGGAGGTTCCCTAAAAAACTAAAAATAGAACTACCATATGACCCAGCAATACCACTACTGGGCATATACCCTGAGAAAACCATAATTCAAAAATAGACATGTACCACAATGTTCATTGCAGCACTATTTACGATAACCAGGACATGGAAGCAGTCTAAATGTCCAACAACAGATGAATGGATAAAGAAGATGTGGTACATATATACAATGGAATATTACTCAGCCATAAAAAGAAATGAAATTGAGTTATTTGTAGTGAGGTGGATGGACATATAGTCTGTCATACTGAGTGAAGTAAGTCAGAAAGAGAAAAAAAAATACTATATGCTAATATATATATATATATATATATATATATATATATATATATATATGGAATCTAAAAAAAAGATGATACTGAAGAACCTAGTGGCAGGGCAGGAATAAACACGTAGACATAGAGAATGGACTTGAGGACATGGGGAGGGGAAAGGGTAAGCTGGGACGAAATGAGAGAGTCGGGCATGGACATATATACACTACCAAATGTAAAATAGCTAGTGGGAAGTAGCTGCATAGCACAGGGAGATCAGCTAGAGCTTTGTGACCACCTAGAGGGGTGGGATAGGGAGGATGGGAGGGAGGCTCAAGAGGGTGGGGATATGGGGATATATGTATGCATATGGCTGATTCACTTTGTTGTAATACAGAAACTAACACAGTATTGTGAAGCAACTATACTCCAATAAAGATGTATTAAAAAAAAGTTTGGATTTGGCTATCAGGCATAAAAATGAACCTTAATATTAGGTAATATATTAATTAAGGTAGAATGATTCTGAATTCTATATTTTCTCCTTTCTGTTACTGCAGAATAATGATTTGAAAGAATGGGCAGAAAAAAAATCAGGTGATCAGTTATTGTAAGAGAAGAAGGAATTTTGAATGTGTGATAAAGTCAGAAGCTGGGAACATATTCAGATTCTAGAAACAAAAGAGAAGAGGAAATTTAGATGCAGGTTGCAGGTGTCTCTTCTTCTGACTATTGTCCCAGCCTAACCCTCTGATCACTCCATGTAGTTTTTCTAATATACATATTTTCAGTTGTTTTAATAAAAGTGAACTTATTCAAGGCAAAAATATATTAGTACAGCTTTATTATCATCATATGCAGAACTCTTGCAAATTCTGGACAACAGTAAATTCAGAAAAATACCTTAATAAGTTTATAATCAACACATTAAATCAGTAGCCTAATGTGGATAAATGATGGCAAGAAAATTTATCTTCTGAAAAAAGTAAGAGCAATATTAGGGTTAAGCCTGATGGATGCATAGCACAGGAAAAGTGAATGAAGAAGGTGGTCTAAGTCCAGGGCTTAACAGAGGCAAGGGCTTGCAGAAGCAAAGAAAGCCAGTTCTGAGAATAATGTATAACAGTTAGTTTTAGGTTGTTGATTGTATTATGATATAACCTGAATACTCTGTTACTCCAAAAGTTCAATAAAAATTGAGGCTTATTAACTGGAAGGGAGGATGTTCTTGTCCAATAATTTACATTTCTACCCGTGAAAGAGAGAGAGGGCACAGTTCAATAAGTGTTCTTTTCATAAATATGTAGTGTGTTCATAAAACAGGTTGCGGGGACAGGGGCAATAGAAACATTGCACAGTGTAGAGAAAAGTGGCATAAAAAGATTCCAAATTCAATGAGGCCAGTCATGTAGCAGAACTCAATGTCATTGGAATTTATAATAACAATAATGAGCATAATTCTTCTGAGGGTCCTTTTGAATGATAAATTATTGGAAATTGAATTATTATATTTGGACATTAAAAGGAATGATCCACTAAAACAGATTTCTTCTGGCACCAAACACTTGGGTTACATAAATGCACAGATATATAATATATATATATTACTAGAATGACATCTACCACACTCACTTCCTTAGTAAAAAGAACTTTAGGGCTTCCCTGGTGGTTCAGTGGTTGAGAGTCCACCTGCTGATGCAGGGGACACGGGTTCGTGCCCTGGTCCGGGAAGATCCCACATGCCGTGGAGCAGCTGGGCCCGTGAGCCGTGGCCGCTGAGCCTGCGCGTCCAGAGCCTGTGCTCCACAACGGGAGAGGCCACAACAGTGAGAGACCCGTGTACCGCAAAAAAAAAAAAAAAAAAAAAAAGAACTTTAAAAAAGAATTCGTATATGAGTTTTTAATACAAAGAGATGGTCTTAGAAAAGACTAGGAATGATTAATTGTTGGTCCTCTGAAACCTTGTGACGTAAGGTATGGTCTGTAGAGCAGCATCACTGTCATCAACTGGGAGCTTGTAAAAAATGTAGAATCTCCAGCCCTGACCCCATACCACTGAATCATTATCAGAAATTTGTCAAGATACACAGAGGACTCAAATTCACATTGAAGTTTCAAAAGAACCACTTATTTCAGTTGCCAGTGGTTGGTGTAACAAACCACTCCTATGTTTAATGGCTTAATCTAAGATAAATTACATTATTTCTTATGGAGGTTTTTTGTTGTTGTTTTGGATTTTTTTTTTTTTTTGAGTTGATTGGTCCTACTTCCAGACTCCTTTGGTGTCTTTTGTGCAGTTGCAGTCAGATTATGGCTTATGCTGGAACATGCGAGACAGCCTTATTGATGAGTCTGTACCTTAGTGGGAACAGCTAGAAGTCTGCCCTGACTCTCTATCTCCCTTCGTGGTCCCTCCCTCTGGTATATTTGGCTTCTTTCTAAAATAGTTAGATCCCAAGAACATTCAAAAGGAAAAATCTCCAATGTACAAGTGCTAAAATGCTAACCAAGCTTCCACTTATCCCATGTTTGTTTATTTTCCATTGCTCAAGGCCAGTCACAAGACCAAGGTCAGCGTCCATATGGGGGGCAGAAATTTGAGGCTTTGAATTCCAGTGTCATGGTTTACAAAGAATCACTAAATTACTGTCCCCCACTACTGCTCTCAAGTATCAATTCATTAGTTCCCATGTTTGTTTATGATGCCAGCTGAAATAGCAATGGCATAAGCCATTTACAGACACTCCTTGTGTCAAGTCTGGAGTACCAAATGAAAGAAATGTCTGTACTGACCCTTAAATGACCAAGAGAGATTTTGAGAGCTGGCCCTCCCTTCTTATGCAACCTAGAAACTTACTTCCAAACAAAAAAACAAACAAAAAGAAAACATAAACAATAAAAATAAATGGAGTCACTGGGGCCAGTAAACATCAAGTCACTACTTCACCAAATTAGTGAGTTAGGCTTCTTGACTTCACTCTGCTGATCACTGCTAGACCATAAACTACTACATAGAAGTACCTAGAAGAGGAAGATGTATTGGCTAAGATATTAACTTTTAGTTAATACATGGTATTCTTAAAACTAAAATGCACATATCAATTTTCTAAATGGCAGATGGTTGATCATTTTGCATTTGGCAATAAAAATAATGGGGACATGCAAGTCCCCCTTTTCTCAAGGCAAGGAAACATTATTCAGACTCATGGAGGGCCATATATAAATACACTCAAGAAATTCTAAAATGTTTTGTCCTTTTAATGAGCAAATAAATCTGAGTTTGACTGGAAGAATTAAACTGATCCAAAACAAACACAGCTAGCTGCGATAAAAGTTAATTATGCATTCAGGATACTCATTTGGCCTGCAAATGTAAAATAGATAAGATAAACAGAGGTCTCCACAATTATTGATCACAATGTCTAATAAGAAAAGGGAAATAATATGGCATTCTTTAACAGAATTTGATTTCCACATAAGGAAGTCATTAAATTGAGTCGCCTCTGAGGCCAAGGAGGGAGAACATGAAATCACTGTGTGACCCTCACACTTAAAATCAGCAATATTTTTACATCAATATCTATAAGTCATTTGCTAAGCCTGTCTGAGCACTGGTTTCAGCTAGTATAAAGTCACAGCTATAATGTACTTTTGGAAAGTTTAATATTTTGTAATCAGAGTTGAGGGCACTAATGGGTCAGTGGTGAGAAACCTAGCTGTTGGCATATTCATTGTTCCATGACCAGAGATAACATTAAAATTTGTATGCATGGAATAAGAACAGATTCATCCATCTTTGTAGTCATAAACTATAGTTGCCAAACAACACTCCTTCACAGAAATACCTCTGTGAGACTGGCCTGGTTTGCATTCTTCTGAAGACCTGAATATATGGCTGTATCCCCAAACAGTTGCATTCCTAAAATAAGAAATCAAATACACTAACATTACACTTTCTCAAACAATAGATCTTTCAGTTCTCTCAGAAGGTGAAATACAATGCACAGTATTCAGTGACAGAGTACAAGAATAGAACCTGTAAAGATGCAAATGTCATACAGAAAGTTGGTAGCAAATGCTCATATATTGAGATAAAAGGACACAGATCTTTAGCTCTGAAATGAAGGGAAGTCCTTCAATGTGAAAAACATTGACTTTTGCTATTTTATATATGAGGAGTAGGTGTGATTTTAACAATGCTTTGAGGGCTCTGAGGAGCAGGGATACTGAAATTGATGGGCTATATATCTCTGCAAGACTGTTCTGAAAAGTTTAAACATTTGTTTGCCTGCTGTAATTGATCTCTGTGAAATTTATGAAAGAAAAACTAGAAAAGCTAAACTGATGTATATGATATATAAAAAGTAAAGGGAACAAAGTATTTTTAAAAAATTGCAACAGAGAAATTACCAGCCAGGTGGCTTCACTGGTGAATTATGCCAAGTGTTTAAAGATGAATTAACATCAATATTTTAAAAGCTCTTCTGAAAAATCAAAATGCAGACAGTACTTTTAAACTCATACAATGAGGCCAGTATTGCCTGGATACCAAACCAGATGAACACATCACAAGGAAAGAAAACTACAGACCAATATCTCATTAATGTAGACATCAGAATCCTCAGTAAAATACTAGTAACCCCTATCTATGTACATATAAAAGGAGTTATACATGTAATGACAGTACTACTCAAAGTGTCTTACAGGTTCAACAAGATCCCTATGAAAATGTCAATTGCCCTTTTTGGATAAGTTGACAATCTGATTCTAAACTTCATAGGAATTTCAAAGGATCAAAAGGCAAAGCAATGTGGATAAGGAAGAGTAAAAAAATAATAAAAAAGAAAGGCAGAGTTGGTGTACTCACATTTTCCTATATCTATAAATTTACTATAAAACTACAGGAATAAAGACACTGTGATACTGAAATAAGGACAGACACATAGATTAATGGGGGTTCTGATATAACCCCTTACTTGATGGTCAATTGATTTTTTTTAACATCTTTATTGGGGTATAATTGCTTTACAATGATGTGTTAGTTTCTGCTTTATAACAAAGTGAATCAGTTATACATATACATATGTTCCCATATCTCTTCCCTCTTGCGTCTCCCTCCCTCCCACCCTCCCCATCCCACCCCTCCAGGTGGTCACAAAGCACCAAGCCGATAACCCTGTGTCATGCGGCTGCAACCCACTAGCTATCTACCTGACGTTTGTTAGTGTGTATATGTCCATGACTCTCTCTCGCCCTGTCACAGCTCACCCTTCCCCCTCCCCATATCCTCAAGTCCGTTCTCCAGTAGGCCTGTGTCTTTATTCCTGTCTTACCCCTAGGTTCTTCATGACATTTTTTTTTCTTCTTAAATTCTATATATATGTGTTAGCATATGGTATTTGTCTTTTTCTTTCTGACTTACTTCACTCTGTATGACAGACTCTAGGTCTATCCACCTCATTACAAATACCTCAATTTTGTTTCTTTTTATGGCTGAGTAATATTCCATTGTATATAGGTGCCACATCTTCTTTATCCATTCATCCGATTATGGACACTTAGGTTGTTTCCATCTCCGGGCTATTGTAAATAGAGCTGCAATGAACATTTTGGTACATGACTCTTTTTGAATTTTGGTTTTCTAAGGGTATATGCTCAGTAGTGGGATTGCTGGGTCATATGGTAGTTGTATTTGTAGTTTTTTAAGGAACCTCCATACTGTTCTCCATAGTAGCTGAACCAATTCCCATTCCCACCAGCAGTGCAAGAGTGTTCCCTTTTCTCCACATCCTCTCCAGCATTTATTGTTTCTAGATTTTTTGGTGATGGCCATTCTGACTGGTGTGAGATGATATCTCATTGTAGTTCTGATTTGCATTTCTCTAATGATTAATGATGTTGAGCATTCTTTCATGTGTTTGTTGGCAGTCTGTATATCTTCTTTGGAGAAATGTCTATTTAGGTGTTCTGCCCATTTTTGGATTGGGTTGTTTGTTTTTTTGTTATTGAGCTGCATGAGCTGCTTGTAAATTTTGGAGATTAATCCTTTGTCAGTTGCTTCATTTGCAAATATTTTCTCCCATTCTGAGGGCTGTCTTTGGTCTTGTTTATGGTTTCCTTTGCTGTGCAAAAGCTTTGAAGCTTCATTAGGTCCCATTTGTTTATTTTTGGTTTTATTTCCATTACTCTAGGAGGTGGGTCAGAAAGGATCTTGCTGTGATTTATGTCATAGAGTGTTCTGCCTATGTTTTCCTCTAAGAGTTTGATAGTTTCTAGCCTTACATTTAGGTATTTAATCCATTTTGAGTTATGTTTGTGTATGGTGTTAGGGAGTGATCTAATCTCATACTTTTACAGGTATCTGTCCATTTTTCCCAGCACCACTTATTGAAGAGGTTGTCCTTTCTCCACTGAACATTCCTGCCACCTTTATCAAAGATAAGGTGTCCATATGTGTATAGGTTTATCTCTGGGCTTTCTATCCTGTTCCATTGATCTATCTTTCTGTTTTTGTGCCAGTACCATACTGTCTTGATTACTGTAGCTTTGTAGTATAGTCTGAAGTCAGGGAGCCTGATTCCTCCAGCTCCTTTTTTCGTTCTCAAGATTGCTTTGACTATTCGGGGTCTTTTGTGTTTCCATACAAATTGCAAAATTTTTTGTTCTAGTTCTGTGAAAAATGCCAGTGGTAGTTTGATAGGGATTGCATTGAATCTATAGATTGCTTTGGGTAGTAGAGTCATTTTCACAATGTTGATTCTTAAAATCCAAGAACACGGTATATCTCTCCATCTATTTGTATCATCTTTAATTTCTTTCATCAGTGTCTTATAATTTTCTGCATACAGGTCTTCTGTCTCCTTAGGTAGGTTTATTCCTAGATATTTTATTCTTTTTGTTGCAATGGTAAATGGGAGTGTTTTCTTGATTTCACTTTCAGATTTTTCATCATTAGTATATAGGAATGCCAGAGATTTCTGTGCATTAATTTTGTATCCTGCTACTTTACCAAATTCATTGATCAGCTCTAGTAGTTTTCTGGTAGCATCTTTAGGATTCTCTATGTATAGTATCATGTCATCTGCAAACAGTGACAGTTTTACTTCTTCCTTTCTGATTTGGATTCATTTTATTTCCTTTTCTTCTCTGATTGCTGTGGCTAAAACTTCCAAAACTATGTTGAATAAGAGTGGTGAGAGTGGGCAACCTTGCCTTGTTCCATTTCTTAGTTGAAATGCTTTCAGTTTTTCACCATTGAGGATGATGTTGGCTGTGGGTTTGTCATATATGGCCTTTATTATGTTGAGGAAAGTTCCCCCTACGCCTACTTTCTGCAGGGTTTTTATCATAAATCAGTGTTGAATTTTGTTAAAAGCTTTCTCTGAATCTATTGAGATGACCATATTGTTTTTCTCCTTCAATTTGTTAATATGGTGTATCACACTGATTGATTTGCGTATATTGAAGAATCCTTGCATTTCTGGGATAAACCCCACTTGAGAATGGTGTATTATCCTCTTAACGTGCTGTTGGATTCTGTTTGCTAGTATTTTGTTGAGGATTTTTGCATCTATGTTCATCAGTGATATTGGCCTGTAGTTTTCTTTCTTTGTGACATCCTTGTCTGGTTTTGGTATCAGGGTGATGGTGGCCTCATAGAATGAGTTTGGGAGTGTCTCTCCCTCTGCTACATTTTGGAAGATTTTCAGAAAGATAGGTGTTAGCTCTTCTCTAAATGTTTGGTAGAATTTGCCTGTGAAGTCATCTGGTCCTGGGCTTTTGTTTGTTGAAAAAGTTTTAATCACAATTTCAATTTCAATGCTTGTGATTGGTGTGTTCATATTTTCTATTTCTTCCTGATTCAGTCTAGGCAGGTTGTGCATTTCTAAGAATATGTCCATTTCTTCCAGGTTGTGCATTTTATTGGTATTGAGTTGCCTGTAGTAATCTCTCATGATCTTTTGTATTTCTGCAGTGTCAGTTGTTACTTCTTTTTCATTTCTAATTCTATTGATTTGAGCCTTCTCCATTTTTTTCTTGATGAGTCTGAATAATGGTTTATCAATTTTGTTTATCTTCTCAAAGAACCAGCTTTTAGTTGTAGAGATCTTTGCTATCATTTCCTTCATTTCTTTTTCATTTATTTCTGATCTGATCTTTATGATTTCTTTCCTTCTTCTAACTTTGGGTTTTTTTTTGTTCTTCTTTCTCTATTTGCTTTAGGTGTAAGGTTAGGTTGTTTATTCGGGATGTTTCCTGTTTCTTAAGGTAGGATTGTATTGCTATAAATTTCCCTCTTAGAACGGCTTTTGCTGCATCCCATAGTGTTTGGATCATCGTGTCTCCGTTGTCATTTTTTTCTAGGTATTTTTTGGTTTCCTCTTTGATTTCTTCAGTGATCACTTCGTTTTTAAGTAGTGTATTGTTTAGCTCCCATGTGTTTGTATTTTTTACAGATCTTTTCCTGTAATTGATATCTAATCTCATAGCGTTGTGTTCAGAAAAGATACTTGATACAATTTCAATTTTCTTAAATTTACCAAGGCTTGATTTGTGACCCAAGATATGATCTATCCTGGAGAATGTTCCATGAGCACTTGAGAAAAATGTGTATTCTGTTGTTTTTGGATGGAATGTCCTATAAGTATCAATTAAGTCCATCTTGTTTAATGTATCATTTAAAGCTTGTGTGTCCTTATTTATTTTCATTTTGGATGATCTTTCCTTGGTGAAAGTGGGGTGTTAAAGTTCTCTACTATGAATGTGTTACTGTTGATCTCTCCTTTTATGGCTGTTAGTATTTGCTTTATGTATTGAGGTGATCCTATGTTGGGTGTATAAATGTTTACAATTTTTATATCTTCTTCTTGGATCAATCCCTTGATCATTATGTAGTGTCCTTCTTTGTCTCTTCTAATAGTCTTTATTTTAAAGTCTATTTTGTCTGATATGAGTATTGCTACTCCAACTTTCTTTTGATTTCCATTTGCATGGAATATCTTTTTCCATCCCTTCACTTTCAGTCTGTATGTGTCTCTGGGTCTGAAGTGGGTCTCTTGTAGACAGCATATATATGGGCCTTGTTTTTGTATCCATTCAGCCAGTCTGTGTCTTTTGGTGGCAGCATTTAGTCCTTTTACATTTAAGGTAATTATCAATATGAATGTTCCTATTCCCATTTTCTTAATTATTTTGGGTTGGTTATTGTAGGTCTTTTCCTTCTCTTGTGTTTCTTGCCTAGAGAAGACGCTTTAGCATTTTTTGAAAAGCTGGTTTGGTGGTGCTGAACTCTCTCAGCTTTTGCCTGTCTGTAAATATTTTAATTTCTCCATCAAATCTGAATGAGATCCTTACTGGTTAGAGTAATCATGGTTGTAGGTTTTTCTCCTTCATCACTTTAAATATGTCCTGCCAGTCCCTTCTAGCCTGCAGAGTTTCTGCTGAAAGATAAGCTGTTAAACTTAGGTGGATTCCCTTGTGTGTTATTTGTTGTTTTTCTCTTGCTGCTTTTAATATGTTTTCTTTGTATTTAATTTTTGACATTTTGGTTAATATGTGTCTTGGTGTGTTTCTCCTTGGTTTTATCCTGTGTGGGACTCTCTGTGCTTCCTGGACTTGATTAACTATTTCCTTTCCCATATTAAGGGAATTTTCAACTACAGTCTCTTCAAATATTTTTTCAGTTCCTTTTTTTTTCCCTCTTCTTCTTCTGGAACCCCTATAGTTCGAATGTTGGTACATTTAATGTTGTCCCAGAAGTCTCTGAGACTGTCCTCAGTTCTTTTCATTCTTTTTTCTTTATTCTGCTCTGCAGTAGTTATTTCCACTATTTTATCTTCCAGGTCACTTGTCCATTCTTCTGCCTCAGTTATTCTGCTATTGATACCTTCTAGATTGTTTTTAATTTCATTTGTTGTGTTGTTCATCATTGCTTGTTTCCTCTTTAGTTCTTCTAGGTCCTTGTTAAATGTTTCTTGCATTTTCTCTATTCTATTTCCAAGATTTTGGATCATCTTTACTATCATTATTCTGAATTCTTTTTCAGGTAGACTGCCTATTTATTCTTCATTTGTTAGGTCTGTTGGGTTTTTATCTTGCTCCTTCATCTGCTGTGTGTTTTTCTGTCTTCTCATTTTGCTTATCTTACTGTGTTTGGGATTTCCTATTTGTAGGCTGCAGGTTTGTAGTTCCTGTTGTTTTTGGTGTCTGTCCTCAGTGGCTAAAGTTGGTTCAGTGGGTTGTGTAGGCTTCCTGGTGGAGGGGACTCATGCCTGTGTTCTGGTGGACGAGGCTGGATCTTGTCTTTCTGGTGGGCAGGTCCGCATCTGGTGGTGTGTTTTGGGGTGTCTGTGGCCTTATTATGATTTTAGGCAGCCTCTCTGCTAATGGGTGGGGTTGTGTTCCTGTCTCGCTATTTGTTTGGCATAGGGTGTTCAGCACTGTAGCTTGCTGGTCGTTGAGTGAAGCTGGGTGTTGGTGTTGAGATGGAGATCTCTGGCAGATTTTCGCCATTTGATTTTATGTGGATCTGGGAGGTCTCTTGTGGACCGGTGTCCTGAAGTTGGGTCTCCCACCTCAGAGGCATAGCACTGACTCCTGGCTGGAGCACCAAGAGCCTTTCATCTGCACGGCTCAGAATAAAAGGGAGAAAAAGTAGAAAGAAAGAATGAAAGAGGATAAAAGAAAATATAATAAAGTACGATAAAATAAAATAAAGTTATTAAAATAAAAAATAATTATTTAGACATTTTTTTAAACTAAAAAACAAAAACAAAAAAATACTGGATGGGTAGAACCCTAGGACAAACGGTGAAAGCAAATGTATACAGACAGAATCTCACACAAAAACATACACATACACACTCACAGAAAGAGGAAAAGGGGAAAAAATAATAAATCTTGCTTTCAAAGTCCACCTCCTCAATTTGGGTTGATTGTTTGTCTATTCAGGTATTCCACAGATGCAGGGTACATCAAGTTCATTATGGAGTTTTAATCTACTGTTCCTGAGGCTGCTTGGAGAGATTTCCCTTTCTCTTCTTTGTTCTCACAGCTCCCAGGGCTCAGCTTTGGATTTGGCCCCGCCTCTGCCTGTAGGTCACTGGAGGGCGTCTCTTCTCCGCTCAGACAGGACGGGTTTAAAGGAGCAGCTGATTCGGGGACTCTGGCTCACTCAGGCCGGGGGGAGGTAGGGGCACGATGTGGCGCCTGCCTGCTGCGGCAGAGGCCGGACTGACGTTGCACCAGCCTGAGGCGCGCCGTGCGTTCTCCCGGGGAAGTTGTCCCTGGATCCAGGGACCCTGGCAGTGGCGGGCTGCCCAGGCTCCCAGGAAGCGGGGTGTGGATAGTGACCTGTGCTCGCACACAGGCTTCTTGGTGGCAGCAGCAGCAGCCTTAGCGTCTCATGCCTGTCTCTGGGGTCCGCGCTGTTAGCCTCGGATTGCGCCCATCTCTGGAGCTTCTTTTAGCAGTGCTCTTAATCCCCTCTCTTTGCGCACCAGGAAACCAAGAGGGAAGAGAAAGTGTCTTGCCTCTTCTGCAGATCCAGACTTCTTCCCTGACTCCCTCCCGGCTAGCCGTGGTGCACTAACACCTTCAGGCTGTGTTCACACCACCAGTCCTCTCCCTGCGCTCTGACCGAAGCCCCTAAAAATCTCTTTTCAGGGTAAGTCTGAAACAGATTTTAGGTTAGGACTTAGCTGTTAACTGTTTGAAGAATTTACTCAATACTCAGTTTACTAGGAGGTTTATTTCACTCTTCTTGCTGAGTGCAAGAATATCCCTAGCCCTGTGTGAACTCTAGGAATTATTCAACTCATCACAATTCTATCTTGTGGCTCTTTCTCCAGAATTGGAGAGCCTTGTGGTCTTACTGATTTGAATAAAAAGAGTTCCAAGTCCAGAAAGGTCAAATTGGCTTAATTTTCATCCCAGAGTAGAGAGGATCAAGCCATAGAGGGAAAAAATATATGCATATCTCCCAAATATATGCATAATTCATATAATAGCAAGAGATTTGGTGAAGAATATATGTTCAAAATTTGTGGTGTTCTGTGATATCCCTGCTACCAGAATTTCCCTCTTTAAATCCCCCACCTATCTCTGGCACCTTGAATGACTAAAATTATGGTTTCCACTGTTGTTTTCCACAGTCCATAAATGTATACATCCATAAATGTATAGATCAGTTCTCAGCCAAAGAGTCTAGGGAACTCCTGTAGAGATCTCTGATTTTTTTCCCTCTATGGCTTGATCCTCTCTACTCTGGGATGAAAATTAAGCCAATTTGACCTTTCTGGACTTTGAACTCTTTTTATTCAAATCAGCAAGACCACAAGGCTCTCTTGGTTTTTGCTCTGGGCTGAGGTCAGGAAGCTATTTTTAGGTAGCAGTCTAGGGCAGTCCTCTCAGCAATCATCATCCTATGCTTCGTCTGTTCAGGTCTGAAAACCATCATTTTATGAATTTTATTTGGATTTCTAGCTGTTTAAGTGAGAAAGGTAAATCTAGTTTCTTCTGTCACATTGTTGATGGAAATGTGTCCATATTTCTCCAATTTTTGTCTTTTTGTTCTTCAGAGAGGGTAGTTCCTTTCGATCTGTCTTCAAGGTTACACATTACCTTTTTAATCTCCAATCTGCTATAAGCCTAAATAGCATTTTTTAAATTTATGTGTTCTACTTTTAGCTTTAAAATTTTTAAGTATTTTAATTTTGATATTCCTTATCTGAATCCATAGTTTCCTTTAATTCTTTAGATATATGCATAATAGCTGTTTGGAAGTTTTGCTAAATCCAATGTCTGGACCTACTCAGCATCTGCTGTCATTAACTTCATCTTTTCTTCAATATATGTCTCATTTTCCTATTTCTTTTCATGTCTAGTAATTTTGGGTTGAAAGTTGGACATTGTTTAATATATACTTTAGCAAATGTTGCTCTAGAGGGCAGTTAATTTTCCTGGACTTAAACAGCAAAATTTTTCTTCCCTGCATTTTACAGAAACAGATGTATATGTTGTTCTAACGGCTTCCCACCATTGCTGTTTTATCCCAACACTCTGGGCGTGTCTCCCTGCTTCCTGTGTTATTTACATCTCTCTACCAGCTTCAGACTGTCACCTGACGTTGTGAAACCAGAGGGCTTCTTCTTTCTGAGCTGCAGACTTTGGGAATGCACTCAAGTAGAGAAGCAAAAATCTCACAGATCTCACCCCGTACTGCTCTATCTTTCAGGCTCCCATTCTCTCCCTACATATTCTGCTTGGCCATAGGGTCTCCCAAATATATGCATAATTCATATAATAGCAAGAGATTTGGTGAAGAATATATGTTTAAAATTTGTGGTGTTCTGTGATATCCCTGCTACCAGAATTTCCCTCTTTAAATCCCCCACCTATCTCTGGCACCTTGAATGACTAAAATTATGGTTTCCACTGTTGTTTTCCACAGTCAGAAAAAAAATTTGGCTGGAAATCCTCAAAATCCTAATTCTTTCCCTTCCAGTTGCACTTTTGTGAAAGTAAACTCATGCTGACTTTTCCCTGCTATTGGATGCTTCCCAGTGTCTTTGTTTTTCTTTAATATTTTTTTTCTAAAGAAGCCATATGGCTTATTTCATCCAATTTCCAATCTACCAGAAGATTACAGAAAAATAAACTTAATAATTCCAATATACCAATCTTATGTTATTGCATAAGAAATGGTTAATTATGAGAACTAAAAGGAATAGTTATATTAGGAAACTAGAAATAGCAGAATAATGTAAAGGAAACTAAGATGAGGGAACTACTAAAAGTAAATAGTGAAATTAATGACCAACACAAAAAATGGTAGACTGAACAAATAATAACCTGTTCTTTGAAAATACCAATCACTTATTAGATAAATCACTGTTGATTCTGATGTGAGTGTGTAAAAATGTGCAAATTTAGGAATGTTGAAAGACATCTACCACAAATACATGAGTATTACCACTAATTATTATTATTTAATCCCATGGTGACATGTTGGAAACTTGAAGATAATGGGAATGTTCTTTGTAAAATATAAATTACTTCAATGAATCCTCTGGACTGTATATCATTTTACAAAGAAAAAAAATGATTTAGCTTGCTAAAATGCACCTGGACCAGAGGACTTCACAAATAAGTTTTATCTGAATTTCAAGAAGTAAACAAGTAACTGAAAATTCTCCAGATGATATCCAAGGTTAGAAATCTCCGTAATCAATTTTATAATACTTACTCAGTATTAAACTATGGTAAATAAGATAGCTTAAACAGAGGCTATAAAGAGATGAATTTTATCCTTCCATTTTATTGACAAGGACTGAACATCAGGAAGGGCTATCCCACCTTGCTGGTCCAGCCCTTTCCACTTAACAGAAGAAACTTGAAGCTCAAGAGAGACTCAAGGACCTCAAGCCTCTAGGCTTATCTCTAGATAAGTTAATGAGAGGAAGAAATAGGAAGAGAGAAGGAGTCCCAAACTGTTTCTATAATACAGGCCCTTCTACTTCACTTAGGTTTGGTTACCAGCAGGAATGGAAGAATAGAGAAGATGATCCAATCATTCTTAATTCTTATCTCTGTGGCAGCAAGTTTGATAGAAAATGCAGCACATTTCCTGAACTTGAGGTGCATTTATTTGTCCATTTGAAGAAGCAAACTTCCTCAAAGTGTATAGACTCTGTCCAAACTTCACACCTGCCCTTACATTTAAAGAGCATAATTTAAGGGGGAAACAAAGACTGAGCATAAGAGAAAGACAGACTAAATATGTTCCTTCCAATAACCCAGTATTTGGGAAGTAAGTGGCTGCCTATGTGCTAAAGAAGGAATATTGAATAGGAAAACAAACAAACAAACAAAACACTACCTAATCCAAATATATAATTAAGCTTACAGTGCAATTGTGTAACTTTTTTGGTTAAAGTGAATGTTATTTTTTCTCAGAGTTGGACAACATTTGAATTCACAATGAGGTCTTCTATATTAATAAAATTTACATGCAGTGTTAAATAGTAAGGTAAATTTGGTACTATACTACTCAAATTAGTATTATAATATTTTAGAGATTTATCTGACATCACCTTGAAAGATGTTTCCTCCTATTTTTTTTTTTTTTTTGCGGTACGCAGGCCTCTCACTGCTGTGACCTCTCCCGTTGCAGAGCACAGGCTCCGGACGCGCAGGCTCAGCAGCCATGGCTCACGGGCCCAGCCGCTCCGCGGCATGTGGGATCCTCCCGGACCGGGGCACGAACCCACGTCTCCTGCATCGGCAGGCGGACTCTCAACCACTGCGCCGCCAGGGAAGCCCTGTTTCCTCCTTTTGAAACTAATTTATGAGCACATGAAAAGCTAATCTTGTATTTCTTATATTACATATTCATCTCCCCTCTGTGAACAGAAGATACTGTTTTTGAATGAAATTCTATGGAATTACTCATATAATTACCCAAAAAGCAGAACGGCTGCACATAATTAATGTTATTATAATAAATGCTCTGAGAATTTATAACAAGTTGTCAACTGCCATTATCTGCTAACAAAATAATTTATATCACTTTTTAATTTAATGTATAATTACCAACCTAATTAATCCCTCTTAAGTTTACTCAGTTCATTAGCTGATTTGATTTGGTTCATTGGTCAGACTCTAATATACATGTAAAAACTATATTTTAAGTCTTCTCCTTTGGGACAATGGACTTATGACTTAATATGTTAATCATGTAACATTTTATGTATCTTCTTATGAACTTTAATTAACCTTATTGAGATCTAGGGATAAAAGTTAACGATATCTCTATCTTAATATCCAATAAGTGGGCATTCCAGAAATTTTTGTCCAGAATGCCAAGGAGGATATTTCACTCATTTTCTGATCTTTTTATTTTCCTTCTTAAGATTCATAGAAACTGCATTTTTTCTGGCTTATGTGAGAGGTGGTAGTTGAAAGAAAGGTGGTTGCACTGTTACTTACCTCTTTGAGACATTATATTGTCATTTGACTATCAATGTTGAATCTTGAAATTCAAATATCTATAATATGTACTAGGGTAAAACAGTTTAAATGTGTAAGCCTTCCTTTATGTATTCGTGACAAAGTTATTAATTTAAGAATTTTCATTTAGTCACTCTCATCCCTTCTCACAAATAATATATGGTGTGGGCCACTCATGTTTTTCTTCTGTATTTTGCAAAGACATATCTACCTGTATCAAAACAGACTCTATTTTTTTGAGGCTTTTGTGATAAAAAATGGAGTCAAAAGCAGCCACTAGTACAAGTTTGTACAGAAGAGGAGTACAGAATAAAATTTCAAAGATTTTTGATGAGAGCTCGGAAAAATTGCTACAGGGCTTAAAGGAATTATACAAAACAAGGAAAGAATGTTAAATAGTTCTCTGTTTCCCTAAGTATACAACATTTGAACTCTAGTGTAAAATTCCTAACATTTAAATATGATTCTATTGCTCCTGAATTCCAAGTTTTCTGACTAAAACTCTGTTCTGTGGTTAGATCATGTATTTCACTGCCTCTACATGTTGCAATTTGAGGATTTCCGACTGACATTTGATTTTCATTATGACAAGTAATTGTACTATATATAAATGTGTTACTCCCAGATGAGGGGTTGGCAAGTTGTGGGACCCTCCACAGATCACTAAAACCATATCTTTATTCTTGCATTAAACTTTTCCAACAGCTAGAAACACACAATCTTTGTGAAGTTCCAAAATAGCAAACTAGCTGATCCTGTTACACCTAACATGCTAATTGGTTGGCATTATTGCAGGAAATCTCAGAAATTAGAGTTGGGTCAACACTCTTTATCTGTTAAAACACCCCAGCATGGTGGCAAGTAGTTGGAAGGAAATATGGTTGGGGTGGAGTGTGGCCACTGCTCTTTTCTTTTCCACCATGTCCTACTACACTCATCACGAGTTGGGTAAGAATATGAAATGATGAGATGCAAGATGGTTTCCATTTGCTCTCCTTCTGAATCCATGAATTCAGGCAAATTGAAGACAAAAACAAAACAAATACCTCAACTAGAGTGGAGAAGAAATTTAGTAGATCAAAATCTAATAGTCCTATCAAAATACTTGAAAATAAAACAGTCGTTTTTACCGATTATTTTACTTATCCACAGTCTAATTTTAAGACATATTTTAAAATGTATTTTGTTTCTTTTTGTTGCTGTTTATGTTCAAGTTAAAACATCTCTAAGCACTGCATCATTTCCCTGAATCCATTTTTTAATTTAAATTAATGTTTCTCACAATAACTTGAAGATGAAGATGTCTAAGCTTTTTTCGAGATATCACTAAACAGTAAATTAATATTCTTGAGAAGAGTTAAAGGATTCTCAAGATACCATATAGTACAATGCTGTGGAATTCCAGTTTAAAATCATGACCTTCCCTAATGTATTATGTTTCACATGCACACATGTGATCATAAATCATATAAATCACGATTGCCATTCATTTCACTTTAAAAGATTTCCTCTGAAGTAAAGTTGTTATGACCAAATACATCATTCTTATCTTAGTTCACAAAAGAAATAAAACAGAAATTCAATTGTAGTTGAGTGTGTATGTGTGTCTATGTGTGTGTGTGTGTTTTGAGCAGCACAAATCTTAGGAGATCATTCCTGATAATTTCTCAGGAATGGATCAAATAGTATTTATTTCACTGATACTTAACATGCAAAATTAACTCAGGTGAACACAGATTTCATTGCCCATGTGTATTTAGCAACATTTTGAAACATCAGTTGCACTCAAGTGATACTTTCTATTTAATTTTTACCTCATTACAATTTTCCTTATAATTTTATACATTTTTAGTTTAATTTCTTCAGATGATGCAGAGAAAGGAGTTTAGTAAGAGCATATTTCCTCAGCTATAGGAAGATTTTAAATGTTGTATGGAGACAATAAAACGACTCTTCACACTTTCTGCAACTGTGCCATTTAAGTGTATGCAGTTTTCATTTCAGATCTGTACTCTGGAATTAGGGTGCTGCTTTTCTCAAACAGTGTTTTTAAAATAGCGTCTGGGATATTTTTCTCAGATGTTAAATTCTGATTCATGGAAATAAAGCAATGATCCAACTATTTATTGGTATGTGTTTGGAGGACTTTTCAAAGATTTAAGGACAATAAGAAAAACTTCATATCTCAGGAAGAGTTATTACTGTTCTAATGACAAAACCATTTTGCCGTGAAGTTGGTCGTGAATAAGAATATACCACAAATCTGGGGCTTCCCTGGTGGCACAGTGGTTGAGAGCCCGCCTGCCGATGCAGGGGACGCGGGTTCGTGCCCCAGTCCAGGAGGATCCCACGTGCTGCGGAGTGGCTGGGCCCGTGAGCCACGGCCTCTGGGCCTGCGTGTCCGGAACCTGTGCTCCACAACGGAAGAGGCCACGACAGTGAGGGACCCACATACAGCAAAAAAAAAAAAAAAAAAGAATATACCACAAATCTTGCCCTAGATAGAGAACGTTTTTTAGACACTTTTGGGCAAGGCTTTCTTGCTTTTAGGAAAGACATTTGGGAAGTCAGACATTCATTTCTTGCCAGACATTCATTTTAATACTTTGCAGGGTGCTGTAGCTGGCTTTGTTTTCTTATGTTACCCTCACCATTATTCTTAGCTAAGTTATCAACTCTTATTCAGCATTAAGGAAAATAAATGTTCCCAAAACATTTATCAAGTCAGTGGTATTAATACAGATGTAGAGTGTATTTACATTTTTATATTACTTGCATAAAATAGCTTTCATCTCAATGACTGATCATGATCTACCCTCCTCTGCCAATGACAGTTGAAAAGAACTTTGTGTTTGATGAATTGTGTTCTATGGTTCTTATATTTCAGGGATTATTTGAAATGAGTAGTTATTTTTAAATTTCCATTAAACCCCACACAATTCTGAACATTACCATCCTATCATTTCAGCTCTGTTTTAACTTTAAATATTTCTCATAGTTATTCTCAAAGTTTATTTAATAAAAGTTATTAAAATAATAAATTCAGGAATAGTGATAATGTAAAAAACACAATGAAATTTTGTACATTATTTAGGAAGCTTTTTGGTTGTCACAGAATTTATCATAAATGGAAAATCATTCAATAGTTTAGATTTTAGCATTCTTTATTGTATGGTTTTGGAAACAAGTTAAGGGCCTAGAACTTAATATTAGTTAACTGTATCATAATAGAAACAAATATTGTAATATCATGTAGCCATTAAATAAAGTTAGTTCATATTTATTTTCATGGAATTATGTCCATATTGTATAGTTGAGTAAAAATTCAAGGCATGTTAATAAAAAATATGATAATAAAATATGTAAAATTATATAATTGATATATCAACATATATATAAACACACAGAATATTATTAAAGGTGGTCACCTCAGATGATGAAATATCATTTGGTTTTTATGTTTACCTTTAAAATTTGTATATGTATATATATAAACATGATTTTAAGGGCTTTGTTTTTAAATTTATTTTCCCTAAACAATGGTTCTTTTATATTTTTCCCCTCACACATCTCTTTGAAGATATAATGAAAGTGTCATAGTATTTCCCCAGAAAACATTTTAAAATATTGCAGTGGCTAGAAATTATACATAATTGATTTACACCAATGATTTCTGATGTGAAAATAAATACACCATGTTGTCTAATGGGAAAAATATCACTCCAGAAGCCACACCAGAGTCATAAATGTCTTCATTCATTTATGCAACAAAAATAACCAAGGGCTGAATATGTATCACAAAATATTCTTGGAGGAATTTTTTTTGAGAAATTAGTCAAAAAAAGGAATCTCTGATTATGTGACCTATATCAAGTAACAGGCTGATATGGAAATGTTTAAATATGAAAATATTTTAATTCATGCTTTTGGGGTTTCTTCTATGAATAGCACCTTTATGAAAAGAAAAATTCCTGTTTTGACCGCTGGACAAGGCATAATCTGATGCTTCTCTCCAGGTGGCAAGTATTTTATTTTCTAAAATAAAAAACTTCCCTAGATGAAAAAGAAATGTATATACTTCATGAAGAGATGGAATGTCTTCAATGCTGAGTCATATCTCCCCTGCTGACCTGCCTATTCATGGCTGTGTTTTTTGTTTTTTAGTTTTTGTTCCATCCAATGTATCAGGATGCCTAGAGGTGAACTACATGTGTCCATTGCTCATCTTTGTTACTTAAGAATGTTACTCTTTTCTTATTTTCTAAGAGCACTAGTTCCATTGAAGCATTCTTTAATCCCAATTACTCCAAACTCATTGAAAATATTTTCTACCAACTTGCCGAATATCTTTCAGTTAGAACTTTCACAACAATTTTGATGAGCTGATGAGTCACATGTATAATCTGTCCAACAATCTGTCTCTGTTTCTTGAACTCATTTTCTGGCAATTTTCACTTATTCTGTATCAACCATTCACTTCTATGGGCCTCATATACAGCCTCCAAAAATCTTGACTTCAAAGTCTCACTCACTTAACATTATTCCCATCTTTACAAATAAATGTATGCAGACAAACTTCAGCATGCCTCAGGATTATCTGGAGGGTTTGTTAAAACAGAGACTGCTGGGCCTTTCCAACCGAGCTCTGATTCAGTAGCTCTGGGTAAGACATAGACTTTGTTTTTCTAAAGGTCTAGGTGATGTTGATACTGCTAGTTAATAGATTACATTTTGAGAACCACTGCTCTAGACAATCAGCTCCTCTCACCCCACAAACACATGCCCTTCAAACATCCATCACTCCCTTCAAACAGCCACAGCCCTTTCCTTTTCTATAAGTGCCTGGCATAATCTCACTCCTACTTAAATGTCAATACCTGTGTTCTCCATGCTTCATCTGAGCAGCATAAGATGACAGGTGAAACTGTGCAGTCCAGTCTCAGTTCAAATTTTTCTTCTCAACTCACTATCCTACTTTCTAAATGTTGACTCTTTTCCCTTTCTCAGTCCCATCTTTGAGCTACTAATTGTTCTTGTAAAAATAAAATGATATTTGTCTTTCTCTCTCCGACTTACTTCACTCAGTATGAAAATCTCTAGGTCCATCCATGTTGCTGCAAATGACATTACTTTGTTCTTTTTATGGATGAGTAATATTCCATTGTTATGATATCGCTTATATGTGGAACCTATAAAAAAGGTACAAATGAACTTATCTACAAAACAGAAATAGAGTCACAGATATAGAAAATAAACTTATGGTTATCAGGGGGTTGGGGGGAAGGGATGAATTGGGAGATTGGAATTGACATATACACACTACTATATATAAAATAGATAACTAATAAGACCTACTCTATAGCACAGGGAGCTCTACTCAATACTCTGTAATGGCCTAAAGAATCTAAAACAGAGTGGATATATGTATGTATATCACTGAATCACTTTGCTGTACACCTGAGAACAACACAACATTGTAAACCAACTATACTCCAATAAAAATTAAAAAACAAACAAACAAAATAAACAAAAGATTGTATGTGGGAATGAATGAAAAAAAATAAATAAAATGATATTAAGATTGCCATAGCTTTGAAATCTAAGAATAGTATATTTCCACCATAAAAAATGAGTATAGAGACATGAAACCCCAGATCTCTGAGTAAAAAGATTAATGTGGGCTTCCCTGGTGGGGCAGTGGTTGAGAGTCTGCCTGCCGATGCAGGGGACACGGGTTCGTGCCCTGGTCTGGGAAGATCCCTCGTGCCGCGGAGCGGCTGGGCCCGTGAGCCGTGGTCGCTGAGCCTGCGTATCCGGAGCCTCTGCTCCACAGCGGGAGAGGCCACAACAGTGAGAGGCCTGCGTACTGCAAAAAAAAAAAAAAAAAAAGATAAATGTAACATGGACCCCAAAACCACAGAGATTTTTCTTACTGAAGACCCATTGTATCATTAGATACTCTGGGGAAAATCAAGTAACTTTAAAAATCTGGAAACCTCTTTCAAGTTGGGAGGAAACAGTGAATCAGGGACTGAATTTCTAACAAAATTTGATTGCATTTGATTCTATAAAGTAATTATTAATATTCAACTAAATATCTTAAGAAATTCTATGTCATTATTATCTAAGCATTTCAAAAGATCTGATAAGAAATCAATTTTTAGAAAGAGTTGGAATCCTAGAAAACAAGCCATGTGGATCACAATTTGTCCTTAAGTCAACCTGAAATTTTATCTGATGTAAATTGGTATATTTTCACAGTAAAATAATATATTTCAGTCTCTCAAGATGTTAATACCTGATGTATACCAGATGTGAAGCCCTTGAAATATACTCAAAATCAATGTTAGTTACTGACAGTAAGAAAGTCGTTAAATTACAAGTATTATTTCAACCATCATTTCAAAACTCATATATGAACTTTGAGGAGTAGTGGACTTCAGAGTGAGAAAAACAGTGTTCTTTATTGATTATCCCCTTTCTCTGTCTTTACTTCTTTATTTTTTACAGCACATTGAAATCATATACAACCAACGATTGTGATTTACATTTTTGAACAATGAATCAAGTCAGGGAGCAAATTATTGATAATTAACTCGAATATATATAAAATAGTGTGTGGAGTGACATGTAGTCATTAACGCATGTATTTTCCTAACAGCAACTTTTATTGCTACACTTGTCTCTGGTATATTAATACATAAAAGAGTACTCTCTACATTCCAGTTTACAAAATCCTGTATCTCTAATTTTCTCTGTAGAGAGAATATTTGGCAAATATTTTTACTCAAGTATTTACCACTACCGTACCAAGCATTGCATGTTCAGGGTCTCATCAAGCTCTAAGTTTCTTCATGAATACAGTCTAATTTTTGTCTGTCATAGGGTATGACATTAATATCATAGAACCACAATCATGTCATTAGACAAAAGAATTTTCCCAAAAGCTTGGTTTTGCTATTTTGTCTGAGAATATTTGTCATAAATTTTCAACTCATTTTATGAGCCTCTTACCATAACTGTGGCTTTTTCCCATTTTCACAAAGGAGAGAACAACTTTGAATGATAGCCCCCTAATTTTCTTCTCTTTCTCTTCTTTAGCTACTAAACTGAATGCTTATAATAAAAATCATAGTTTAACTCTTACCTTAGGAAAATTCAATAAATTAAGAGAGAGAAGTTTTGTTTGAGAGTTAGGAAAAATCTGAGGTTGCTTCTATAAAAACTACTGTCATTTCAGACTTATGACAAGTCCTAGGGTCACTTTTCCAGTAAAATTTGTTTTTTAAATATTCACAGTATTTGCATATTTTTTCTGCTTTTTCAACATCTCTTTACTAGCCAGTTCAATCATCCACCAATTACAAATTTGCTTTTTGTCATATTTTAACCCTGTTTATTTTTATAGTACATTATAACTTAAGTAAAATTTAGTGATAAATAATGCTTTATTTCATTGACTTTAAGATGGTATTTAATGCAAAATTTGTCACTAACTGAAAATAAGTACTTCTAGTTAAACATATATACAACCTAATATCATAAATGTTAGCATGAAATATGGGTCAAGAAACTCTTAAACTATGATCTACTTATAATTAATATTGAGAACATTGATCATATTTCTGAAAATACAATTACTAGTAACAAATGAATATTTAGCACATTTTAAAAAATTCCAATAATTGAAATAACTAAGAAGGAAAGCTTCATTAAATAAATCTACAGAGATTAGCTGAAAATCACTGTTCTTCTAAGAACTTTTGCAGTCTTGAAGATAGTTATGTTTAGTATGAATATTCTGAGATTTCTATATAAAAACCTCAATTAATCTTTCATTTCAAATCTGTGAACTGTATAGAAACAGAAATACCATATTGCTTGCAGACTGTTTTCAAGTCTACCAGTGATCAATAGTGGGCGGTCAGTAGTGGATCCTAAATTTGAACCCCTAGTAATAGAGCTGATCTTCTACCTAGCTATTCACTAAACTTGTTATTTGCCAATCCCAGAAAATACAGGTTTTAAAAAGGGATAGTCCCCATCCTCAAGACATTTAAATCATGATAAGAACATTGAAAATAGAGCAAGTACCTCTAGAGAATCTATCTCCTTAGTATTCTAGGTGTTTGTAGGTTGAGTAGCTACATGCCATCCGTAGGTCCAAATGGAAAAACCATGTGCAAGGGGAAACACTTTAAGAGGTTTTGATACTTTTGTGTATAATGAAATAAGATATTCAAAGGAACAAAAAGGCAAGTTATGAAATGTAGTTTGGTGAAATATGGAGCAAGATTAGAATGTTGGTGCAACATGAATGAATTAAGACTTTTTCTGTGAGTCATGACAATAAAGTATTTTTTTAGGTGCATCATGGGCATTTTTTCTGCAATCTAATTGCAGCCTCTCATCATTGAAGTCAAAGGTTAGTGAAGTTAGCCCAAGAAATAATGGCTCTAAGTTGTAGACTTCCAACATGCCATAGGTGAAGTTGCCCTAAATGACTTTACAAACCAAGTTAGAGATCCTTTCATATATGTGACACTTGATTGCTAATATAAATATACATGGGTATATATGAGAAATACGACAGTTTTATTTTTAATTTGCTATGACTTCTTTCCATTAAGCCATTTCATTTAGTTGGTTTTAAATATTATTCATAAATATTTCTCATCTTCCTAAAAGTTATCTAAAAATAAATTGGAGGGGTACATTTTGTCTTGTTCTTGTATCAATATTCAGAATAAAGTGTTTAAATAATCTTGGGAAGCAGGGAGAGATTTACAATAAGTAATAAGCTTGGCCATACCAGGAAACATTATAACTAAATCTTTCCTTGCTATTTTGATAGATTAAGACGTGTATTCCCATTTTCCATTCTGAATAATAAATTGAAGTATCACAATGAATTTGTGTATTGGCAATTCCAAACTTGGCATTTGTGAAAAACATGTGCTTAGAAAGGGGTTTGGCTGAAAGTCAAACATAAGCTTTTCTGAGTTATTAGAGCCCAGGGATCTGTTCTAACATATAAAGTGCTTATGGGGAAAAACATTCAAAATAAATATCGCAAGAAGTGTGCGAAGGTTAAATGAATCTCCTTGGGTGACCTATCCCGGGAGTATACCAGTCATGGTTTTGTAGAACCTGCAAAGTATGAAGGGAAACTAGAAAACTGTGAAGAAACAAAGAAAAAGAGTACTTTTAATCCCAACATAAAGTTCAAGTTGCAGTATTGAAATCAGTTGTACATGAAGTGTTAAATTATACATTTTTTGAAAGTTTCATTATGTGTAAAAAGTATTGATTTTGTATGTTTGCTCACTTGCCAAGTAAAAACAGGCCAATTGTTTTAAAGATTAAAAATTATAATTTATGTATATTTCAAACTGAAATATCAACCATTTGTAGACTACCAAAGATAATAACTCTTAACTTTATATCACTGTATATATGAAATATTTTATCAATATACTTTAGCCATAAATGTACAGAACTATAACTTTAAAAGTATTTTATATTAACATTTTGGTTGCATACACATGAATTACTAATTTCACTTGCTATTGCATTTCTCTGAGTATAAGTACTATTATCAATAATTGAAAAAGTTCCACATTTGGTAGAATGAAGATATGCCTTTAACTCAAAAAAGTTAAAGGGTCAGTTAACTAATTGATCAATAGTCATTCATTTAAGACATTTAAATTAGGTGAATATAGTTCAAAGTATTAGAATGAAAAAACAGGAAAAAATTATCAACTACACATTTAAATTAAAAAATTGCATAGAAGCAGAGATAAATATTCAAACCATAAACTTCAACTACATGTATGAGTTATATGAAATTCAGACTGAAAGATCTTCTACTTAATGACTTTGCTATGAATATTGAAGAATTGTTGAGAATTGTTTTATATAAGGTCATATTATAAAAGAAAACTTTAAAATTGTACAGAAGATGAAGATGGAGTCTCTTTCTGCTTCAGCTGCAAGTAACAAATAGGAAATTTATCTCTAAAGATTGCAGAGGATTCAAGCATGTTTTCTGCATGTAGACTGATTTAATTTGCTTAAGCTAAAATGCCTGTGAACTTACAAGCACATGAATTACCTGAAAATTCAGACTCTTTAATCAATGAAAATGCTATCACAATACACAAACCATCCCTCAGAGAAAGTATCATGTATGTCCTCTTTTGATATAGAAACAGGGTAAGAGCCTTAGTGAAATAGCAGATGAAGTATGAAATGACCAACGTTGGGAAAATCAGAACAAAACAAAATAGGTGTTATTGTATCCTAGTTATATCTCTGTTTGTCATGTTTTCTTATTGTAAGAGTTCTAAGTATGTATCACTGTAATTTTTATACAGAACCTCATATAGGTTGGCAGCTTGACTCACTGTCCTTATATTCTAGTGTCCTATGGTAATTTTAAAACATGCCTGCAAATTGAAAATCCCCACTCCCAAATCTGGATAGATTTGAAACCAGCATAACCAATAGAGTATAAGGAAAATAACACAAAAAAGATTCCCAAGTCCATGTTAGAAGGGATCATGCTGCTTCAACCTTGTTTATCTGAATATTTGATCCAAAAGAAGCCAGTTGCCATATCAGGAG